>NW_017802558.1:87779-159901 GCF_001625305.1 Branchiostoma belcheri
CGTCGTCTAGTGTGTGTGTGTGTGTGTGTGTGTGTGTGTGTGTGTGTGTGTGTAAATATGTAAGTATACATACATACATATATATGTATATGGAGTAGAATACTAATTGAGTTATATAATGGAGTACCATACTAATTGTAACTGGCACTTTCCCCACTATTCAGCTCCACAAGCGCCAAGGATCCTGACCGACCGGTGCACAGCTGGCCGTGATTATATCAACATTAACTGGACTGCGGGAGGGAACACGCCTGTCGACAAGTACAACGTTTGGCATGGAAAAGCAGGCGAGCGCCGTGGCAGGCAGCAGACAGTTCCCTCCACGAGCAAGTCCATCAAACTGGAAAATTTGGAGGAGAACACTACTTACGAGGTTGTTGTTGCCGCCATCAACGAAACGGGACAAGCAGCATCCCAAACAGTGGACATCAAAACAAGACGTGGTGGTGAGTTACGTTTCTTCGATCAGTAGGATTAAACTGTGGTGTTTCCAACGTGTACTAAGGTGTACACCTGTTGTACCTCTCATTGTGTGCAAATTCTATTCATACTATATATATGTGTGTGTATCATGCATGTCCAAAACCCCTGGTTTACGTAGAATTAACATTGCATTTTGTTTATTTGACTGCTTGTTGAACAAGACCTCATAATTATGCCTTCACCACTATGTGCACTATGGAATGCGGGGCATAAACGCTTCTTTTTATCTTGAAAATCAACAGTTTGCATGATGCAATTAAAAATCGTAACCAATAATGTAGGGGATAGCTATCCAACTGTTGTCACTTCATACTACAGTTATATCAATGTAAGGAATTGTTTTTTGTGTTTCTCCTTGTTTCCTTGCCATGTCGTAAAATGTGGTGAAGCCATCCGCTACGTTTGCTCCAAATCAAATGTCGGCCTTTCTAGTAAAATTCTAATATGCCATCACTTTACTCAGAGATTAGAGCCCCTACTTTATGTAAGCGAAATATGAAATTTGTGTAAATGTTGTCCAAAAGCATGAAATTGATGCAGATCATTTTTCTACCTCATGTCAGGTCAGCTGAAGTTCAAACTTGACAAAAACACAGCAGAACCACCAATGGTCGTGGCCGATGATGGTATGTCTGTTACGTGCTTTCAAAATGTTAGTGAAGCACAGCTCCGTGGTCAAGCGTATGGCTCCAACCAAGGCTTCAACCAACCATATCAAGATCGCCTCCAACGAGTCCGGAGTCACCCACAAACACTCGGATTCTACAGTCCACCACCGGTACCCCCATGCGTGTTGGGTGATGCTGCCATTGAGAATGGACGGCGCTATTGGGAGGTAGATGTGAGGGGAAGCTCTGATTTTGGGTTGGGTGTGGCCTGCGTGACGACGTATTATCAGAGCCTCGGGGGTAGAATAAAACAACGTGTTTCTGTTTCAACGATGTATGCTTCTTTTTGTGGGGTAGGGCCCAACGGTGTGAAAACGTACGAAATTTCTTGTGCTGGAATGAACGAGGTTTCTCCTGGGCATAACAGCGCTGAGCTGACAGGTGCTGCTGAGCCTAAGTTACTTCGCGAATTGACAAAAGTGGGTGTCCTTCTTGACTACAATGCCGGCTCTATCTCGTATTATGACCAAAACCACCGCCTCATCACGACACAGGCTCAGCAGATTTCCCAGCCGGTATATCCTAGTCTTGTTGTGAAGGATCAGGGAGGCACACTCAGTCTGGTACAGGACTGTGTCTGGCCCGATGGTTTGGAGTGATCGACAGAAGAATATCTTATAATTTGTCAACAACAGTGTGTCATATTCCATAATTGAGGTAAAATTGAACATAGTCTTGAAACGTAGCAGTTTATTGTATCTGCCATATTTTGGGTGATTGATAGTGATATCGTGTTATTGGTTTATCGTTTTGTAGCCTTGTACCGTTTGCTTAAGTTTGTCAACTTCTTGTACTTCTATGAATTTTTTGTTCCTTCATTTGCAGAATATCTGGAATTGTTTGTTGTATCTATTTGTCTTGAATGGTTGAAGATATGCACTTTTGTTAACGTAATTTACGTAATTGAGTAAACCAGATTACCTTTTCAGTTTTAATCATTATGACTACACACCTAAAATGCACGCCAGGTTTAGTGCTTAGTGCTTTCGTATCATCGATTTCATATAATAACAGTTTGAAAGTTCATCTGTGTTGGTAGAAGTCATTTTGAAGAAAGACCATAAAATAACTTCTAACACAATGGGAGTATGGGACGCCATGTAAATGGTGATGCTGTTCAGTCAAAAATTATCTTCAAATGTAATTGTATGTGTTGGACATTACTACAGTTTAATTCAAAATGATACAGCAGTGTTTAGCCTAGTCGCGGTTTTTGTCGGACACAACAACATTGTATAATTCCGCCCTTGTGTTAGATTTATGTATTACTAAATCGTGTCAGCTTGGAATTCGTAGGTGGTCAGCAACACACTGATATACATTACTAATATAGAGTCTACAGATTTGTCATTAAATCGTTTATCTAACCTTAAAGCTTGTAACCTCATCGCATCATTTAAGTGTTGTGCTTCATGACTTCGGATGTGCTAATTTCTGTCTCAGAAACGGTCGATGCCATTTGAAACGGTCGATGCCACATCGCAAAACGGCTAAAACTACAACAGTACTGCATAATGTGTACGCTAAACACTAGAGATAGCACTGAAGGTCTCGAAAAAACCACTGGATGCCAAAGACTTAGAATGTGATTGGATTACAGGGGTCTCCACATCCATTCTGAGGGGAGAGGTAGTCCGTAATCGATTGATGAAAAATCACGAATTTTCATGTAAATACTGCTAGAAAACCCTAAATTTTTACATTTTGAGGGTGGTTCTAGGATTTTGTGGAGAGGGGGAGCACCCTTGCTCTATTGGAAATGGGGAGAGCCATGAATTAGCTGGAGACCACAGAAAAGGTGAGCTCTCGGCAGGACATGGCCTTGCCATTGGACGTGAGCACAACCTTCAGTGCAAGTGCCCTTTCTTAGTTTGCTTATTTCATATCACCCGAGTATACTCTGTTTCGTAGTATGTTCATCAGTAAGCTAGCTAAGCTGTGGCCTCAGAGATGCAAAGTGACAAAGTCCAAGGACGTCATGTCTTGGATACAACGTCCGTGCTAGCGGACGAAAGGTCGAGTCAAGAGGGACAAAGGTACAAGTTTTACATAAACAGCCTCAGCAGCCACAGAATTAGGAACGATCCGAAATGAGCTTTGCACTTTGAATCTCTGAGGGCACAGCTTAGTTAGCTTACTGATGAATTTGCTACGAAACAGAGTAACTGTTAGGTGATAATCATGAAATACGCAAACTAAGAAAGGACACTTGCACTAAATTACCACTTACCCCATCTTTGTGTGGGGCACAGTTGTTGGCTTTATAAACTCAAGTGACCTACTCATAAACTTTGAGACGCATCAACAATACTGATAACAATGTGTGAATTGCGAACTTGACCTCTGCTCTTGTGCATCAATCCGCAGTACTCTCGGTCACAGTTATGCAAAACCATACTGGATAAACCCAAATATTCTACAGTCACCCCTTCCACATTTCCTAAGAGTAAAAGGGGTCATCGAGAGTAAAACTGGAGAAAAAGGAAGCAATGTACTCAGTCAAGAACTCATTTATTCTCGAAGTAGAATAGCGATTCGAATTCGAACATTCGTTGGAACTAAAGAATTCGCGGTGCGTTTGATGTTACGAAAGGGTTCGATTGTTAGAAGTGACCATCAACTGAACCTGAGAAGCACCACCTGAATGTAACGTTACGTCAACCTTTTATTTGTGACTAACGTTACAGAGAAACGTGTCTCATATTCAGGGCAACGCCCCCCCCAGACAGTTCCTATTGGTTTGTCCCTAATTATATAAATCAACACCAAGAAACCTTTGCTCCTGTTTATCATCACATGAACGCGTGACGGCCAACCCACCACAGAAGCCACGGTGCCTTTTCACTGAAGCACAGTTACACAAGTAGCCGGAGACGCGAACTGAACAGTCAGGATGTCTGCAACTCTGAAGATGTTAGCCTTGCTCCTAGTCGCCGCGGCGGCTGCTCCTCCTCCTCCACAGCTAGACTTCAACGACATCAACCAGCTGATCAAGGCCTTGGAGATGCCTGGCGTCTTTATGAACGACAAGGTAGGGTAACGCCCCCTATAATGTAACGTTAACCATGTTTGCATTTGAGCTGATTACCAGAATATCGATATTCAATATTGTTTTTAAGTATAAAGGGTAAATGATTCTTTAAAAAGTTCAATATTGACAGACTTTCCAATAGCTACGGTTGAAAACTACAAATACTTTGGTTGTGTCTAGCCTTTCTCTGACGACTTTTTCGAGATTCCACTTAACTGTCCTTTCCCTTTCTTAAGCCATGGTATTTTACATCGTTAGTAACGTTACAAGATACAAAGATGAAGTATGTAGTTACTTAGCCGTTTTTGTTGTTAGTTTTCAGTATAAAAGTAGATTATACTTATTTTACATTATTTTGCATTCTTTTCAATGCCCGCTATGAAATCATGATCCCATGACAGTCACGTGAAATTATTCCAAAGTACACAAACAGCCTTCGTGGTTAAATGTGTATCAGCTGTACCTTGTCCCACTTGGTACGTCCGCTGGAACTTTGACACTAGATTTCGTTGCAACATGGAACAAGTCGAGTGGTAGTATAGATTGATTAGAAGTAATTTTATGGTTTATGTATTTTAATGACGCATACTGTACTAATCACTAAAGGTTTGTAATTGTATAGCTGTTTCCTGAGATTTCAAAGTAATTTCTTTCGAAAATTATGGGTTTTAAATGAATGTGCTGTGTAAATTACTTAAAATTCAGACTTTTGATTGTCTGCCACATGGTAAATAATAGTTCTTTTGACTTGGGTAATCATACAGAACGTTTGTACATTGTTATTATACAACACACAAAATCTGTAACATGTACTACCAGTGCATGTGCACAGTACCTGTTCTTTGTAGTGAGGTCACACTGTGACTCAGGTTTTATTAATCATTCGCCAAAAGACAGTTACTCAAGCAACCGATATGATTTTGGAAACGGTCAGACGTTTCAGATAGTATCCACTACCTTTCATCAGCGACGCTAGAGACGTGCAGGAGAAATGCAGGTTCATAAGCACGAACTATTGATTGGTATGCAAATAAGGGAAGACATTTTTTAATTTTTTTTATCTGAAATTTTTGAATCATTTATATCCGTGTGTCATGTCACTGCAGTTCATCCACAAGCCGCTTAAGGTCCGCATGTCGAAGTGGAACGTGTCTGACTGCGGGATGCCCTCTGACCCGCTGAAGATCAACGGGACCCTGACCCCTGACCCCCTCAACATCAACGACATGATCACTGGCGGCTTCAACGTCACGCCCATGGTCATGGTCAGCAGCCCGCTCAGGGCACAGGTCACCATCATGAAGAAGGTACTCACCAGTAATCTCCTAGCAGATCATACGGTGGCAACTGGCAAGGCAGTATCCATTGGCCAGAGGAGTGCCAATTATAATCTCCAAGCAGATCTTTCGGTGGGGGTAAGGCAGTATCAAATTGGCCAGTCTGTAACCACCTGGGTCGGGAAACGGATACAGACTGGCCAATTTGATAGTGTCTTACCCCCACCGAAAGATCTGTTTGGAGATTAAGTCAATACATTACGCTTCGGTGGCTAATGGACATTCCTCTGGCCGATGGGTACTGCCTTGCCAGTTGCCACCGTATGATCTACTTGGAGACTAACTAACTGACCATATTTTCTGTCGCAAATCATTGTGATTTTTTTCTGTTAGTAACTCACATCGTAGAATCGAATTTTTGCCTCAACGCAAGAGGTAAATACGGCTGACTTGACTTGGACGGGGGACGTCACAAGCTTTCTACGTGCATTGTATATTTGCTCATTGCCATTCTTTTCTTGGCAAAGACCTTGGTTCAATTTGAGACTTGATTATTTAGCACATTTATTTAGTTAGTATTGGAAAAAGTGGGTAAAACACGTGTTAAGAGAAAAAGTGGTGCTAATGCGTAGTTTGTACTTTTAGCCCAATAAATTATCATATATTAGTGAAAAAATGAGTTAACACCACTCTAACTAATTTTTTCACTAGTAACAGATTTCATAGAGCCTCTTACTAGTGAAAAAATGAGTTAACACCCCTCTAACTCATTTTTTCAATTTGATCTTCCCAATTTTTCAAATATGTTGTTTGTAAAGGATGGCACAAAATGCCATTTCTGGCGTTTTTGCAGCAAGATTTCATCAAAGCAGTGATTTTTTTCTGTCTGTTTGCAGGTTTCCTCTAAGTGGGTGAAGATCCCGTGCGTGAATAAGCTGGGCTCCTGTGACTATGACGATCTGTGCAGCCTCATCCCGCTCCAGCCCGGGGATCCCTGCCCCTCCCCGCTGTCTGACTACAACATACCCTGCATGTGCCCCTTCAAAATGGTAAGTAACATTAACAAGTAAGCACAAATACAATACTTCGGACTTTTTCTTGCAAACCAGAACGAAAAACCTTCTATTTTCAGTGTAAACACTGACTTCTGACCTGGCCAATGGCCTGATTTGTTGACCTCTCTCACCATGGTAACTGGTGTTGGGTTACATAATGTTGCCATTTTATAGTAAAAGGGATTTATTCTCCTGTCTGACCATATATATATATGGATGTATTTGAGTACGAATAAACAGAGCAGACCATATGCGAAGGTGAACATTATGCATTTGCTTTGCAAATCTAGTAACCGTTCTTGTGCCCTTGGGGAAGGCTTTCCTCACTTCACTCAGGTGTAAATGAGTATGGTGTTGTCTTCTACGCTGATGGCGGCGTGAAAATAACTTTAAACTTGAGTGTGCCGTCACCACGTCTTGTGATTAGATGTTGAAATTTAAAAAAAGTTGATACTTACTCCTTGGCACTTTTGATCAATTGCTTACGTCTCGTGTGAATAAGGTCACCTGTTTGTAAACCGTAACTCTTGCGAGATCACGTTGTGAAGTGATTGGTCATTAATTATCCTGATGAAGGCGACGGTGGTCGCTGAAAATTTGATCTCTGTGTAAATTGTGAGTTGGGATAAAGTTTAACGCTTTACTATACTCACGTGTGTTGTTGTCTCCCTCCCTGCCAGGGCTCCTACGTGCTGCCGCCTCAGTCCTTCTACCTGCCGAGCGGCATTCTGCCCAGCTGGGTTGTCACCGGAGAGTATCACGGGAAGGCTGTGCTCTCGTCCAATGGGAAGGCCCTAGCCTGCCGAGAGCTCACCATGTCTGTGGTCTCCAGCTAATTCGATCATTCTCAAAGTCTAGTCTCCACCAGACTTCTTTTGTAGGCGGAATAAATAGTAGAAATCGGCCTAAAAAAGGGATATAATTGGCCGGAGGTGTTGCCGGCCAGAGAAGGTCCAATTTGCCTGCACGAATTGGACCTCTCTGCCCGGCCACCTTCTCTGGCCAATTATATCCCCTTTTTAGGCCGATCTCTACTATTTATTCAGCCTATAAAAGAAGTCTGGTGGAGACTACTCAAAGTCGTCTTTGGCATTAGTTTTTTCGAGCCCTTCAGTGCTAGCTCTAGTGTTTAGCGTACACACGCTAGGCAGTTGTAGTTTTATACAGCAGCTTACGCAAGTAGAATTATAGTTGTTTGCCAGCTATCAATGCATGACAAGTACTCTACAGCTAAAAATGCATACAGCCAACTCTTTGTATGATTGAATAGGTTTAGATTAAAAGTAGCTAATACTGCAGACCTTCTCGTAACAACTGGCTGAATAAATCTTCCCTGTTTCAAGAGTTTTTTGAGTGCGTATTGTTCCTTGACTATACACGTAAACCACTACAGTTGGACATTGAATACATCTGCACATAAACATACAGGTACATCAACCCACAAGGACAATCAAAGACAGGTTTCAACACTTAATAACTTCAAAACAGCAGGAAAGCAGAGTCTCCATGTAGAGTTATGCGATTTATTGGCAAATATGCATAAACACGTACCTATTCTAAACTACACAGAATACATTTCCTCATATAGATACAGGTACACTGTGGATTAGTGTGTTGCTTACCCCGGTACTATGACTGATTGCAACATTTCTATGTTACAGAGTAACAAGCTTAAGTAAAGTCAATACTGACTTGATTTGGGGTAGTACATGACTGATGTTATGTTACTGATATTATGTTTATTTTTTCATTAAATCGTGGTATTTTAGCCAAATGCCAAATTATTAAAACCCTCCTATACCACGAGATCTACAATCAGGAAATAAACCCTATGTGTATTTGCAGGAATGTACGTAACCATTATCAAAACTCTGTCCAATCAGGTTTACTGGATATAAGAATGCACAATCTAACCACAATCTAATAACTTGAGCAAAGATATGCAATACACATTTCACACAACTGAAAGGAAAGAGAGTACAATCGAGAAGTAGTTACCATTAAGCAGATGGCCTTTCCTTACAATATACTAGTCTAACAAACGTGCTACACAGTGATACGTGATCTCTCTCAGTTCCTAGGGCAAATGCAATGTTGTTACAGATTTCTAGAGATTCACTCCATGCCGATGACAGAACCACAATTGCCTAGACATTATGGTCTTTCTAAACAAAGAGTGAACTTGACATTTTGTATTCTATTCGGTATTAGTGAATCGTTTCTTGCTCATACATGTGTCACTCATGTTGAATCTTTGTATGAATCATAAACAGCAATATTCATCATTACCAACGTTTTACAAATGCACAGCATCAAGCTGGCAAAATAAAGTCTACGGACATTCTCAATCAATACAAAAATATTGAATTATTTATATGGATAGATGATATGAAAATTTAAAACTGATGTTGTAGCTACTCGTTCACAAAATGATTTCAGATATACTCGTGTTTGAAATGTCGAAAAGTACTGTACTACACAACACACGTGTACAATCTGATATCTGCCTGTTGATTACTGCAGAGCTTCAGGCCAGACACAGTCCTGTACCAGTGTAAGAGTGCCCCCCGGATCGTTTACAACAAAGCAGGGGCATACCATGTTAGATAATTGTACATCCTGAGACGTGATGAGGGTGTGGTTTTGGTCATAATACGAGATAGAACCACGATCATAGTCACAGTCAAGTACAACCCCTACCTTAGTCAAATGTTTAGATGCCAATGGATTGATCTGATCCCAAAAAGCCCTATAATTCATTGTAGCAAAAAAAATATTGTATATTTTTTCACCATTCCGGTTAACCTCAGACAAAGAAGCATTGATACCATGTTGCATTGACCTTGAATCAAAGGTGAAAGGCATATTCTGTGTTTCATAGACTCCAGAATTAGAAGAATCAGGAGAAGAATTCATATATTGCATATACCCAAAATTACCGTAACCCCTCGGCCTCGGCCTCCTAACGTTGCGATCACTTTCTGACCTTGGGTGACGTGTCACCGCAACACCTAACCCAAAATCAGAACTTCCCTGTACATTTACCTCCCAATAGTGCCGTCCTTTATCAATTACAACATTAGTCGTTACGACTCCTTCGTTGAATTCTTGGTTGTGGCGCCCGTTGTACGTTGAACGGACGTCTTTGGAGTACGTGGCAGACATGCATTTGTTGGTGATGACCATTGATTCTGAAGACCCGCATAGAGCAAACTGCAAAGCTAACATAAGATTGTCATTTAAAAATGCTATCTTATGTTGCATAAGGCTGCTTAAAAACTGATGTTTTCTGGTCATTTGTGACTACATTGGGATACATGCATGGTGTGTACAGATTAAGGTTACCTTTGAACAAGGAGGCGATAACAGTGCCGTCACAGCTACAGGGTACTAGTACTTAACAAAACAATACTTACCACCGCGTTTAGTTTTGATGTCCACAGGTTGGGACATAGCGTTTCCTGCTGCATTGGTCGCGGCAACCACAGCTGCATAAGCAGTGTTCTCTTCTAAAGACTTTAGTATGATGGAGGTATTGCTGGTGAAGAATGTGCCTTGCCAGTCACTTTGGTTCGCCTTTCTATACCAGAAGCTGTATTGGTCGACAGGCGTGTTCCCCCCTGCAGCCCAGGACACGGTGATGTAGTCACGACCAGCTGTGCACTGGCCAGTCAGGATTATTGGCACTTCTGGAACTGAATAATGGAAAAATAAATGGATCTCTGCTAGTTCCAGCCACTTTTTTTCTTTACCACGTCTTCACACTTCTGGTGTCTATCTAATATACGTTACAACAACACACAATTTTACCCCCTAATGTTCCTGTCAGATCTGTGCAATACTTCTCACTTTTATATATTACATCTGGATACGACATATAAATGATGGGTAGGCTCTTAAAACAAGCAAACCGTAGATTACATTAAAGTAGAGTTCAAGCAAGATTTTTGCCGACAATTAAACTTCGACTTTCATTGGCATGCAACTTGACCTGATCCTAGATTTAACACCCATTCTGTGCATGCACATGTTTGACAAAAGCACATTATGCTAACGATAGTGTGGAACAACATCACAAAACTATAGAACGAACCTTGCAGAAAGCTCAGTGACGATATCTTCTGCTCCAGGTCGGAGACCGCAACAGTGCTGTTGGTGAACTGGTCGGTGGTCTTCAGCTTACGTTCATTCAAGTGTGCGAAGGCAGCGAGTCTGTCGATACAATAACACTTCTGGTCATGTCACAATTCTAACATGTCCAATATGACACGAGAAGTCACCATGGCCAGATGGCAATATGTGACTTCTTTTCCTTTCTGTGCCTTTCAAAAATCATACCATCTTATATAATACATCGATACGTTATCCGTATGGTTTTACAACAGTATAAAAATTTAGTATACAGGTTGATGGCTTACTTGCGCTTGCTTACAAATGTATAGTTTGTAATATCTGAGATTTATAAAAGAGCGCTTACCTGTCTTCCACCATCCTAGAGGCCTGGAAGACAAAACATAATAAAGTTACATTAAAACTGAAACTTTTCACACAATTTTGGATAATTTTGATTGCAGTGTGAACAAAACAATTCGCCGAATAAATCAATATCATATCTGTACCTGCAGAAAGGCGATGGGATCCTCTTCATTCAGAAGTGTCTCCGCCTCTGCGATAGCAGCTGTGATGCCCGTCCCGGTGTCCGCCCATTGGTCGAGCTGCTGACCCAAAGTACCCAGCTTCTGGTTCCTCTCTTCTTCAACCTTTGTATGGAGCTCGCTCTTCCTTTTCGCAATGGCAAAAGCCAGCTTATCGGCAAACGCATCTACACTCCTTTTTATGCCAGCACAGTTTTCCTGCATTGAAAGAATATTTCAGTTCAAAGTGAGACTGGACAAATATTTGGTAAGATAACCAAGCCAAGTTTGAATTGTATGCAGGGCTATTTAAAGAGGTAAGGTTAGAGAAACACAACGTTACCTGAGTTTGAGTCATCGTCCCTTGGATCTTATCCACAAAACACTCTACTTCAGCATTTTGCTGAATCAGGCCGGCGACACGCCCACCGATAGAATCCTGCAAAATCAACAGAGGTATGGAGCAAGACTTAGCAAAAGTAATTCAATATTTTCTGACAGTAAACAAGGCAGCGACTGAGTCTTGTGTACAATTGATAAAACCCTTCCTTTCGAAGGTTTGGGATACTTGTGATAAGTAACATTGTGTTAACTGTTTTTGGCTGCCTAGTCAATCGAAATGGCTGTACAA
Source organism: Branchiostoma belcheri (assembly GCF_001625305.1). Classification (NCBI taxonomy): domain Eukaryota; kingdom Metazoa; phylum Chordata; class Leptocardii; order Amphioxiformes; family Branchiostomatidae; genus Branchiostoma; species Branchiostoma belcheri. The sequence goes on from NW_017802558.1 coordinate 99,559, forward strand.
AGGGCAAGCAAGTTATCAGATATCTATTCCTGAACTCAACCAATAAAGGCCATGAATGTAAATGCAGTATATCAATATGTTCTGCACATGTCATGTTAGCTATGCCCACCTATGCCTTACATACACATTTACCTTCTTCCGTTGAAATGTGTCCGACAATGCGGCGACCTCGTGGTCCTTGTGTTTTCCAACAAGTTTGCAGATGGAGCAGATGAGGCAACCGTCTGCCTCACAGTACATGGTCACCTGAAGGAAAGATGGTATGATGATGAACAATCATTGATATATACACATGTTTGCTTTGTAGCAATAAAAATCTTTGTATTATTCTATTAGTTTATTTCCCGTGGAATCTTGGTAATGCTGCTATCATCAAACAATCATCAAGGCTTGCTTACCTTCTCCTGAACATGCTCAGCGCACATGAGTACTTTAGGAGCTGCTGCCGATGGTTCAGTCAGCGTGTGCCTGGCCAGTCCCGCCCTCATGGGATGGTATTTTGACAAACACGCTTCACAATAGGAGGTGTCGCAGACCAGGCAGGTTTTCACAGCCTCAGCCGGCGGTTCCAGGTCGCACATCTGACAGGGAACCGCCTTGGGGGCCGCCGCAGTGTTCTTTGCTTCCCGGTAGCGGTCCACGATGTTCTGCAGTGTGGTGTTCCGGCGGAGGCCCTCCACTCCGAGTTCGGGGAGCTGGAACTCATGTCTGCAACTGGGACACTGAACCTGCTACAGGAGACACGGCAAATCAGAACGTCATAGCCTACCATCATTGGATTACTTTCAATGTTGATCTACTAGTATATGACATGTATGTGTATTCGACAGATTCCATTCATATGAATGTTTGTGTTACCTTGGGCGCCGCCCCTTGCCCAGCTGCTTGTTGAGGCGGTTTCCTCGCGGCTTCAGCCAAAACGTCACCAGCACACTTTTTACACAGGCTGTGTGCGCAGGGCAGGAGAACCGGCTGTTCGTACAGCTCCAGGCAGACCGGACAGGTCAGTTCTTCAACCAGGGACTCCATGTCGCCTTACTGACTCCTATAATCAAGGGACGGCTAGGCTTGTCAGAGCTTGCATGAGCTCGAACGGACATGAATGAAAGCCCATTACACTTCTCCGAACTGTAAACTATGAGCAGCTGAACTAACACCTGTTCCAGCAGCACCGTATCAGTAGTCCTGAGTGCAAATGTGGGCATCCACATGAGACATCAGAACACTATTTGTTGTTGCACTGCAAACTTTACAACTCTGAAAGGACTAAAATGTTATTATCCATATCATGCTTACATCTCGAAAACATACTCCCCTTTGACCCACTCAACTCATATGGCACCACATTTTGCACTTTAGTCCTTACCCGTAACCCCTCTCTCCCATACTCTACTAATTGCCGTATTTTCGACATTGTGTTCCATTTCATTTCACTGTCTGGAAGATTTGATTTATCACATTAAACCATGAGCAGCTAAACGACATGAAGTCCCCCACGCCCACCCCGAGTTGCCAGCAACATTTTGCACGGTATTCTTTAAAACCTTGCCGGAGACCGCAAGTCCAAAGGTCGCTGTCTGGCGACGACATTGTTACACGATCATTTTTGGAGTACCTTATAGTTAAGGGTTTTCCATATGCTTAAGACCTTTCAAAGATATTACAGGTTAGATGTACAAATGAACAGGCAGCTTGGGATTTTTTTCTGCACGCTAGAGATTTCAATTTAGGGTATGTTTAGCTTGAAATTGTCCGAGGTAGTAGAGGGCAATATATGAATATTACATCCGCCATATTTGTTGTGCTAGCACATGTAACGTTACAGGTATTCTGAAGACATTTCATGTGATGATTTCGTATGTATGCTACAACTAATTGCGGAGAAAGTGCACCGACTGACTTCCAAACAAGTAATGATAAAATTGTTTTCCTTACCTGTATTAATACATGTAGAATCCAACCCTTTTTAACCTCGTTGATTCAGCAATGTAGCACTTGTTTGATTTGTGGTGCTAGACTTGCGCACAGAGCCCATTGAACTTTGACCTGTTCAAGTACTCACCTATTCATTACGTACCCCTGAGCATTTCTAACGGTAAAATACTACTATAGTACTAACGACACATATCGGTCGAGAGGTGCACTTTTATAGTCCTGAGATTTTCTGCCGGTTGATTCACCAAGATTCGGCATCTTCAATGTTATAATTACAAATGACATTTGCAAAGCAAATTCATAATGTTTACCTTCGCATATGGTCTGCTCTGTTAATTCTTACTTAGACACATTCATATATACTTAGTAAATGGTGACAGGAGTCTAAATCTAAGTCCCTAAATATCAGTCTAAATCGTCCGGGTTTGCTTTACTCTTTACTGATAGAAATGTAAACAAAGTCTTAGATAGCAACCACAAGAAGCACAAAAGGTAAAGCAGAGTTTCCATGTTTTCTTTAATGAAAAATCTGTACACGGTACATTAATGTACATCATTGATGCTTCTATGAATTGCAATATTTTTTACACTAAAGATCATCGAGCAAAACCTCAAAACTGATTGGATTTAGCAAATCTGGCATGAGGATGGAATTATACAATGATGTTGTGTCTGGCAAAAAACTGTAGCCACACTCGCAACGTCTGGGCTAAACACTATTACATCATTCCGGATTAAACTATAGTGTCCAACACAATTAAATGTATGAAGATAATGAAGATAATTTTTCCACCGAACAGCACCACCATTTCTATAACGTCCCATATTCCCATTGTGTTAGAAGTTATATTTTAATCTTTCTACAAAATGACTTCTATCAACAAAGATGAACTTTTAAACTGTTATAATATGAAATTAATGATAGGAAATCACAAAAACTGATGTGCATTTGCAGGTATGTAGTCATCATTGAAAACGTAATAGTCTGGTTTACGTAATAGATAATAGTTAAACAAAAGTTCATATCTTTTGGCCACTATTTGGTCAGATAGATACAACTAGCAATTCCAGATATTCTACAAATGAATGAACAGAAAATTCAGTATAAGAAGACATTACTATAAATGACCCTTCCAAATATGTCAGATACAATAAAGTGCTACGTTTCAAGAGTTTGTTTAATTTTTCCTCCTCATTCCCAACTTTTTACTCATTTCCAATGATTCCAGATAGATGTATCCAACATTTAGCGTACTACACACTGTTGTAAACAAATTATTTCTGTCTATCACTCTAAACCATCGGGCCAGGCACAGACCAGACTGAGCCATCGGGCCAGACACAGTCCTGTACCAGACTGAGTGTGCCTCCCTGATCCTTCACAACAAGACAAGGAAATACAGGCTCGGAAAACTGTTCAGCCTGTGACGTGATCAGGCGGTGGTTTTGGTCATAATACGAGATAGAGCCGGCATTGTGGTCAAGAAGGACACCCACTTTGGTCAAGTTGCGTTCATGATCGGGTGGAATGATATGAACCTTCCCGTCCATCCCAACATAAGAAAATTTGTACGTTTTGTCACCGTTGGGCCCGTACCCACAAAAAGAAGCATACATCATTGATACTCGTACATGTTTATATTGCTGTTGCTGTTTTAAGTTAAGTGGACCGCGCCGCTGGAACCGATCTACCCTCATTACTTGCTGTAATTGCACAGTGTAGGCTACACCCAAACCAAAATCAGAGCTTCCCGTCACATTTACCTCCCAATAGCGCTGTCCATTCCCAATGGCAGCATCACCCAACACGCTTGAGTCTAAAAGTGGTTTACTTTTGGGTGGTCGGTTGTAGCCCCGTAATGATCCGGGCTCGCCGTAACCTTCATAATATGGTCGGCTGATGCCTTGGGCGAAACCATACGCTTGGCCACGGAGAGGTACGTCAGTAACATTTTGAGAGCATGTAACAGACATGCCATCACCGGCCACGACCATTGGTGGTTCTGCTGTGTTTTTGTCAAGTTTGAACTGCAGCTGACCTGACATGAGATAGAAAAATGGTCAGCATCAATTTCATGTTTTTGGACAACATTTACACATGTGTAGGAGTACATAATGTATGCCTCTATAACGAGGTTCAAATTTCATTTTTTGCTCACATCTTGGGAGGGGGTGCTAATCTCTGAGGAAAGTGATGGCATACTAGCATTGTATTATGAGGTCTTGTTAAAAAACAGTCAAATAAACAAACTGTTAATTCCCCGTAAACGAGGACATTTGAACGTACATGGTACGTAGTATGAATAGCTTTTGCGGCACACAATGAGAAGTACAACAGGTGTACACCTTAGTACACGTTGGAAACAGCTTAATCCTACAGATCGAAGAAACATAACTCACCACCACGTCTTGTTTCGATGGACACTGTTTGGGATGCTGCGTGTCCCGTTTCGTTGATGGCGACAACAACAACCGTGTAAGTAGTGTTCTCCTCCAAATCCTCCAGTTTGATGGACTTGGTTGTGGAGGGAACTGTCTGCTGCGCATGCAAGACATGGCCCTCGCCTGCTTTTCCATGCCAAACTTTGTACTTGTCGACAGGCGTGTTCCCCCCTGCAGCCCAGCAAACGGTGATGTAGTCAGGGCCAGACGTGCACTGGTCGGTCAGCATCCTTGGCGCTTCTGGAGCTGAATAGTGGGAAAATTTCATTTAGCAGCAACGTTAACCACATGTCTTCGCGGTTGTGGTATATCTAAAATGTCTATCTAATGTAACATACAACCTTTGCCATTTTAATATCATCTAATGTCCATGTAACTACAATTTTGCTTATGATCTACTCCAATCTGGACATATCAAAGAGTAAGTTCAACCTACATTTTTGATCACAACTAAACTTCAGCTTGTAATTAGTATGCAACTCGCACATTTAAGTTCAATCAAAAAACATGGCAGTGTTGGCCAGTATGAATGTACAAACGAACCTTGCAGAAAATCCAGTGCTGACACCCTCTGTTCCAGGTCGGAGACCCCAAGAGTGTTGTGGACGAACTGGTCGGTGGTGTTCAACTTGCGTTCCTCCAGGAACTTAAAGGCAGCAATCCTGGCAATACAAGGATCAAGTTTCAAGGATCATTTCATGTCATACCGTAACAATATTTGGCATTCTTGTGTTTTGTTACCAAAGCATCAAACATTGATGAAAGAAGATCTACATAAATGAAAATTGCATTTTTGGCTTCAAGGAATCAAAACTACTTGTACATCAAATGACCATAATTTCCGTAGATGACGAATTGGTAACTGGCATAGTTTATTCAACAGGCCTAGCCTAGTATATAGCCATGGGTTACTAAAGGTGTAAGTGAAGTATCTTACCTGTCCTCTACCGCCTTAGATGCCTGGAAAGATAAATATCTTTATTGCTCATATCTAAAAGACCATTTCATACATTTATGGCAAGGCTATCCCTTGTTTCAGTTTCAATCCTGTCACTTAGTTACATTAACTCTGACCATTATAAAACATCGCAGTTCATTAAGTTACATTGCACTTTTTTTTACATCTTTGATTGGTACCCTGAATAAAGACCTCAAGCTTATTAAAATGCCACTGTATTTTACAATAGCACAGTTAATGATTATTTGTGCAAAATCAGAGTAGTGCTTTTGTACCTGTAGAAAGGCGATGGGATCCTCTTCATTCAGAAGTGTCTCCGCCTCTGCGATAGCAGCTGTGATGCCCGTCCCGGTGTCTGCCCATTGGTCAAGCTGCTTACCCAGGGTCCTCAGCTTCTGGTCCTTCTCTACGGCAACCTTTAATTGCAGTATGCCTTTCCTCTTCACGATGGCAGTAGTCAGAGTCTGGGCGAAGGCCTCCACCCGCTCCTGAATGTCGGTACAATTTTGCTGCATGGAAATAAGAAAAGCGTTTTCGTAGCAGAACTTTATATCGATCCAGACACGAAGCAACCACAAAATGTATGCTTATCAGTACATTTCATGAAAAGGAATATCATTTGGGACAGTCCAGAGAATATATAGATGAACAATCAGACACACGTATACCTATCTATTGCTTGGCATACGTAGCATTTTTAATTTAGTTTAAAGCAACCTTGAGGGACACGTTGTATTCACACTACATCTTCATACCTCAGCTTTGGTCATGGTTCCTTGGATCTTATCCACGAAACACTCTACTTCAGCGTTTTGCTGAATCAGTCCCGCAACACGCCCACCGATAGAGGTCTACAAAAAACAACAAAGAAAAATAAGCTTAATCATGTTTACCCTGTGTACCATTCCCCCCAGCCATATTCCTGCTAATGTCTTACATACTAGTACTAGTATTTACCTTTTTCTGTTGGAAAGTGTCCGACACTGCGGCGACCTCGTGGTCCTTGTGTTTTCCGACCAGTTTGCACAAAGAGCAGACTAGACTCTGGTCTGTCGCACAGTACATGTTCACCTGAGGGAGAATAGTAATGAGCATCATACGAAAGATCCATTTGCCATTCTGAATGCATTTAGGAAGGAAACTTTGGTAGAGCACTACCTCGTGGGGTCATGCTAACCAATTTATTCCTACAAACAGAGACAACGAAAACATCAAGGAAGTAATTACGAGTTTCTTCTGTCCTACCTTCTCTTGTGGATGCTCAGTGCACATGAGTACTTTAGGAGCTGCTGCCGATGCTTCAGTCAGCGTGTGCCTGGCCAGGCCTCCCCTCATTGGATGAAAAGTCGCCAAACACGTTTCGCAGTAGGAATTGTTACAATCCAGGCAGGTTTTCACTGCGTTGTTTGGTGGTTCCTGGTCACACATCTGACAGGGAACCGCCTTGGTGACCGCCGCAGTGTTCTTTGCTTCCCGGTAGCGGTCCACGATGTTCTGAAGCGTGGTGTTCCGGCGGAGGCCCTCCACTCCGAGTTCGGGAAGCTGGAACTCATGCCTGCAGCTGGGGCACAGAGCCTGCTACAGGAGACATGAAAATTTGCATCTACAAATGGTAGTAAATGTCAGTAAAGTCGGATAGTGTTTACTTTTTAACAGAACTGAAATGAAATTACCAAAGTATTTGCCACCATTGTACAGTCTGTTTCTGTTTACAGTTGCTACCATTTCAAATGCAATGGTAGCAACTAAAGCGACGGTCACAACTCGCCGTGCGTGCTTTTTGTCCGTACGTTTTTGTCGTGGCTACGTCTGCTACGTTTTTTCTGCAAACGTAGGGTGGCCGGCCGAGGGAGTACGTCACTCGCAAGGTGTACGTACGTGGTCTGCACGACACGCCTGGCCGTCAGCGGTTGCGTGCATCGTACGTTGCGCAAGTGGTAAGTGAGTTGTACGTGCTTACAACGTACGATCTCTGTGCGATTGCCACGTTGCCGCGTACAGGCCGTACCTACACGTGCGGCGTGCGCACGATTTCCTTACTCACTCGCACGTTGTAAGTGCGTGCACCTCCTGATAACTTCATCATCACTAGCCGCCCTGGTGTCTTCCGCGGCCCGTTTCTTTGGATCTTGTCTGGTAGACTTCTTTTGAGCCTTCCTGGGCATCTTGGAGACGAGTTGGCAGTCGCCCGTCAAGTCGTCTTTATATACTGTAGAAATAAGGTGCGTTGCACGTGCGGAGCACCTAGTATGGTGCACGTGTGTTCTGCGTGGTCATTGAGCAGGTCAACTGGGAAGTGAGGAGTAAGCACGGATGACGCAAGCACCGTGCGTGGCACTCACGTGCTTCGTGCGCTGTCCGTACAGCAATTGCACGTGAGAATAGTGAAGTTAGACTCACGGAGTCCGTACGTTGCACGCTCATAGGCTGTACGGGGCACGCGCGTCGCACGTACTCGCACGCACGGGTGGTAAATCCGCAGACCGCACGTAGAAAAAGTATTACATGCACTTAAGGTTCTACGGCGTGTCTGCGTGCTCCCAAATCCGTAGGATTCCGTACGGAGGCGGTACTCACCACGCACGGATGCTGTACGTTTGCCCACGTTTTTGCACGTAGACAGCACGCAGAAGCACGTACGGCGAGTTGTGACCGAGGCTTAATTGGTAAGTCCAAAATTTCTTGCAATTGCAATGTTTTCTTAATTGAGTTGATGGCCTGACGCCATACCTTATATACGAGTAGGGTTACTTTCAATGTTGATCTATATGGCATGTGTGTGTATCCGGCAAATTCCATTCATATGAATCATAGTTTTGATGTTTGTGTGTTACTTAGTACCTTGGGCGTCGCCTCTTGCCCAGCTGCTTGTTGAGGCGGTTTCCTGGCGGCTTCAGCAAAAACTTCACCAGCGCACGTCTTACACAGGCTGTGTGCGCAGGGTAGGAGAACCGGCTGTTCGTACAGCTCCAGGCAGACCGGACAGGTCAGTTCTTCAACCAGGGACTCCATGTCGCCTTACTGACTCCTGTAATCCAAGAAAAGACAAAAGAATGGTGGTTTGTCGACACACACTCGACGTCGATCATTATGTTTACCGAAGGAAAACGTATTGTTTTTGATACGTTTCCACTTCTTCTCCAAACCAATAAGGTCAATGACCTGAACCAGACTGTCTGTCACCATGGTAACCAGTGTTGGGTTATGTTGCAATTTTATAGGAGGGATTTAGACTCCTGTCTGACCATATGAATGAATGTGTTTGAGTAAGAATTAACAGAGCAGACCATATGCGAAGGTAAATATGATGCATTTTTTTTTTGCTTTGCAAATGTTTCCTTTCTGGTTAATGGATTATAAACTCTCTAGATCCGAGTGCTACATGCCTAGGACAACAAATTTTACTAGGACACCCCCCCCTCTCTCTTCCACCGTTCTATTTGTTCTGCAGTGTTGACGGAAATCATTGGCATGTGACGACTAACAGTGTTGAATGGACATTTCAATGGCACTGCCACGGACGCGTACGGCATTGAGTGTTTGGTGGTGTGTTCTTCTTCGTGGTCTCCACAGCTACCTTTTCAAGAACCCTGAAGTTGTGACGTTCATGATCACAAATTATGCTTCCGTTTTATAAACAGCTATTTTTCATTTGTAAATGTATGATATACCTCTCACCAAGGACATTCACCAATGTACCGCGTGTGTGAATGGAGGGTGGGAGGGAATGCTAGCGTCACAATCCACATGCGCACCAGTGGAACAACATGGGTCATATGCCAGGGGCAGGGTGTGGTGTAGTTTCGGTGGCGCCCATACTAGTGGCCCACTAGTTTCACCAAGCAGGTTTAAGACTAATTGGTTTCGCTAATCATGAATAACGGTAGAGAATTGTACTTATTTTGGTCCCATGTTTTCTTGTATGAATTTTTGTCTTCTAACGTTAGTAGTTTAGCCTGTGTACTGTACATGTACACAGAAAATCCCTAGCTCTTTATTGTAGGCACAGTTATATTCACATTGCGCATATAGGACACAGACAAGGCAAAGTGTATCTGTGATCCATTAGGTAGGGAAGAATTGATTGACTTGCAAACCTTATTCACTACATGGCATATATTTCCCCCTGTACAATACACGTACACTATAGACAGGTTCCGCATCAATGATAACGGAACCAAGAACAATTTTCTCAAACCTTACAGGTTGATTTTTCCTCCGAAAGATCCTGTAGCTGATCGTCGTTAAGTCCACCACACAATAGTACTACAGTTGTACTTGTAGTAATAGTAGTAGTAGTAGGTCTTATGAAGGTGTAAAAAGGCCACGTAGAAGTTGAAGTTACTTCGCTGCCGTAATGGCGATACCGCTGATGGCGACACGCACTTCCGTGTCTGTCCTTCCCAGGGGATGTACCAGGCTGACCTGGGAACGAGCTCATATAGATAAGCAGGTGCACTGAGGTGTCAAATACATGATCCTGCCAAATACATGACTCCGACACTAGTTGGGGGTTTGAGACAATGGGTGGGAGGGTTTTAGTCGTGATGTGGGAGACTAAACCTAACCCAACCTAACCTAACCCCAATCGTAAGTCTAACCATAGCCCTGAACAACGATCCCAACTCAAACCCAAACTCTAACCCTATCTGTAATATCAACCCTAACCCTAGCCCTAACCCTAAACACCTGGTCCCTCACGTATGTGGCAGCTCAAGGATTTGGTTCACAGGGCAGGTAAACGTGACCCCTGACCCTTTCACCCTTTCCTCTTTCCTTGTCATGTAACATTCCATGATTCGTATTCGTATCTTGTCTATGATGTCTATTTTATTCAGTGGAGATACTAATATAAGCATAACGCTTGAGTGCGGCAAAGGTGTGTTATCTTTTTGTGCTTGAACAAAAAAAGGCAAAAAAAATCTTAAAGAGATACTTTATAGGATGATCGTAAAGTTCGACTTTCCTAACTCCGTGACTGTACTAAAGACAAACAAAATCACAAGGAAGTACCCATGATAGTTTTATTTCTTTATTTGAGTGACACTGGGCGATGTTTCAGCATGTTGTGACGCCATGTTGGATCGATGGAACCCGCTGGTGACGTCATCAGTCCGCTGGACCAATCAGCAGCGTGTGTTCTCCTCTCACCCAGACATCATGAACTCACTGAGAGCTGGAACCAATCAAATTTGAACACTAGAAAGGTAACATTTGCAAAGCAAGTGCATAATGTTTAATGTTTACCTTCGCATATGGTCTTCTCTGTTCTTACTCAAGCACATCGATATGTATGGTCAGACAGGAGTCTAAATCCCTCCTGCTATAAAATTGCAACATGATGTAACCCAACACTAGTTACCATGGTGACAGACGTCTGGTTCAGGTCATTGACCTTATGTGTTTGGAGAAGAAGAAGAGGAAGAAGAAACAAAGGGAAAACAATATGTTTTCCTTCTGCGGAGGTAAACCTAACAACAAGAAGCACATCATTAAAACGTTTATATTTCGACATGCTAACGTGATGGTGTAACGTTATGGTACGTACATTGACAAAATGTGGGTACAGGAGACGCTGTGGAGTTACCGAAACAGTGACAGACTTGTCCAGCGCTGTCGAAGAAAATCTCACCGTCATCATGATACTCGCCTTCATGGGTGCAACCTACGAGACAAGAGGAGTATCAGGAAACATGCGGCAGTTAACAGCTCATGCCCGTAGCCAGGACTTTCTTGGGGGGGGGGGTATTCCTACCGTCTGGGGGACCAGGGAGCGCCAGCCAGCGTTTTTGAGAGGATTTCAAAGGAAAAATCAGAGATAACTTTTTTCGAAAGGCTATGGGCATGCAGCTGAACCTGGTTCCAGTGAAACAAACAAGTTCCAGTGTTCTGCTGTCCGTAATGTAGCCTTCATCATGATCAAATGACCCTAGCCTGATTAAATCGTTTTTGCCGGCCGCCCAACATCCAGCCGGCCAGTAAAGCCGCGGACGGCAGAGTTTGTGTTATGCGTTATACAGACTAAAATGACCCATCATTTATTAAACATCAACCAGTGGATACCATATGAAACTCAATCAATCAGTCAATGCTCATCTGAAAAAAAGATTTTTCAGATGAGCATTGACTTTTACAACTGACTGAACGCCACGTTTGTGCCTTATGCTAATTTACAGGCTAATTTGACTACTAGTCTAAGTTTTCAGGTGAAAATGAGTATGTCTGTTGTCCATTCATGTGTTGGTGGCGGCATAAATATAAGTTGAAAACACTTGAGTCCTCATGTCTTGTAATAAATGTAAATAATGAATAGAACTGTCGAAAAGCTGTATAAAACGTGTCACTTACAGTCTTCCCCGGGGATACCGTGGCCCATGATGCCGTTCGCCTCGCATGTGTAGGTGCGCCCCCAGCAGCCTGTCTCAGAAACTACAACCTCTCCCAGCTGGTAGAAGTGCCCATAGTAGTAGCACCCTAAATGAACATTCAAAAGAAAGAAAGAGAGAAAGAAAGAAAGAAAGAAAGAAGGAAGGAAGGAAGGAAGAAAGAAAGAAAGAAAGAAAGAAAGAAAGAAAGAAAGAAAGAAAAAAAGAAATCATTAAGGTTTTTTTTCTTCTGATCGATAGAAGCTTATTCTAAAACTGCACTGGCGTGTACCTTTTTTAAGCTAGTTGGAGTAGACATGATCACAATAATATAATGGCTACACATCAAGTTCTTTGGTGCAGTGCTCTATACATTTTCATTACATCATTATACGAACAAAATGCGTTTCAGGGTGCCATACGGTTACGCCAGAGATAATTCTTGTTTTTAACGTTCTCTCTTACCTGGCGAGGTGGTCGTTGTTTTAGTCAATTTATTCGCCGGAACAAAAGCGCACCAGGCGGCCGCCACAAGGGACAGTGACAAGAGAAGATGCCGCATAGTGGACAAAAATTTTGAAACCAGTCAGTACTGTGTCGTAGTATAGTCTTCGAGGTGTTCAAATGTCTACGTGCTCTTGTAAAAAAAATACGCGTCAAGGTGTGGAGTGTACCATTATCAAACAAGGGGACACAGTACCAAACCGTAAAAAAAAGCACCAGTACGCAAACAATATCTATATGTATCAAAGCGACCACTTGACGTTACACCGATAAAAAAAAGCTTGAACACACTTCTGGTGGACACCAAAATTAGTAACTGTTTTTAATTTTTCTCTCAATGTGAGTGGAGAATTCTACCTAATACCCAAGTTTTCACGTCCTCAGAGTGCATGCATGTCTCTTATAGATCAATTTTGTATGTAAACGCAGCGGCTTCCTGTCAATAACGGTATCAGTAGAGCAGGTGAACAAAAACAGAGAAGTTCCCACACCGCAGAGAACCTCTGAACTACAAGGTCAAACATGCACGATGAATGCTGAGTCGTTGTCTTTTTCGGATTATTAAATCTACTACTTACATTTTCTAGTAAATATTTGTTTTCAATTAAACGTCAATAACAAATATCTCTTAATTGTCGTCGTTGTCGAAACAAACACCGAAATTTATATTAGCATATAGGACAAATGAAAACGTTTCCAAACGATGGGCATGAATTTCCAATAAATGATATTGTTCATCATATTAATGATAAAGCAGTGACGAGAAGTACATGGTGTACCAAAGTAATTGCTGAAGCTAGCACTACTGCAACATGCAAGTCTATCATTACATTTATATTAGATGATATTTTCATTACCTTCATAACTCGTCCAAATGCAGTTTTATCTTATCTTATCTTATCTTATACAGTACTGGACAAAATCCCGCAAGGGACATCACGTCCAGGTGCCCGCCTCAGTGTTTTGAACGATAACGGACATTTGTGTCCCAATGTCAATTTATTAACATCAAGTGCTCAACAAAACGAATATGCTACAAAGCCCTGGTTAACGTTTTAGATAAACTGCAGAGTGGGTCAGCTAGAAAGCAAATGAAGAGATGTTCCCTAGAGTTTTATATTTATATTTCCGGCTTTCGTTTTGGTTCGCTGGCGGTCCTCGTTCTAGATCTCCTCCCTGCTGCATTGCCGTTGTTGTCCGGTAGGGGTCCCCACAGAAGCGGCTGATAGGTTGAGCCGGGTCGGGAAACGGCGTCGTGCTCGTTGCTATGGCGACGGAAACGTGCATCTGCGGACCTGCGCAGGGGTGTGTACGGGGACAGCCCTGCATCTGTAGACCCTGACTCACCCCCTCTCAGCCTAGTGGTATCTCCCTCACTGGCCCTACAATACAATACAGCACTTCCAATGTGATACATGTACATTACGGTAGGCATAGCCTCTAACAGGCTTTGGGAGGCGGTTGGAAAGAGTAGAGGCCAAATAGAGAGATAGCATGCCGAGGGAGTTGGTCCGCTGGAAAGTACATTTTGCCGCACCCGAGCGGACCAACTCCCTCGGCATGTTAGCTCTCTAGATCTATTTGGGCTCTAGTCTTTCCAGCCGCCTCACGAAGCCTGGCAGAAGCTAGTATGTATACAAGAGAGCATCTTGGTTGGCTTGAGTCGGTAGCTGTTTAGGGTTTGGGGCTGCTTTAGAAATACCAGACAAAAAGGGCTTGGTGTAAAATACCAGACAAAAAGGGCTACAGGTATAGGTTTTTCTAGTTTCATGTCAGAACAAGTAAAGTTGACAAAGAACAATAAAAGCACTAGGTCAAAAGACCACCGTCTGTTGATAGAAAGTTTTACAGCTAGTTTCATATTAGATCATGACATTATCACATACCTTCTCCTAGATATCGTCAGAGCGCGCAGGCTTTCTATCGGTGGCGGTGTGGGCGGCCGTGTGTGGTCGCGTGGAGAACTTTGCCTTTGTAGCGGTGCGTAGAGCCCCTCATCCACGCTAGGTGTTACTGTCAGGCGTGGGGGAGACGGTCTTTGCGTCTTCGAGCTTCCGTCAAACTTGTTCTTGAAGTAAAATTCTCGATTTAAAACGCGAGTTATGCTTCCCGTGTCTTTTGCGGTGTTGTTCCACACTTTGAGCTCTTCGCAGCATTTCATCAAAAGCACGTTGTACGATCCTTGGTCCTTCAGCATGCCTTCGGGCAAGACGACCGCCGAGGCATTCGACGCGGGAAGTTCCAGAAACTGGTACAGAACGGCGCCGTTCGCACCGGTTCTGAGCAGACAAGCGCTGATCATTCTGTCTTCCCTGGCCTGTACAAGCCTGAAGATACCTGTGAAGGTGTCCTGGCAAAATTTGGGGGTTTCTCCGTTCGTTTGAAGCACGGTGAGAGGGAAGTTATCCGAGGCAAGCTTGTCTATGGTCGCCTCGTCGTCTGTGGTCTGCTCGGCAGCGCCGCCAGCGACAGCCAAAAACTTTGCACCGCATTCTAGAGAGAGTCTCACGTATTCGTTGTTTTCGTTTAGGCAGGCCAGCCTCCACGGAAGGGTAGAACTGAACTGTGGTTTGCCGGACGGTTTTGCTTCCATGCCTTCTATACCCAGGCAGCGAATTTCCTCGCCAGCATTCACTAATACGTTCCCTGACTCTGATACGTCTTGTGTTGCTATGACTTTATTTGGTAGGTTCTCCGCCAACTCCTGTACCCCATGAAACCTATCCTTCTTAATACTCTGTTCGCTCGACATTCGCACGAACCTGGACTTGCATGAGAGGGGAATGGACAGCCAGGGACCGACCATGGTCCTGTCCCTGTCTCCAGCCATGCACCTGGCGACCACGTACCTCGAGTTCTCCTTCCGTAAGCCGACCAGTAAAACTATGGCTCCTCCGGGAAAGTCCGGGTCGTTTTTATCCGCCAGCTTGACGATCTGAGGCAGGTGAAATTGTTCCAACACCAGATCCAGCGGCAGAACCGTGTCGGTCCAGGTTAGAAGGTCCAACAGCGGCACGGCCTTAGGCCGACGCTGGCCCTGAGCCGAGGCCGCCATCTTGCCGGAAGTAGATGTTTTGAAAATAATTATATGACAGCAGAAGCAACAGTTGTAGAAAAATTATCAAAAATCCAGCTTCAAAATTTTGTAGTCAATAGTTGTAAAGTCCTCGGGCATCCCCATTCCAATAGTCCAACACACTGCTACAGTATTACCTGGCTTAGACTCCGAGAAGACAATGTAAAAAGCCGTACGTTTTTGCCACCTGTCGCATTAGTATGCGCATGATACGATCGCCTGATGAAAATGCCCTAAGCTATTACAGAGATGGGACCGCGCTTTTGTATATAAGTATGTTCACTGACCCCGTCAACAATTGTGTTCGCTCAAGCGTTATACGCTTACTCAACTCAGGCATAAGTCACACCGTTTACTGCCAGACATGCAGACAACAACATTTGACATTTGAAAGAATGTGGAAAATGCTATACAGGTTATATAATAAGCATATTATAAGTAGGGAAACGACAAATATTGTCACCGACGGTGTGGGAAGGAGGGGGGCAAAATCGTTCATGTGTGCAGTATATTTCCATTTATGGAAAAGCACTTAGTATAATGACCCTATATGCTATATGAGATATTGTCATGTCTATTTGTAATTGGATGGAGGGTGTAAAAGACACACTAAATTGATGATTTGTTTAAAGATCTGTGTTTTTCTCTACAGGACCATGTTTGCTATACATGTATATCACTTGCTTAGGGAAACAATATCTATGGTTAGCGACGTTATCTGTTTGTGGGCTGGATAAAGACCACTGACACATGCTTCTACCGTACGTAAATTTTATTGAATAAAATCTCTTTCTTACAAAAATCTCTAAAACGAACTGAATAAAATATTTCCAAGACGTCACAAGAAAAACAAATAAACATACAAAGTGAGGTTAAAATAAAGAAAACGTGAGAACGTTTTTACACAAAACATACAACACTCACCAAGTTCAACACTAAACATCTTCTTCTTCTTCCGTAAGGCCATGTTGATTTGATTATATGGATGACATCCTCCGGGAACCCCAAAATTGATGCGCGCGTGCGAATAAAAAAAAGTTTTGCAAAAAAAAAGGTTGTTTTCATTATGAAATCTACGTGGTCATGAGGGTTGAACAAATGGGACAGAATATGGTTTGGCGAATAATCTAGTCTTCAAGTTCATTTCTTTACAATTTCGTCTTTTTTGTTTGATTTTGGCATTCTACGACATTGGCATGGTTTTTCTGTAACTTACGGCATATTTTTGCTCATTTTGCAACTGTTTTGTACGATTAACAGTATGGTTGAAAATTTTTTTTTGGAAACGGCCGAAAATTCATGCGCGCGCGGATGTCACCCATATAATCAAATCAACATGGCCTAATTGTTGAGGATACACGAAGTTAGTAATACTACACAGTAATACATGCATATGGCTGCCAGCTTAAATGTTTTATATGTACAAAATGCCTCTTTCAGTTTTTACAAAAATGTTACTGTCTATCAAGTAACAGACTATATTGGTGCCAACCGACACTAAATGTAAGGTTACACGGCTACATTAGATCTCTTTTTTTTCTCATATATTTCTATATATATTTATAGAGCATACTTCACAGTAATAAATGGATATGCTAGCTGAAATGTTTATGTACAAAATGCTTCTTTCAGTTTTCAGACTTAAGTATGGGTGTCAACCGATACCAAAAGTGACGTTACACGGCTACATTAGATCTCTTTTTTTCTCACGATATATAGTTCTTATAGAGCATACTTCACAGTAATAAATGCATATGACTGCTAGCTGAAATGTTTATGTACAAAATGCTTATTTAAGTTTTCAAACTAATGTGTATGGGTGCCAACAAACCATTGACCAAAAGTGACGGTTACACGGCTACATTAGATCTCTTTTTTTCTCACGATATTTAGTTCTTATAGAGCATACTTCACAGTAATAAATGCATATGGCTGTTGGCTGAAATGTTTATGTACAAAATGCTTATTTAAGTTTTCAGACTAATGTGTATGGGTGCCAACAAACCATTGACCAAAAGTGACGTTACACGGCTTTTTTCTCACGATATATACTTATAGAGCATACTTCACAGTAATAAATGCATATGCTAGCTGAAATGTTTATGTACAAAATGCTTCTTTCAGTTTTCAGACTAAAGTATGGGTGTCAACCGATACCAAAAGTGACGTTACACGGCTACATTAGATCTCTTTTTTTCTCACGATATATAGTTCTTATAGAGCATACTTCACAGTAATAAATGCATATGGCTGCTGGCTGAAATGTTTATGTACAAAATGCTTCTTTCAGTTTTCAGACTAAAGTATGGGTGTCAACCGATACCAAAAGTGACGTTACAAGGCTACATCAAATCTCTTTTTTCCTCACGATAAAAATACTTATACATGTAGTCTCGCTGGCACAGGCCCGTCAGCTTCGTCGTACTCGAAGTCCAGCCCAGTTCCGCCTAACGCCCTCCTGAACATGGCGTCGAAACTGTCGCTCTGCTCCAGTGTGAAGTGCTGCTTCCAGTCCCCAACAACACCTGCAGACAAACACGGGATAAGCTGGTGTTAGTGACTGTGAATTAGAGCCATCTAGCGATACTGTACAATATTGCAACAGAACGAAACTGGACGATATCGTACTCTCCAAGCACAGGTTTCTGGAGAAGATTGTGGCTTTTCCATCTCTTCCATGCCCCATGCTCTGTCGCTACTCTCCGTGCACCGTAGCAACATAAAACGGGGCATTTGTGTGCACATCAAATTGTCTGAACTGGCATCTTTATTCTCTCAACTTTCTACGTATCTGAAATATGTTTTCCATCTTTATTGAATCCAACTTCTTTGTGTATTGTTTTATTCTTACAAAATGGGCAAGATAAAGCTTTTGATCCAACACAAAGAAGTTTTCTCACTCTGGTCTCCTGCAGTAGACTGACCCGCGAGGCGAGGCTTGTCACGTGGCTTATAATTCTACCGGGTCAGTCTACTGAGGAAGCCCAGAGTGACTGGTCGATAGATCTAGGTGAGAGAATTTTTTTGGGGTTGGATCAAAACCTTTAACTTTAAACATGTATATACAACTACGCTCGTACCAACACAGATGCACTTTCATGATAGTAAAATGGGTGAGGTGTTTTGCTACGCACCTTTTCTGGCGAGGACTTTCTTCCCTGCATGTTGTGACTTGGCCATGTTGGCCTTCATACTGCCGAAGGTGCAGTCGTTCACCACGTCCTGAAGCGTGTCCTCGTCCAGGGACACCTCAAGGAAGTTCGCCACCTTTTTAACTGCTGCACGGAGATCCTGGGGGTAAAAGATAAGTAACTTTATTATTCGCAAAATCATGCCCGAAGGCTAATTGCTTTTACAATCAAGAATGATACACATTGCAATACAGTAACAGGAGACAGGTAACAAATGTCTTATGACAGCTCTCCATACAAATTTACAATGTGGCCGAGTAGGCAATGTGTTATAAGACTTATGAGGACAACGTACTTAATTGAGTCCCTTCACACATTGCGTTCTGCTATTCCTTTAAGAATCATATTCCATTATGTAATAAAAAAATGAATAAAGCAACAGGGTTATTTTACCGAAGAGTCAGGCGTATTATTAGAGGGCATCTGCTATTTGTGTATTTGAATTTACCACAAGTTACAAATATACAAGTGAAAGGGCGGGCAAAACAGGTGTATAGACACCTTTACAAGTTGTCCTTCCAAACGCTACATTATAAATACAGAACAATCTATCTTTCACCAGTGACTGAGAACCAGTTTTAAAATCAAGTGTAACACAGCTCCACCAAACACTCAAAAGATATAGGTACATGCTGCGCATCTTCTATTCTACTTTCGTCAGGTACACAAACATGTGGCCTCACCTTCTTCATGTCTTCATACTTGATGAAGAGGAAGTGGGGGTCGTTGTGCATCTGCCACCAGCCCGACAGGTGGTCAAAGTACGAGCCCCAGCCGGCTGTAGGGACAGGGATAGGAAAGAGTAAGTATCTTACCTCCTGCAGAATGCTTTAAAACAAATCAGCTATATAAAGCTGAGTCTTAAAGAGGTGTATAACAGCATTACTGGTACTGTTCTACCTTCATTTCACACAGTAGATTCGATAGGATTCCGCATATACTTCTTTTCGTTCATTCATTCCTTCTTCCTTCTTCCTTTCTTCCTTCCTTCCTTATTTCCTTCCTCCTCCCTTCCTTCTTTTTCCTTCCTCCTCCCTTCTTTCTTTCCTTCCTTCCTTCCTTCTCCCTTCTTTGCTTCCCTCTTCCTTTCATCACTCACTCACTCACTCACTCACTCACTCACTCACTCACTCACTCACTCATTCATTCATCACTTTTCATTCGTTCCTTCCCTCACCTTTCCCTTGTAGGAACTCCTGGCTGAAGCTGTCCCACTTGAGCGGCGCCTTGGAGCCTGATTGCTGGTGTGTCTTGTTGACGAAGTGGTAACTGGAGACGGCCGTGTCCTTAGGGTTCCGCATCACAACAAGGACCTTCACCTAACAGGAGTAGTGGGATGAATAGTTTGGGTCACATTTTCGTCTTATAGTGAACAGTTTTGTTACAGTCAGTCAAAACGGTCAGTCAGAGATGGGGTTGAAGTAAAACTAGAAAGATAACATTGCAAAGCAAATGCATAATGTTTACTGAAATACATAATTCTTACTCAAATACATTCATATGTATGGTCAGACATGAGTCTAAATCCCTCCTGCTATGAAATTGCAACATGATGTAACCCAACACCAGTTACCATGGTGACAGGCATCAACAAATCAGGTCATTGGCCAGGTCAGAGGTTAGTGTTTGGAACGGAAGAAGAAAAGGAAACGTAGCAAAAACAAGATGTTTTCCTTCGGTAAACATAAAAAGGACGATGTTTTTCCTCACCTTTCCGGAGGGTTTTGAAACACATAACGTCATTTATAATATAATAAGTGAACTTACGAGACTAAAACGTTCAGTCATAGTTGTGGTTGAAATAGGAGAATAAAAACGACAATGTTGTTCTCACCTTTCCTGCTGGTTTGGATAACCCGGGCGGGACGAACTGTCTCGGCAGGTGAGTGGTGATGACCCGCGGGGAGGGCATGTCCTGCAGGGACACGTGGGACGGCCTGGCGGTGCCGGGGACTGTGGCCTCCAACAGCCGCCCGATCTCCTCCGACGTCCGGTCAGCCTTCCCGCCCACCGACAGGACTCGGCTCACGATCTCCAACATCCACGTGGTGCCTGAATGGAACGGAAAAAAAGAGGTTCATTTTCAAAAGAGGTTGATTGTTCGAAATCCCAAGTAGATAGCAGCGCCAAGGTGCTGAATTGCGTGCTTGTATTGAAAAACTATACATAAAAAATACAAAAGCCACAGAAATGGTGGTCACAGTTGCGTACAATTAAACAATGAAAAGACAAAGCACTGACATTAGCTGCACATACTATAAATGATGCGCTGTTGTTATTTTCGAACACTAAGCCTTCTTCTTTCCTCCTGTTCTTATCTTGCACTTTACTGAACGCTAAGTACACAACCAGAGAGACTGCGCTCTAGAATTGGGTGGCTTAAATATATGCCGAACATCGTTAAAATTATGCTAGTGGTTCCTTTGCGCAAGTTAATCACATACGTAACCAGAATGCACACAACAAACAACTATACTGACAGAACAGACAAAGGGACAAATGAAATCTGTCAAAGTGTCTGCGAAAGCGTCTTTCCTAAGATTTTCCAGCAAAATGTTGTTGTAAAAACACATAACACAAACTTGTAACTTAAAGCGCGAGTATAAGGAGACCACTGTAGTGACCAAGCAGTTGGTACCCACCTGTCTTGGGGTAGCTGACAACTGCAATGTCGTCGTCGCGTGTCTGGAAGTTCGGCATGGCGTCTAGGTGCTCCCTGGCCACGCCCCTCGGGAACATCACCCCTCTGTACTCGTGCAGGGCGTCTGTCTTAGACTTGTGAGACTTGTGAGGGGACATCCAGCAGAAAGACATCTAGATATCAGAGAAAAATGATTCCAAGGTTTATGGAGTTATAACTTTCATTGACAGAAACACTAGCCTCTACCAGGCACCGCGGATCGCTAGAAAAATAGTAGAAATTGGCCGAAATAAAGGAATAATATACCAGGGGAGGTAGCCGGCCAGAGAAGACCCACGATTCTTTATTTCGGCCAATTTCTACTATTTTTTCAGCGATCCGCGGTGCCTGGTAGAGGTTACAGAAACACGCACACGCTGGCAAAAAGTGCGGTACAAAAACTGCGTACATGGGCGCGAGCGCAAGAAAACTGGCGTCTACCAGGTTTCGGGAAGCGGTTGGAGGGAGTTGAAATTGACCAAGTAGATAATATGCCAGGGGCGTTGGTCCGCGCTCAGAGAACAGCAAGTTTATAGAAATCATACAATACAATACAATACATGCATTGTTGTGTGATAAAAAAATCAGAGTATGTTTCCACGAACAATATAATGTTCAGCAAATGTTCGGTTTGAAAAGACACCCTGCTATAATATCCCTCAGATATTTCATGTTAACAGCACAGAATTGCAAACGTTGAATTATTTGGAGAACCACACGGGAAACTAATTATTTCGCACTGTTCCTGCTGTCTCTTCAGTTTGGCCCAGCGAAACTCAGCTGTATTTCCGCCAGTAGTCTTAGTGGTGTAGTTGGACGAGCCCGTTGGATATATCGGAAGCTTGGCGGAAACTCGCGCTACGTACCGAAACCCATGTTCAAGTACATGTCGATGCTACTACTGTATTTTTTGTGATCACCGTTTGCAAGTTGGTGTCTGCTTGCTAAAAGGGTGCCAAGCTACCGATCACTATTTCTTAAACTGCTACATGCTAACACCGCATATACATGACGAATTTTGCGCGTAAGTATCAGAACTAGTAGAATAAAGTGATGGCTAGATTCAAGACAAATGTTAACCGCACAATTGTGACGGCAAAGTTTCAGCGCACTTTCAAAGCACTTAAACTTTATAGCTCTACCCTCCAAACGCACAGTTTTGACATCCGTTCAATTCATGAGTAAGGGAGCTGAGAGAAAAGAAGAAAGGATAAAGACAGAAAGGAAAGAAAAAGAAATGAAGAATGTTACAGAGAGAAATAAACGACAGATATGAGGGAAATCCTAAGAAAGAAAGGTCCAACCTACTCCGGACAGGGGCAGTTTTTGGGATGCATGATCACTGAAGTAAGTATCTTACCTTTGTGCTTCAGGTAGTCTTTGGAGATCCAACTATTCTTGAAGAATTGTCGCTGGTTTATAGACTCGAGCTGGCTGGAGATACCGCTGTAGACTTCAGTACTCTCACCACAAGTGTCCTGGGCACAGGCGTTTCTAGTAACCGCTTCTGAAAGTGGCTTCTTGGCGCTTGTGGTTTCCTTCATATATGCACCCGAGAACAGTGTCTAGTCATGCGTGTTACCATAGTTACTAAATATGCTCGTCTCTGATTGGCTGACGTTCCGGTGGGGCTATCACTTCTTATTTGCATAAAAGTTTATGCTGGCATTTTTGCAAAATCAAGAGTGACTCAGCGATTATATGTACTTAAAGTCACGCATATAGTCCTGGGAAAGGTGTACCTTGCTCTTTTTGTGTACTTAGGCCGCAGCAAGTAATTTTCATGGATGGCATCAGCGCACGCATTCATTTTCGCCTGATTTTGGAAGAAAAAAACAACAAGAAATTTTGTTGCCTTCTGACAGTGGTGAACATGCCGAAAATGGGCAAAGCTGTCTGCAGATCTGTTGCCATGCCGGAAGGTGGATGGCAGATAACTATGAAGAGAGGAGACAAGGCTCTGATTTAATTTTTGTTTCTTACTTTGATGCAGTGATATGTGATGCTGGCTGTGTATATGTGATGTTCCCACTGAATCAAAACTAAGTTTTTTTTCGCCCGCTCGCGTTAGATTTAGAGTCTGCGGAGGATGTCATCCATAAAATGTACTTGCTGTGGTCTTAACGGTTGAGCACGAGACTATCACGTGCAAAGGTACGTAAATCGTTCACATCTGCATGCTGTAATCTTTATTTTACATTACATAACCATATAGACTTAAGAAAACAATAAATATATGTTGGACGCTGAATAGTATATGCTGCATCATTGTTACAATAGACGGAGTAAGAATTGTTTCTTCTTTGCCCGTGCGGGCGTATGTTGTGAAGGTCTCATGAATACTCACTTTTAGATAAAAAAAACTTTACAAATTGAAAAAGGTACATCGAATATTCAACCCAATATCTTTCAGAACTAGTGATTGACAGCAACAAAGACGCTATAACACTGATATAGGAAAGTAGCCATCCTTATATGAACGTGAGTAACGTTTACTGTACAGTAACAGATTTAATTTCAGGGCTTCACCGTATTGCGACATTCAAAGTTGCAGAAAGGCTAGCTTTCGATCTTCAGCGAACAGTACTTCTGCTTTAATTATAAATTGCATCAAATGTACAGTCTTTATTTTTTTTTGAGGTTTAGTTACAGGATATATATCAATCAGACAAAGGTCGAGGTGACCGAACAGTCATCCCTGTCCAGAACGCGCAGAGTCCGCTTAGCCGTCCTTGAACTTTCTACAAAAGTGGTTAAACTGAAAAATCAAGCCGACGTCACACGGTCGACGGGCTTCGGTCGTATTTGTTGATCGCTGGGAGGTCGCCAAATCTAAAATTCGCCCGGGAGCCGAGACCCTTTTTCGCCCCCAAATCTACCCTATCGGTCGATCCCTTACTCTCCAAGCAGAGGTTTGGGGGTATTTTTAGCGTGTTTTTCGGCTTTTTTATCGGGGTTTCTCTTTTTCACTGATTTTTTTTTCTCACCAAACCCAAAAAAAAAATTCAGTGCAAAAGAGAAACCCCGATAAAAAATCCGAAAAACACGATAAAAATACCCCCCAAACCCAAACCTCTGCTTGGAGAGTATCGATCGTGTGGTGATCAGGAGATCACCTGGCGTATTACTGCTGAAAACGTTACTTTGAGCTCTCGCAGACTCCTTGGCAGATCGATCGAGCTAAACGATACCAGGACTGCCTCTGGATTTAATTTTAGTAGACAGCGGATTGTTTGGACTTTTAGTACGCTCTCCTCCATTGTTCTTGATCTTGCGGCTACGCAGGCGGTGCCAAAAGCGAGATACCCTTCCCTCCCCTAAGGGCTCTGGATCCCGACTCATTTCTTAGTATGAGGAAGGGAAAGATTACAGCATTGCTTTGGGCAGGGAGTTAAAATCATTTTAACTCCATTCTTTGGGTAAGGTCCAATCAGAACATTGGCTCACTGTCTGCATTTTTACTGTCGAAAATATCCTGCAGATATCCTGGGTTTGGTAGATGTTTATTCAAAAGCATACAGTCTGGTAGTAAAGTTTTCAGAGAGGGCATTGCCCCTGTGGTGAAGGTTACGATTGGCCGTACTTGGCACCGTGATAAGATTTTCATACTATGTGTTATATAAACGCTTGCACTCAAGGGCCCTTAGATTGGTATGTACACACATACACACAGAGAGCATGGTACGCACTTTGCTCCTTCAGTTTGTGTACATACATGTACACCCTACTTACAACATTGCGTCATTCACGCACTGGATATTGCATCAGGCACGGCCCACTCCAGAGTGACTAAGCGTTTTTTTTTATGGTTTGGCATTGTTATAGTGTGGTCGAAAGTTTGGCCCCGTTGTTTGTGTATGAATAAAGGATTGAAACTTTGTCATTGTGCCTGGGACAAAGTCGCTATGAGCTTTCGGCCGCTACGAATTCTAAACAATTCCATTGTCATTATGAAATAAAGACTAAACTTTCCTTCCAACACTACAATGAATTGGGACTTACCTCAAATTTTCGGCTGACTCCTTCAACCTTGTTCACGGAATGGACCCGTCAACACAGATGAACTTTTATGTTAATTTCATTGTCTATATCACTCATTCAGTTTTATTTACTTTGGCTTGATTGGCATGTCAAAAATTTGCACATGAAGTTCGACAACGTTTACATTGGGGGTTCATTTAATACATTAAATACACTGACTGTGCATACAATAGAAAAGTTGAGAATACAGTTCGATTAGTCGGATTAAAAGGCTATGCATTTACAGGTGATAATGCGTACTCATTGTATAGTTCAGTAATGCTCAAAGGCCGTGGACGAATAGAACCAGGTGTCGAATTGTCGCTGATTGTAGGTAAAATTATTTAAACAGTATCTACACAACATTAGAATACAATAAAAGGTAAAAAGGCTACTGATTCACTCCTAATTGTAGAAAACACACACACACACACACACACACACACACACACACACACACACACACACACACACTCTCTCTCTCTCTCTCTCTCTCTCTCTCTCTCTCTCTCACTCTCTCTCTCTCTTCCCCCTCTCTTTCTTGCCTGGCATAAACTTGACTTTTATTAAGATAAATATGAAACCACTCTACTGTTCTTGTAGTACCAGTACCAGTCCATTACACCCGTAGTGCCACGCCATACACGCCACGCCCCCCCCCACACAATCTCTTTTTCTCTCCTTCTTTCTCTAAATATTTCTTGCGTAAAACTTGACTTTCTATTAAGATAAACATGAAACCATTAGACTGCTCTTTAAATTTGACTCTTGTGCCGGTCCTATAATTCCGTAGTGTCACGATATATACTAGTATTAGCCTCCGAAGCAGGCTTATAGAACTGGGGGTTTGGTGGTCTTCGGCTGTTTTCTGATTAGCCTCCGTAGCAGGCTTATAGAACTGGGGGTTTGGTGGTCTTCGGCTGTTTTCTGATTAGCCCAGTTCTAAAAACGGGGGGGTAATTCAACCAGGCCGGCTATGTTGTCTATATGCAATCAGAAAATAGCACATAAAAGCTCCCAAAGACCCTGAAGACCCCCCAAACCCACAGTTTTTGGCATGCTATGGAGGCTACCATACATGTCCTCGGGCTGCGAAACCCACCCTGCCCGGTCACATCCTTTCTCGGTCAACGAACCCGGGCGTGCGAGTTTCCTAGATATCCTAGCCTATGTACTCACCACACAGGGACCCTATATACTCACCACACAGGGGAGGAAAAAGACAACTAGAAAGGTAACTTTTGCAAAACAAATGCATAACTTTTATTTATTACAACTTTATTACAACAAATGTGTAAATGGATAGGGGTAACAGGAAACATACTCCTTTTTAAAACCCCCACCAAAATAAACTGATAAGGATTACATAAATAATAATAACGTTTACCTACGCATGGTCAATCTGTTTATTGGTACTCAAACAACATTCATGTATATAATATATGGTGAGCAGCATCTCAGTGAGTAACAAGAGGTTCCACAACTGAACTGACATCAGAGCGAAGCCAATGTGAACCCGTGGTGGTCTGGTTCTCAGGTGCTCACCAGTGCCCTAGACGTTTCCAATGAGACCATCATGCTCTCTCACCATGTTTCCACCTTGACTTCCCTCCTGCTGACATGCTCAAAAGTTAGAAACTCAGTAATATATTGTTAGTCCCCACCAGACTCCTTTGCAGGCTGAATAAATAGTAGAAATCGGCAAAGGGGGAAATCAACCACAAAAATCCATCCGTATCTGGGCGTCACACTGACAAGCGGACTGAGGTGGGGTGCACATGTTAATAATATCACAACTAAGGCGAAACAGACATTGGGAGTGATTAAACGTAATCTGTGGGCATGTCCAACTAGAGTAAAATCACTTGCATACACGACCGAACCTAGAATACGCTGCGACAGTATGGGATCCATATACAAAGAAAGACAAAGACAAATTGGAAAGGGTACAGAATCAAGCTGCAAGATTCTGTATGAACAACTCTGTAAGAGGTGCTAGTGTCACGGAAATGAAAAGAAACCTACAGTGGACCTCACTGGAAGACAGAAGAAAGATGTCTAGACTATGCATGATGTACAAAATGACTAATAAACTGGTGGATGTCCCAACTACTAAGTACCTAATACCAGCCCAGAAGAGAACAAGAAATAGCCACGCATTCAAGTACCAGAGTTATCAACCAAGGATTGAGGTGTTCAAGAATTCATTCTTTCCTAGAACTATCGCAGAGTGGAACTCACTGTCACCAAGTACAGTAGGGGCATTGTCAATAGATAGCTTTAAACAATGTCTAGAGCTAGAAGTTCAAGGGTTAGGTGTAACAAGTCGATCGGTGTAATATAGCCAGCTGCCGCCGCGCCGCGTGCCTGCGAAGCTGGTGTGTTACGCCGAAAGGCGGTTATACCGGCTATACAGATACAGATACAGACAGATTGGCCAGAGGAGTTGGTCGGCCATAGAGGGTCCAGTTTGCTGGACCCTCTATACCCTTTGTCCATTTCTACTATTTATTCAGCCTGCAAAGGAGTCTGGTAGAGACTAATATATTGTACCCAGAGTTACAAAATATTTTCCAATGATACATTGGATCACTCTGAAGGTTTGTCTTGTGATGGATTCTTGTACGCAATCAGAACGTCTTAAGCACTTGTATTTTGCCTTCCAAACGGGAAATAAAGTCATCAATACTTCACAATGTATGAAAGTGTATGGAAATTTTCATCCGAGTTACTTGGTTACTTATTAGTGTTTCCTCATTGGTATTTAGTCAGGTAGCAGTGTTTTCGTATGTGGCTTAGAGTAGGCAAGCAAAGAGAACAGAAAACCTCCGTACTATCAAGGACATTCTTGGTACAATGAGGTAATAAACGATAACAAGGATGTCGCAGAGAGTCTAACAAAAAGTCTTCATTATCATGAAAGTTCATCTGTGTTGGTAGTACCTCCCGATATAAACTCCCTGGCACTTTTGATCAATTGCTTAGGTCACGTATTAGTAAAGTCTCGTGTGAATAAGGTCACGTGTTTGTAAACCGTAACTCTCGCGAGATCACGTTGTGAAGTGATTGGTCATTAATTACTAGTATCCTGATGAAGGCAACAGTGGTCCCTGAAAAATTTGATCGCTCTGTAACCCTTGTGTTGGAATGAAGTTCAAAGTTTTACTAAAAAGTCTTCATTTTACAACTATAGAAACTGCCGCTGCCTTATCCAGAGAATCTCTGCAGCCAGTCACGGACTTCCCCCGGGTGGAAGCCATCAGGACCCGGCGCGCCCCTGTAAACACACACTCCGTCCAACACGATGTACAACCTGCGGGCAACATGACAGAAATGATGAGCAAGCAAACAGCAACAAAAACATCATTCCGTCAGTACTAATAAAAAAAAGAAACTTTATTGCATGTTCATTCCCCGGGGGGATAAATGCACGGATGTACAGAGTACAATGTACTAGAGAGTACTACAACAATAGTAATAAAGAAAGGCTAACATCAAGTCTAAGGTATACAATGCTAAAAAAAAATATATATATATAAAGTGGTATCGATCTAAGTTCTAATGGCTTCTTCTCTCTTTTTGAAACAAGAAATACCTCCGCCCCTGGTGCGTCGCCAAAAAAAGGTAATTACTACTTTGTTCAAAAAGCGTCATTACTAGAATCTTATCCATAATGGTGCCTATCTACTTCTGTGCCTGCATGGGTTAGGGCAGGGACATCAGGCAAGGTTCTGGACAGTCTCCGTGTAGGTTTGTCCCAGGCACTGTTCTTTTCCCAGACACTGTGGGCTATCCAGAGCAGTGCTTGAGCATGGTTCTGGATAAAGCACGGTTCTGTATACAAAAGTCATGCTTCGTTCTCAGTCTGAGTTCGCTCAATTTACCTTACTGTTACAGGTATAGAACGAAATATGGCGTATCGCCAAGACGGATAATAAGGTAAAATTAGGGTTTATTTATTATTAGGGTTTATTGCCAGTTTGCACATAAAAATAAAACAGTATGTAATGAATATGTACAACCAAATGTGCGGGAGAACCCAAGAAACCTAAGGGTTTATCCAGTGGGCTCTCCTAAAATCCAATTGTTTTTATGACCTCTTTTTACACACGTGTATTGTAAATACGTGACAACGAAACAAACAAATTAAATCAAAATAGGTACAAAACAATATAGAGTTAACACGACGAACTAACTAACTAACTAACTAATTGACTAAACAATAAAGTAACATCATGATGATAAATTGCTGTTCCAAACCGACAAGACTCAACCATTCTGCAGCATATCAGCTGCCCAGATGTAGGACACTGTATAGAGAGAGATCCTTCTTTCCACGAACAATCAGAGAGTGGAACAGCCTGCCGGCTCACATTGCTCTTAGTAGCAACTTAGAGGACTTCAAGTCCATGCTGTAATCCCCCCCTTGAAATCTCCATTCCTCAGTACATTTACCCCCCCCCCCTGCGCAGGACACCCTGGAACGACATAATCTTCGACAAGACGAAGGCGGTCGTTTAAGGAAAGAAGAAGAACCTGTAACTGACCTGTCCGGTAACGCTGCGTACGCGCGGGCGGCGGCGTTGTCCATGGTGTCCACCAGGATGGGACAGGGGATGTCGTGCAGAGCCAGAATCTCCGCCGCCGCCAGTCTCTCCTCCAGACTCCGGTGCTGCCGGATGTCCGTGGCCATGTTCCCGACCGTGGCCCAGCCGTCCGTGGGGTGCGCCTCGGCCACGTACACCACCGCGAAGTCCGCCACGGAGGCGAAGTCCGACATGGTCCGCTTGACCTGGAAGACAAGTCAAGTCAAGTTTATTGCGCAACAATTGCATTGGATACAATGTATGGCAAATAACACTTGATAACTATAAACTATTTCTACTAGTGTGCTAATCTAACTTCAATACATGAAAATATGTTATAGTGGACTGTTACATTTCACATTGCTGTGACATTGTTTCTCTTATGTATAGCACTATGTACATATTGGCCTAAATAAACAGATACAGAGTCGGGGCATGATAAAAGCATGTTGAAAATTTCTCTACTTGTTCCAGGTAGTATAAAAAAATGTCTAGACTATGCATGATGTTCAAAATGACTAATAAACTGGTGGACGTCCCAACTATTATCAAGCAAGATTCTGTATGAACAACTATGAAAGAGGTGCTAGTGTCACGGAAATGAAAAGAAACCTACAGTGGACCTCACTGGAAGACAGAAGAAAGATGTCCAGACTATGCATGATGTACAAAATGACTAATAAACTGGTGGACGTCCCAACTACCTAATACCAGCCCAGAAGAGAACAAGAAATAGCCATGCCTTCAAGTACCAGAGTTATCAACCAAGGATTGGGGTGTTCAAGAATTAATTCTTTCCTAGACTATCGCAGAGTGGAACTCACTGTCACCAAGTACAGTAGGGGCATTGTGATTAGATTTAAACTATGTCTAGAGTTAGAAGTTGAAGGGTTAGGTGTAACAAGTCGATCGGTGTAATATAGCCAGCTGCCGCCGCGCCGCGTGCTTGCGAAACTGGTGTGTTGCACCGAAGGGTGGTTATACCAGCTATACAGATACAGAAGCTGATGTGTTACGCCGAAGGGTGGTTATACCGGCTATACAGATTCAGAGGCTGGTGTGTTACGCCGAAGGGTGGTTATACCGGCTATACAGATACAGAAGCTGATGTGTTACGCCGAAGGGTGGTTATACCGGCTATACAGATTCAGAGGCTGGTGTGTTACACCGAAAGGCGGTTATACCGGCCATACAGATACAGATACAGATACAGACCATGTCCAACTTCGCCAGGAACGGCTGTCAGGTGTTGCTGCCGAAGCTGATGACCAGAGGGCGGGCCGCCTTGGCGTGCTCGAGCAGCCGGCATGAGCTCCCGTCAAGCCTGACGAGGGAGGAGTCGGTGGCCATGCCTCCCTCAAACACCTAAGAATGGTTTATTTATAGACATAGATATAGACACTTTATTGCATGTTCATTCCCCGGGGGGATGAATGCACGGATGTACAAAGTACAATGTACTAGAGAGTACTACAACAACAGTAATAAAGAAAGGCTAACATCAGGTCTAAGGTATAACAATGTTAAAAAAGAAATAAATATTATAAAGTGGTATCGATCTAAGTTCTAATGGCTTCTTCTCTCTTTTTGAAACATTTTGAAATATACTTACATACTTCATTGATGACGTCTATATTTGTACATGATATGATATATTTTCCTTTGATAATGTTTTACATTTTTTGTCGAGCTTAATTGAATTGAACAGTGATTTACGTTCGTTATTATTTGAAATTTCCCTCATATATGTCACGCTTGCAGTCCTAAGGCTGAATCATGGTGACAGTACATGTACATACATTATCATAGACTTATACAATTATTACTAAAGGTTAAAGGTACGAATTGCAACTACAATTTATGCACAGTCGAAGTATACAAGGTGTAATAAAACTAGTACAATGCGTTGGTTAAAAGATGCACGTTCGTGTACTATACCAAATTATTAAAATCTTTAACGATATTTCTATTATTTATATAGGGGTCGTGTGGCGTAGCGGCAGAGTGCGCGACTCGGAACTTAGAGTCCCTGGTTCGAGTCCTGACATGCCACCGATCTTGTGCCCTTGGGAAAGGCACTTTACACGGCTGTCCTCACTTAGCTCAGGTGAAAATGAGTATTGTCCTGTCATGTATTTGTCCCCTGTGTTGGTGGCGGCATTAATATAAGTTGTCGACGTCACCACGTCTGGTGATTACATGTTGAAATTTTAAAAAAAATATATACCTCAGCATCCAACCGGGACGTCAATACGAACAGGGCCCCTTTCCAGGCAGCCAGACTTGCCCATTCGTTCAGGCTTTGCAGACACTGCTCAGGTGTGGTCAGCATCCCCGGGGCCTTCCTGTCTGAACGTTTCTTGACGGAAGACAAAATCCGTCGTCTGAGGGGCGGGAAGAGGCATCCTGCCCTCATCAAGGCAGAGTGGACGACGACCCATGTACATAACAACGCCCACAGCAGATACTGTATAAGCCATTGTCTCTCTTAAAGTAGGCGGCCGCGGAAGACATTCCGCTGCTTGGTCTAACTTCATGGTCATGGACAAAGGTCAGAAATTGGCGCAGGTGCAGAAGGGCCGCTTGTGACTAAGCGTTTTTTTTTATTTGTTTAGACTCAACTTTTTCAAATTTTCGGCTGACTCCTTAAACAAAGCTTTAAACAAAGTCTAGAGCTAGAAGTTCAAGGGTTAGGTGTAACAAGTCGATCGGTGTAATATAGCCAGCACCCGCCGTGCCGCGTGCCTGTGACGCTGGTGTGTTACGCCGAAAGGCGGTTATGCCGGCTATACAGATACAGATACAGAAATCTTGTTCACGAAATGGACCCGTCAACACAGATGAACCTTTATGCTAATTCCATTGTCATTCAGTTTTATTTACTTTGGCTTGATTGGCATGTCAAAAAATTTGCACACGAAGTGCGGCAACGTTTACATTGGGGATGTATAAAATACACTGACTGTGCATACAATACAAAGGTTTAGAATACGGCTAGATAACTACCAACACAGATGAACTTTCATGATATCATTGTGATTTTTATTTTGATTGCCACTCTACCACTTTACTTCATTGATGTGCCAATGGATGTGATATTGTTACTATGTATGTGGGCATTGGAGTAAAGTAGGCTACATGTAAATTCTTCACAGCAAGTGGGTGGGGAGTGTGTTGAGGAAGATAAAGAAATGTCACTAAACAACATCACAAACCAATGTCTAGGTGGCAATGTTCCTGTTATGTTCGTTGTGATATTTCGGTACTGTGCACTCATTCACACTCAAACCATCTGTGTACAGTCTCATTTTACTTTCCCACCATGTGCCTTCCTGACAAGCTTGTTTTAGCACAAACCCAATACCGTAGTGCCTCTTTATCTTATTACAGGTCACTACATCCTATTTAAATAAGCTTCCTTGATCCAATAGAGTAGAAAGCGTAATTCATTTTGGGATTTTCCTGGGACGTCTTTTGCAGCTGAGTGACCCTCCGCGGCCGGACGTTATTTCACTAAATCCAGTAACTGTCAGTTCTTGTATTTTGTGAAGTGTTCCAGACGTTTCATTGGAGCGGAATCATCTTTTTCTAGCCTTGCTGGGCCGACATTGTGAGATGTAACAGTAGCATTACTAACGACTAGAGCAGTAGTAGTGACCAGTTAACAGTTCTGTATTTGAAAGGTGACATAAGAAAGGCCGTTTCTCCATTCATCATACTAGTATTTTATACAGTATAATGTCCTTGATTCATCCAACGTCTACATGCAGTGCTCTGATCGTCCGCAAGGCGTCCCCACAAGGTGGCGATGTGTAAGGATCACCCCCTATTAGCAGACTTGACCCTTGGCTCCCCTGATCTTACATCTGACACGGTTGAGCGAATGAAAGACGTTCTCTCAGCCGCACGCGGTACGGATCCACTTAGGAAGCCCTGCAGTCGCCCCTGACATGCAAGAAGAATGTATCCTTTTCTCCCGACCCTCACGACTGGCGAAAAATCAATTAAACTCGCTCCACAACGGCGGTTGTCGGTCGGAATTGGCTCCTGTAGCCGCCCATCACACTAAATCTGTTCCCACACACGCACAAAGGGGCAGATTTAAGGCGGTTTTGATGCCGTTTCTATGCGCCAATTTCAGGGGAACTAATGCAGTTTCCATTCAGAGGTGCGGCCGTCAGTTAGCATCCTTACAGCCGAATAGCGGGCTATGTTTCTTTACGACAGTTCGTGCAGACCAAATTGTAAAGCCTGGTTCTTCACAAAGGTAATGAAACCGCGCAGCTCAGTGAATAGCGAGAAGTGATAGTTGTATCTATTCTGACACTTCTTGGTGAGCATGTAGGGAACGTAACGTACATGTACGCGTTCGGCAGTGCTGAAATGGTATCCTTTGCATACTTGCACAAATTAGATAGCTTTAAACAATGTTTAGAGTTAGATGTTCAAGGGTTTGGTGTATTAACAGGTCGTTCGGTGTGATGTAGCCAGCTGCCGCCGCGCCGCGTGCCTGCGAACCTGGTGTGTTACGCCGAAGGGCGGTTATACCGGCTATACAGATACAGAAGCTGGTGTGTTACGCCGAAGGGCGGTTATACCGGCTATACAGATACAGAAGCTGGTGTGTTACGCCGAAGGGTGGTTATACCGGCTATACAGATACAGAAGCTGGTGTGTTACGCCGAAGGGCGGTTATACCGGCTGTACAGATACAGAAGCTGGTGTGTTACGCCGAAGGGCGGTTATACCGGCTATGCAGATACAGAAGCTGGTGTGTTACGCCGAAGGGCGGTTATAACGGCTATACAGATACAGAAGCTGGTGTGTTACGCCGAAGGCCTGTTATACCGGCTGTACAGATACAGATACACTGCGTCCAAATTGCAAACGAAATTGTGAAGAATCAAAACGCAGAATTCCCTAATTAGAGAGAAATATCGCTTGTTGTGTGTAGTTTGAAGCTGACAGTTCTCGGTAAACATATCAGGTACGACGCTTGCTGAAATTGAATCCTCGGTATACCGTGTACCTGCATACACTGTGTACTCACCGCAGATATAGTAACGACATCGTCAATTTATAAACCTTTTGTATGACACACCGGTGACAGGATTCCAGGCGCGAGACATGTTATCAAGTGACACAGATATATCCGTCTCACGGAACTTTTGTCATTTCCAATTTGCTTGGTACTTGAACCGCATAAACTACACTATTTACCAGTTATGCATTGTAACAAGCGAAATCCTACATTTTTTTTACAACCAAGCATGTTATATCAATAATAGGAAATGCACTACAAATTCTGAATAATAACAATAGTTTATCATCATTTCTCAGTGGATGTTGGAAGTCAAAATGGTAACATTCTCCTATCTATCTGCTCTTGTTTCTTTCTGTGACCGAAACAGGCAACTAGCTATAGATCTCCTTGGAGATATTTGTTACATAATGCATTTAGCTTTGTTAGATCTTAAGTTTTAGAAGACTAATCTTCAAGCAGATCCTAGGGTGGCAAAAAGACAAATTGGCCATGTAGTTTCCATTGACCAGAGAGGGTCCAATATGCCACCAAAAACGGATATATAAAAAGGTAACGATCTTCCCCCATTAACCTCTGCTTAGAGAGTAGTAGAAGACCATACAAAAGTCCCTGCACTTTCTGTTGAGTCAGGGTAAAGAATCTGTACATGTAAAGACCAAGCAAAGCTATTACTCCATGCTAACTAAAGACCGTGGAATGACAGGCTCAGTCTGTGTTTGTGCCATTCGGAACCATAAAGAAGACATTAGGAAGTCGTTCAAAAGTCCTGTAATTTCTGTTGAGTCAATAAAGAATCTGTATCTGTGAAGACCAAGCAAATTTAAGCTGCAACGTTTCATTCAATGCTAACTAAAGACTGTAGAATGACAGGCTCAGTCTGTGTTTGTGCCATTTTGGAACCATAAAGAAGACATTAGGAAGTCGTCCCGACGTGCCCACGTTTCTACTTAACCCTCTGACCGTTTCTCGGTTACTTGTGTCAGAAAGGGTACCGCGAGTCGCGAACATCTCATGTTGAATCTAACGCTCCGTCTCACAGCTTACACGGGGTCGCGACTAGAGGAGGGTTTGACGTTAACCCTTTGGCTTCCTGTCAACTCTCACGGCCGGAGAGGACGGCGCTAACATCTCCAAGCAGATATTGACGAGTGGCACAGCCATTACGCGTTATGCGTTTTATCGGAAAATCTTTCGCCTGCGTTTTCTGGGAGGAATGAAACGGAAATGCCGCATTACTCACAGAATTGGTCGGGGGTTAGGAGGAATCTCAGAAGTCTGTGTACCGCTCCTGTTACCGATATCACACGGCAGGTTTACGATAGCAAATATTGAAGACATTCCTACAGTTGTGAGGTCCTAGTAGCCTCTACCAGGCTTCGGAGGCGGCTGGAAAGAGTAGAAATTGGCCAACTAGACAGATAACATGTCAGAGGAGTTGGTACGGAGTACATTTGCGGCAGCCAATTGAAACAGTTGTAGATAGATGTAGATATGTCTTGAGACAGTTGTGGAAGGTCTTGAGATTGTTGTTGATATGTCTTGAGATAGTTGTGGATATGTCTTGAGATAGTTGTGGATATGTCTTGAGATAGTTGTAGATATGTCTTGAGATAGTTGTGGATATGTCTTGAGATAGTTGTAGACATGTCTTGAAATAGTTGTGGATATGTCGCACACGATCCTGCTGTCTTGCGACAAACAAATATGTGACCAGAATAGGTTGTCGTAGATTATTGTTGGAGGTCGGTTCTGCACGCCATAGCCTCACTGAACTTGGAAAAGCACAAATTATTTGACTGTGCCTTGCGCTTGACGGTGAAAATATTGTCTTGTAAGGGTTTAAGTCCGTCCTCCCCCGCGACTGAGAATGGAATCGCCCCAACAGCGGGACTCAATCAGACAAGAGGCTTGACTGGAACTTGTTAGACTCCAGATCGAACTTTTACAAGCAGATGGCTGAGGCCAGGAGAAGGGGTCGTTTTAAGAAAGGAACATGAACTGTGCAGAGCTGTTTTTCACATCCACTCCAACTTGTGAAAACTACAGTGTTACTTTCTGTACTAGGTCTGACACTGTGGCAGTTTAATCCAAGGTTTAGAATCATTTTAAGGTGTATTCTCTCGAGCAATGCATCTTCTCAAAATCTCTCCACAGATAGCTATAGACTCCGAGAGCTCTTTCAGACCAAACAAGCTTTTCACCTATAATAACAGTGACGGATGGAGGTTTACACGGTCTTTTATTGAGATACTTCAGTTTACAAGTGTTGCAGTAAAGCGGGACAACCTCTCAGTGTAAGCCGCATGGATGTACGTCTTTACGATAAGATACAAGAATGTCCGCCATACTAAAACCGTAAAGGTGTGTGTAGCTCGTCAAATTATGGTCACCAATGAGTTACTGTTATAGCATCTTATAGCCCGTGACAAGTACTGTAGCGTATACTGTAAGCCTTGGGAGTCTTCACGATGGACTACAGGAATAATCTCCCGCTACTAAACCGTGAAAGTGACTCTCGTCTAGCCTCCGTACCAGGCTTATAGAACTGGGGGTTTGGTGGTCTGCTGTTTTCTGATTAGCCTCCGTAGCAGGCTTATAGAACTGAGGGTTTGGTGCTCTTCGGCTGTTTTCTGATCATGCAGCCCAGTTCTAAAACGGGGTAATTCAACTAAGCCGGCTATGTTGTCTATTATATACAATCAGAAAATAGCACATAAAAGCTCCCAAAGACCCTGAAAACCCCCAGTTTTGGGCATGCTATGGAGGCTAACTCTCGTCAAATTCTAGTCACCATTGAATTACAGTTGTAACCCGTGTTGAGGGTACATGGAGCCTGCATTGTAATCATCATATCAGAAACCGAACAGTCCTTAAAAACGCTGCACGTTTTCTGTGACCCAGGTAAAGAGATAACGCGTCCAAACGGACCCCTGTTACCTGCGTGCATTATAAGATAGGGGTTTTTAATGAAGTTCGGTCGTTTCAGAGTACCGAGGAGTATTCCCAAGGACGCTCACCCGCCAAAAATTAGAGTGACCCCCTCCCGGAGACGAGCCGGCGCGCGAGGCGAGCTCTTGTCAATGGGTGATTATTCAGGGCGAGGATGAGTCTTCATCTTTCAAGTCATACCACGGAGCCACCGGAAAATTGCCCCAAAATGAATAGCAGCACAGCACAAAGGAGCGTAATCCGACCCCCGTTCAGGCGTATTTCGATCCTATTTCAAATGACCAGCCGTTCTCGACCCCGGGGTCAGCTTTCATCCCTCCACGGCCGCCAGTAGTGACCATGTCCACTGATGTTGGATAAGTTTCCAGACCGGCGAAGGATAGCCGGCAATAAAGTCTAACCCTCGCTATTCATTACAGGTTCCCCGGCACATCCCAGTTGGGTTATCCGATGGTTTCCCCGACGACAGGGGAATGATACTAGTAGTTAGCGACAGGGAGGGTCCGACTAAATAGCGAAATACACCAAGAATGTAGCGAAATTCAGCAAAATATTCAGTAATCTCTGATTCTCAGGCACATCCCAGTTGGGTTATCCGCCGGTCTCCCCGACGACAGGCACGATAGTGTAATGTTAGCGACAGGGCGGGTCAGTATAAATAGCGAAATACATAAGAATATAGCGAAATGCAGCGAAATAGTCAGTAATTTCTCAGGTTCCCCGGCACATCCCAGTTGGGTTATCCGCCGGTCTCCCCGACGACAGGCAGTTTAGTGAAATGTTAGCGACAGGGCGGGTACGTAAAAATAGCGAAATACACCGGGAATGTACCGAAATGCAGCGAAATACTCAGTAATCTCTCAGTCGGTTTAATATAGAAAGTTTATTGCAAAGACATGCGGTCAGAGGAATGATAGTTACTTAACGACAGTGCGGGTCCGACTAAATAGCGGAATACATCAGGAATATACCGAAATACAGCGAAATGCTCAGTAATTTCTCAGTGGGTTTAATATAGAAGGTTTATTGCAAAAACATGCACGAGGGCTGCTTGCAGGTACAAACAACATGTATGAAAATATAAAAGAAAATACAATAGTATGAGAGACTACGTCTAACTTTATACTACATTCTACAACATACATTCTACAACATACATGGTACCGTAATTTTGCTTGGTTTGACTTGGCGTACCATCCTATTTGTATACCAGGGCTCCTATACTCGCTTCCTGAAAATATTCTTTACGGAACGTTTTAGGCTATAAGTGTTATCATCAGTCACTCCTCCGAAAAGAATTAATTAAGGTCTCAAACTTTGCGATGTTCATCTTACCATCAAAAGCAATCCTATAATTACATCACGACAAAGAACGTGAGACTATTCATTATCCACTGCCTTCAAAGAAGAAGTCAAACCTCATAATAGCAAGCGTAGTAGTATAAGTATAAGTTTTTTTTCCAGACAGTAGTTTTCTGTTCCCTATTATTCTATTAATTGTACCGTATAGTATCTTTGACTCTGTAAAAGCAACTTGCCTTCGGGCATGATTTTGCAAATACAGACATTTAACGTTATATGTGGAACACATTACATAAATCCGCAGGCGCTAATAATTCTTCAAACAGAATTTTCCACATAACCATAAGCCGGCGTGCGGATAGGCTTACACCATAAGATTTATGGGCTATTTTAACCTTCATGATAAATAAACAAGTAGCCAGCCTAAAACCGGCGCTACACAGTGCAGAATAGGAGACACACGTGTGCGCAGTGTGTCTTTCTCTAGATCTTTCCCCCCAAGAGGTTCCTACATTGATCTAGTCTCTACCAGACTAACTACGCTGGCTATATATACCGTAATATACGAGAATATTTGCCAGGGGAGTTTGACCGCCTTGTAGGTTGACTTCGGGGGGAAAGAAAGTACTAGTACCTCCCCGTGGCAGGACTCCCTTGGCCAATTTTACTCTCCTTTTTGCCGAATTCTACGATCCGTATTCCCGCAGAAAGGCCTGGTGGAGGCTACCATTGATTCGTGTCTTGCCTCTGCGTGTCTTGACGGGCAGATATTGACCTCCCCCGGGTGTATATCTAGCGAAACGCCCCCGTGGTTCCTGCCCGGTGGTCTAACCTGTGTTGTTATTTTCCGCAGTCGACTTGACCCTCGCTCGGAACGTACGACTTGGTGTGGTACAACAAGGCAGCTAGCTAGCGGTGACAGCGGCACGTCGGAACGCAGCCCGCCCGCCCTGGAATTCGTGTCTTACGGATCGGTCGCGTTTTTGGTCCTACGTTCCTCGGCCAGCGTCAGTGTTGTGCTGGACAGTCAGCGAGTCGTACGGAATACCAGCCCAGCTCTGTGTCTCTGTGTGTTAGCGCCCGCACGTACAACTTGGTTGGAAGGAAGCAAGCAGCGCTGTCAGAGGTACAGTATCATCATGGAGAGGAGGACCACAGCGGCTTTCTCGACGTGTTTTCTACTATGGACATGCGGAAGGGGTGAGTCAGTCAGTGTGGGTCTATCTATATATATTTGTAAACCGTACGGCGAGACGACTTGGCGTTATTTTGACAGGTGGTTTGATAAACTATTAAAGGAAGCCGTCCAACCCTGTAGTTAGAGGCTAGTATTTTAGACACGCATATCTCGCGTAGACGGTTCGTATAGACCGTTTAAGTAACGCTACAGGAAGAGTATAGAATAAGCTCGTCGGGGGGTCGCACGATTCAGAAAATTCGTCCTGCCTCGCTTCATCGTGCCATGTAGCCTCCGTAGCAGGCTTGTAGAACTGGGGGTTTGGTGGTCTGTTTTCTGATTAGCACAGTTCTAAACAAAAACGGGGGTAATTCAACCAGGCCGGCTATGTTGTCTATATGCAATCAGAAAATAGCACATAAAAGCTCCCAAACTAAAGACCCCCAAATCCCCCAGTTTTTGGCATGCTATGGAGTCTAGTACCATGACTGTCTACACGTATTCTGTACTCCGTCCACGTAAGGACACCACGACAGTCTGACTGTGGGGCTTTGTCGCCTTTAGAGTCCCGGCTATGGATCTGGTGAGATTGAAATCCCGTCCGGTGTGATCATTAACGTTACCCGGGCGGCGAAACGGCAGGGGACAACATAACCATAGATAAAGTCCTGCCGTGCAGATTTGTATGTGTCGGCACCGAGGCGATTTTAACTGGGAAGCGTATCTTCCTAGAATCACTGTCATCTGTTGCTGTGTCGCGCCTGCTTGCATCTTCGGTCCTAAATCACTGCGGCATTCCTCGCCTGAAAATCCCGCACTGCCGGGCGTCGCGCATTTAGAGGCAGGCGAAGCGTTTTAAAAGTAGGTCCCGCGGCTATAATATAAGTCCGTCCTGGATAGCCTCTACCAGGCTTTGGGATGCGGCTGGAAAGAGTAGACATTTTTTTGGCCAAATAGAGAGATAACTAATCTCCAAGCAGATCCCTTTCGGTGGCAAGACAGTATCCATTAGCCAGAGAAGGTCGGTGGGGGTAGCGACAAAAAAGGGCCATATATAAAAAGCTAACGATCATTCCCCCACAACCTCTGCTTGGAGAGTAAGTCGAGGTAGTTGGTCTGCTAGAGAGTAACACTTGGGTGCGGCAAAATGTTACTCTTTAGCGTACCAACTACCTCGGTATTTTATCTCTCTATTTGGCCAAATTCTACTCTTTCCATCCGCCTCCCAAAGCCTGGTACAGTCTACGGGCGTCTAGTCTCCACCAGACTCCTTTGCAGGCTGAATAAATAGTAGAAATCGGCTAAGGGGGACAACCACTGTGGGGGACAACATTGGCTAGAGGCAAGCTAGACCATCTATGGCCGGCCAACTCCTCTGGCCAATGTTGTCCCCCATAGCCAATTTCTACTATGTATTCAGCCTGCAAAGGAGTCTGGTGGAGACTAACGGGCGTCGTGCATTTAGAGGCAGGCGAAGCGGCTATAAACTCAGCCCGTCCTGGATGCAGCGAGGCGTTTCTCAGTCCGTGACGGCCCAGCTAGGGTTTAACTAGCTGTGACTAGCCTCCGTAG
Organism: Branchiostoma belcheri; assembly: GCF_001625305.1. NCBI lineage: Eukaryota > Metazoa > Chordata > Leptocardii > Amphioxiformes > Branchiostomatidae > Branchiostoma > Branchiostoma belcheri. The sequence continues at coordinate 141,360 of NW_017802558.1, forward strand.
TAGGCTTATAGAACTGGGGATTTGGTGGTCTTCGGCTGTTTTCTGATTAGCCCAGTTCTAAAAACGGGGGTAATTCAACCAGGCCGGCTATGCCTTGTCTACATGTATATGCAATCAGAAAATAGCACATAAAAGCTCCCAAAGACCATGAAGACCCCCCAAACCCCCAGTTTTTGGCATGCTATGGAGGCTATTTCTTCAGCCCCTGACGGCCCAGCTATAGGGTTAACGGGGTGGGACGTCTGTCCTTGTAACTACAAACACATAGGAAGTTAATTTGGAGGGTCGGGAGGTCGGCGGAGAATTAATATGATAAGGTAAATCAGACCAGGACTGGCGACCCTGACACCGTGACATGTCTGTGTGCGGGGCAAGCTGCCAACACAGGGCGTCCACACACTCCATTGACGATCTAGAATACGGTAGCCTCTACCAGGCACCGCGGATCGCTGGAAAAATAGTAGAAATTGGCCGAAATAAAGGGATAGTATTATATCCGTGGGTTGCATATTGGATCCTCTCTGGCCAGATAACTCCTCTGGTATACTATCCCTTTATTTCTGCCAATTTCTACTCTTTTACACAGGGGGGCCGGCATGCCCTTTTCCGTAGAGCGTAATCGGCCGTTTTAATTTTACGTATAGCATAGACGGACAGCTCTAATTCAACGTAGAGCGTAATCGGTACCCTCCAAGCAGAGGTTTGGGTTTTGGGGGGTATTTTTAGCGTGTTTTTAGGCTTTTTTTGTCGGGGTTTCTCTTTTGCACTGAATTTTTGGTTTGGTGGGGAATATTCAGCAGGCAAGCTGGAGATCCTATGGTGGCCATCTCCTCTGGCCAATGATATTCCCTTTTCCCTATTAGACTGCAAAAGGAGTCTGGTGGAGACTAGACTTAATGTGTTTTAAAGTTGTTTGCACACGTGACGATTTTCGTGACCGGACTATATACTGATGCGTCTCACAAAAGGTGGTCTTACCAGCGTTTCTGACCCCTGACGGAAGTATGGTCATGGAGAAAGCAAGTAACACGTCAGGAAAGACACAAGCCTAAAACTGGTGATAGATTGTATATCCGCAAACAGTGTGTGTGTATGTTTGTGTGAGTGTGTGTGTGTGTGTGTGTATGTGTGTGTGTGTGTGTGTGTGTGGATCCCGTTTTTAATTAAGGTATAACAAAATAATAAAAAAAGGAGGAAAAGTAGACAAGAGAGACAAGAGTTTTCTTAACTATTTTCTTTTTTGTGTGTACTTTTCGACGTTACTTAAACATAGACGTAGACAAAGGAAAGAGGATAGAAAAAGGATGTGTCAAGCTACCTACGACAGGTTACTGTCCTATCGCTCCCACCAACCCACCAACTTGACACATCAAAATAAGATAAAGAAATAAACGACAGACATCTCACAACGAAAGACTGATACGAGTGTGTATGGATCCCAACTCAGGGGAGTGTGGCCTTGGGGTTTGACTGGCCGCACAGGAAAGAAGCAACCCTCCGCGGACTGACTCCCCAGGCCAATTTTACTCTCCTTTTTGCCGAATGCTACGATCCGTATTCCCGTAGAAAGGCCTGATGGAGGCTACACTATACTACAGTGTGTGTGTGGATGCCAACCCCACAGGGCCCCAGCTACTACAAATGTCCTGCGGAAAGAAACGCACTTCGTGTACGCACAATCTCCGTCACCAATCACGCGTGCGTCCCGCTGCCCGCCCCACGGTCTAATCACTGACATAGTGGCACGTTGGAGATAGGTCTGAACTAACGGAGCGACAGACGGATCACTGTCACGGCGAACTTTGTGTAAGGCCACGTTGATTTGATTACATGGATGACATCCTCTGGGAACCCCATATCTGATGCGAGCGTGCGAATAAAAAAGTTTGGCAAAAAAAAGTTGCTTTCATTATGAAATGTACGTGGTCATGAAGTGTGACCAAATGACACAGAGTATGGTATGGCGAAGAATCTACTGTTCAAATTCATTTCATTTTCGTCTTTTTCGTTTGATTTTGGCATCCTACGACATTGGTATCGTTTTCCAATATTTGTTTACTTTTGCAAAAAAATTCATGCGCGCGTGGATGTCATTCATATAATCAACTCAACATGGCCTTAGAGATAGGTCTGAAGTAACAGAGCGACAGACGATATCACTGTCACTGTGGATACTCTCCAAGCAGAGGTTGTGGGGGAATGATCGTTAGCTTTTTATATATGGCCGTTTTTTTTGTCGCTACCCCCACCGTCGGTGGATGGCGACCTTCTCTGGCTAATGGATACTGCCTGGCCAATTTGATACTGTCTTTTTGAGGGAGAGAGGGATCTGCTTGGAGATTAAGAGATAGGTCTGAAGTAACGATGCGACAGACGGATCACTGTCAACAGTGTGGAAACGCGGCCAACTTTGTGTAAACTTGAGCCAGATGGAGGCCGCAACCCAGCCAGCGTGCCACGATACAGGCAAATTATCCGATACCAGAGGGCCTGCAAGGGTTTAGTGATTACGAATTACGCAAAATTTTCGCCGCCTATTACGAATTACGTTTAAGTCTCAGAGCTGATTACGACTTTACGATTTGCGGCTAATGTCCTATTACGAATTACGTTGATTTTTGCGGAGGCTGCCTACGGATTACGAAGTCTAAAACGGCCTGATTACGTCTTACGAAAAAGGGCTTGCAGGCCCTCCCTCATACCAGCCCAGGAAAGAACAAGAAATAGCCATGCCTTCAAGTACCAGAGTTATTAACCAAGGATTGAGGTGTTCAAGAATTAATTCTTTCCTAGAACTATCGCAGAGTGGAACTCGTTGTCAATAAGGACAGTAGGGGCATTGTCATTAGATAGCTTTAAACAATGTTTAGAGTTAGATGTTTAAGGGTTAGATGTAACATGTCGTTCGGTGTGATATAGGAATAGCTAGCTGCCGCCGCGCCGCGTGCCTACGAAGCTGGTGTGTTACGCCGAAACTTGAAGGCATTGCTATTTCTTGTTCTTTTCTGAGCTGGTATCAGGCACTTTAAGTAGTTGGTACATCCACCAGTTTATTAGTCATTTTGTACATCATGCATAGTCTGGACATTTTTCGATACACGATACTGGCAAAGTAGCAAGTCGCTAGTCTCTACCAGACTAACTACGCTGGCTATATATAGGAGAATATTTGCCAGGGGAGTTTGGCCGCCTTGTAGGTTTGACTGGCCGCGGAGGGAAAGAAACTACCTCCCCGCGGCCGGACTCCCTTGGCCAATTTTACTGTCTTTTTTGTCGAATTCTATGATCCGTATTCCCGTAGAAAGGCCTGGTGGTACCCTCTACCAGGCTCCGCGGATTGCTGGAAAAATAGTAGAAATTGGCCGAAATAAAGGGATAGTATACCAGAGAAGATCCAGGGCCATAGAAGCTCCAATTTGCGACCCACGGGTCGCTATGGCCCTGGATCTTCTCTGGTATACTATCCATTTATTTTGGCCAATTTCTACTATTTTTCCAGCGATCCGCGGAGCTTGGTAGAGGCCAGCCTGGTGGAGGCTAGCAAGTCGCAGGCCTGCTTCAGCGGACACCCCCCATCGGTCTTCGTTAGGTTGAATAGACGGCCGCGGAGGGGGAGATGGTAGATTTGCGTCACATGCACGCACGTTATCACAACATCTCATGACGCAGTGTGATAGGATCTGTAGCCGGAGTTGTTCTAATCTAATCCACGGGAAGAGAGGAGGCGGTGATGGATTGAGCGGATCACCATCTTTCTTTCCCCCTCACTGTGTGGGGGCCTGCATGCTGTTTTCCGTAAGGCATAATCAGGCCTTTTTAGTCTTCGTAATCCGTAGGCAGCCTCCCCAAAAATCAACGCAATTCGTGATAGAACATTAACTGCAAAGAGTTAATTCGTAATCAGCTCTGTGGCTTTAACGTAACTCGTAATCGGCGGCGAAAATTTGTTTAATTCGTAACCACTAACCCCATGCAGTCCCTCCTGTGTGTGTGTATGTGTGTCTGTGTGTACCCAATAGAAACTGCAGATCAGGTGTGGATACGGCGGTCAATTATAAGGCATTCTGAGCGGCTACCTTCTCTTTCTTCTTTTTTCTTCTCTTCATTCATTCATTTCATTTCAATCTTCTACTCCTGTTTTTCATTTTCTAGATTGCTTCTTTTCTTTTCTATTCCTGATTCGTGTTTTCATCTTTCTCCCTTCATTCTCTTGTCCGCTCCTTTTTCCAATCTCCCGGTACGTATCTTAATTCTCCATCTCCTTTCATTTTCTTCTCTCCATGTTTATATATCCGCAAATAATATTCCACACGAGTTAATAGTTTTATCTGGAGGATATCAAATTTACGAGTAATCATTCGCTGACAGCTCAGGATTACATATAAGTAGATACTATCGCCCCACAGCTGAATATAAATGCTGTCCGCTGCCGGCGCTGGCAGACCCTAGCGAGTGATTCATAGTTCCTACAATGTGATAAACCGACCGAGCAACCTCGTGGCAGCAGTGTAAAAGGTCGGTTGGAGCATACGTCACTGACATCTATACTGTCGGCCAGGCGTTGCCGCTTCTTCGCCACGGTTCCCCGGCTATCGGTTCTACCATCTGCACATGGCGTTCATGCGCAAATGTCGCCCGATCTGAGCTGAGTGAACATGTCAGGACTCGAAACAACCTTTTTTATATTCCAATATCTAATCACAAGACGCGGTGACGGCACACTCAAGTTGTTTTTTTCAACTTATATTAATGCCGCCACCAACACAGGGAAAAATACAATACTCATTTTCACCTGAGCGAAGTGAGGAAAGTCGTGTAAAGTGCCTTTCCCAAGAGCACAAGGTCGGTGACATGTCAGGACTCGAACCCGGGACCTCTTTATTCCGAGTCGAGCACTCTGCCGCTACGCCACACGACCCCACCAAATTAACTTTTCTTCCTATTGTCCCAGCACTGTCCCAAAAATAAATATCAATTGTCCCGAAGTGAGGATGAACTGTCCCAACCTGTTGTTTGAAAAGTATTCTATGACTTCAACTTGAAGTCAACATTGATTTGCTCATGTTCACTCCCAGGCGCACTAGAATTGCAGAGATGTTTCCAGATCAAAAAGCCGGGACGTGTGCCTGATAAACAAAAGAAGAGCTGACATTCTGATGTCGATTATTTTTCTGTTGTCCCAAAAATGTCCCAAAGTGTCTTTTTATTTGTCCCATCCTAAATTTTAGTGGTCAGTGGTCATTGGACCACCTTTAATTTCGAGCCCTGCATGTGTGTGTGCTCCACTTGCTCTCCGGTCCATTCGTTAACTCCGAACACATCGTGCCGAGATTCAGTAATGATAGGAGATAGCGCCGCCAGGTTTTGAATCGCTCTGCTTCGCTGGAGAAGAAATGATTAAAGGTAGCAGATCTCCCGTAGATTTAAAGTATTCTAATGCCGTACCGCTCTATTTACAATGCAACACTTGACTGAAGTGTTAATACCTGTGATAAAACGTTGAAAAATGTTACGTTACGACCAAAATATACTTCGTAAGAAAAGTAGCTAGCAGTCGATTCGTATCAGAGTGTTGGTGAATCGTCTTGGCTGGTGATATTCAATCTCCAAGTCATCTTCGACCGCGAAGGACTACCTATCAAGATGTTTGTGGCCGCAGTTGTCAAGTTTCTGACCTGACTCCATGATCCAAGTAAACTGGTTTATTGGTCAAATATTACCGGTGCAATCGCAGCCTTTTATAGCACTGAACTGATGCAGTGTTTACAATCGGTTTACAATCACATAAGAGCCAATCAATAATCACAAACAATCACATAATACACATGATACATATACATTTGTACCATATTTGCACCACATTGGAACTGTCGCAAGGATCTGTGGGGTCGTGTGGCTTGGCGGCAGAGCGACTCGGAACCGAGAGGACCCGGGTTCGAGTCCTGACATGCCACCGATCTTGTGTCCTCGTCGGGAAAGACACTTTACACGACTTTCCTCACTTCGCTCAGGTGAAAATGAGTATTGTCCTGTCATGTATTTGTCCCCTGTGTTGGTGGCGGCATTAATATAAGTTGAAAAAACCTGAGTGTGCCGTCACCACGTCTGGTGATTACATGTTGGAATATAAAAAAGGATCTGTGCGGCTGCCATCCAGATAACTTTGCAATTGTCCACCCCACGTCTGCTTGAAGTTTAGATGATGCTAATCGCATGTTGGGAGGTCGGGGATGAACAGCTTGGATTCGTAACACTGACAGCTCGCTTCGTATAAGGGATCGCTTTGAAGCTGGACCAAGTCCAAGGTCAACAGTTATTTTCTGCTGTTCAGACACTTTTGGCTCTGACACATCTTCCCCAGATGTCAACAGTGTAGTGACAGGTCTTTATATCTGCGACTTTTGGCGCCACTTAATACGAGTTATGATTAACCTAACAGTCACACAGTGACTGAGGTGGTCGGCGAAATGTTTGCCACAACATTCCAACATTCCGCATTAACATTCTTACTGTGACTCAGGACAGGATCAAGGAACTTTGTCCTAAGTAACTACAGCTAGCTGAATGATACAAAAAATTATTTACTATTCTCTAGCCTCTGCCAGGCTTCGGGAGGCGGCTGGAAAGAGTAGAAATCGCGGCCAAATAGAGAGATAACATGCCGAGGGAGTTGGTCCGCTAGAGAAAATTGTTTGTTCTTATCTAATGGACCAACTCCCCTGGCATGTTATCTCTCTATTTGGCCGATTTCTACTCTTTCCAACCGCCTCCCGAAGCCTGGTAGAGAGGCAAGACTTAAAAGTTTTCGTAGTCGAAAAGTTTTAAGTCTTGCTTTTTGTTGGACCAAAACGTTTAACTTTGTCAGCAACGCCCGTGACCGATACAGCCTCAGTCAACCTTCAAATGATTTCGCGGAAAGGTTTCGACCCCAAAACACTGAACATATCGCGCCGGCGGCAAAGTTCACGATTGCTCCGTTCTGACATCTTGTGCGGACGTTGACTTCTGACTCCCTCATGAGGGGCCGGGTGGGTAGCCTCTACCGGGCTTCGGGAGGCGGCTGGAAAGCGTAGAAATCGGCCAAATAGAGAGAGATAACATGCCGAGGGAGTTGGTCCGCTGGAGAGTACATTTTGTCGCACCCTATTTAGCTACTTGGCACCTATTAGATGGTGATTAGTGAACTTCAAAGTCAAAGAATGTAGCGACCCCCGACAGTCTTCGGGTGCGGCAAAATGTACTCTCTAGCGGACCAAATCCCTCGGCATGTTATCTCTCTATTTGGCCTATTTCTACACTTTCCAGCCGCCTCCCGAAGCCTGGTAGAGGCTAAGGGGTGGGGGCGAGACTCGGAAAAGGACAGACATCCTCAGCATATTGGAGATGTCTCTCGCGTCACGAATACCTCTGGCCAGCGCCCCTAGTGTCAGCAGAGGTCAAATGTCCGTCATTTTCCCTTGCAAATTGGCGGGAAAAAATAACTAACATCGCTGGAGGCTAACTCGTTTCCCATATGGAATCGCCTGTATCCTCACGTTAACACCACAGATGTTGTCAACTTTAACGTTTTCGCTGTGCAGTAAATGTCTGGGCGGTCAAGAACTGGCGTAAATTTCGAGAAGGTGGGGCGACGTTAGCCTCTACCAGGCTTCGGGAGGCGGCTGGAAAGAGTAGAAATCGGTCAAATAGAGAGATAACATGCCGAGGGAGTTGGTCCGCCAGAGAGTACTGTACACCGGGTGCGGCAAAAAGTCTAGCAGACCAACTCCCTCGGCATGTTATCTATTTCACGATGGTCAGATTTGGGCCCAAAAGTCCCACTCTGCTACGTACTACGGAGATCGAACCCGCGAATCTTGTTCCATATGACGTCATTCGAACCGAACGGGCGTTCGATCCGGGGTTACCCGCGGTCAATTACAGAAAACAAGCTGCAACCCGCAACTTCAAGCCTTTTTTTAGGCCACACGAAGTAAATTTTATGGATGACGTCCGCGCGCGCATTGATTTTGGCCTGTTCCTAGAAAAAAACCCAAGAAATTCCGCTTCCTGTAACCATGCTGTAACTATGACCAAAGAGTGACGATAGTGCCGCAATTTTATGCTTTGTTTCTGCAGGCCTGCAAAAATGTGATGAAAGAAACAGGACAGGACGACAACTGCTGTTCCACCTGATTTATTGCTGTTTTGACGATGAATAAAAGACTTCTTGCTTGTTACACTGTGTCACCTCATTCAATTTGTGTCCTAACATTTGTCGTCTCTTGTGGTATATTTCTAATCTAGGCATCTTGTTTTTTAGGGCCCTTCTTGTTTTTTTTCGCCCTCTCGCATTAGATTTAGGGTCTCCAAAGGACGTCATCCATAAAATTTACTTGGTGTGGCCTTACATGGGAACCACCAATTTTGACCGATTTCTACTCTTTCCAGCCGTCTCCCGAAGCCTGGTAGAGGCTATAGGACAATGTTACGAAGGGCACATTCCCACGTGTGATTTTGATTGTATGGGGTCTATATTTATAAACCTCCCGGCAGACCCAGCTGTTCAGGCTGACTTGAACGTGCCGACCCCGACAGTGACCGTTAGGACAAAAATGTTTCCCTTGGTGCTTTGCTGCTCTTAAACACCGCCATCAGCAGGTTGTACTGCGCCTGCGCGTAATGTACTGTATATAGTAAGCATAGTAATATATAATATATACGCGTAATGTACTGTATATAAAAAAAAACTATTCTTCTTTTAACTTCCCAAAACCCACTAATTTTGGAAAAGCTGGGACATTACGTCTTCCATGGTCTAAAAAAGAGAAGTCAAACCCTTCAGACATAGTTTTAGATATAGCTATAGCTTTAGACAACTACCTTTTATCATGTAGATTTTAGTTATTTTATACTCTGTTTCATTGTTCTCTTATGTTTGTAATTTGCAATTAGCCCCCGGGCACGAATTTGCAATAAACTTCTATATCATAAGCAGGTCGCCACAACTTACTACGCCTGCGCAAAACCCTTTTTCATGGTTTTAGTTGGATATTAGGTCAACGTTGCATCAGAAGTTCGCCTGTTGCAGACGATATATTTTCCAATATAACCTATATATATCTTTCCAATATAATGTCCTTATATGAGACATTCTGCCGAAGTGCTATGCATAATACATAGGGTTCCGTGCAGGTGCAGTACGTTCTGCCTAGTTTCCACCAGACTCCTTTTGCAGGCTGAATAGAATCAGGCAAAGGGGATATAATTGGCCAGAGAATCTCCATTGCGCAGGCCGATTATTTCTAATCTCAAAGCAGATCTTTTGGTGGGGGTAAGACAGGATCAAATTGGCCAGTCTGTAACCATTTCCCCGCCCAAATGGTTACAGACTGGCCAGTTTCATACTGCCTTACCCCCACCAAAAGATTTGATTGGAGATTAATTATTTCCCCTTTTTAGGCCGATTTCTATCCTCAGACAGTGGGGACCCCCCCCCCCTGCAAAATCCTGGCTACGGGCATGATACATTTTGATTTGTATTCTTATTCGTCAGTCTGTTCCGGTCTCTTAGACCCTACATGGTCCGTCCCTAACGCAGTGCGGTATTTTGCACGGCTTACAACTTGATTATACGCCGGAAACATCGGTACATTTACCACTGACTAATAACCCTTCTTTATCTCCGTGTGCGAGATGTGGCGGGTGCATCATTCTCATGTTTTTCTGACGACCTCTACACGCATTTTGTACCTAATATCATGCTTCTTCGGATCGGAAGCGGCTGGAAAGACTAGAAATTGGCCAAATAGACTGATAACGATAACATGCCAGGAGAGTTGGTAGCTGGCATGGTGTGCTACGCCGAAGGGCGGTTATACCGGCCATACCGATACAGATACAGATACCGATACAGGTACAGATAGGTACGCCAAATGAGTACTGTTTGGCAAAAGTTGCACCTTTAGCGGATCAACCCTCTGGCTGGTGATGTTATCTGTCTATTGGACCAATTTCTACTATCTTTTGAGCACCTTCTGATGACATGGTGGAGGCTAGGGATTTTTTTATGTTTACCCTCGCAGAGGGAAAACATATTGTTTTTGCTCAGTTTCTTCTTCCTCTTCTTCTTCTCCAAACAAATAAGGTCAATGACCTGAATCAGACGTCTGTCACTGTGGTTACAAGTTTGGGTTACATCATGTTGCAATTTTATAGCAGGGGGGATTTAGACTCCTGTCTGACCATATATATGAATGTGTTTCTAAGAATTAACAGAAGGTTAACATTATGCATTTTCTTTGCAAATGTTACTTTTCTAGTTTAAAAAGTCTTTCTGGTTGTCTCCGCACAAATGTGCTACATAAATAACTGATGATGAGGACTCTACATCTGCTGGAAAATTACCCCCAAACCACGTTTTAAATGAATGAATGATCTTTATTGCTAGACAGTTGTACAGGGTACAATGCATGGCAAGGATGATAATGTGATCATCACATAGATCATTACAATAATACTAGTCCATATATTCCTAGAAACTATGACTACATAGATATGAACGTAAATGACGCACACTGTATTGATATGTTGTACATTTAACATATATTTCTGTCTGTCACAATTCTTTCTTTTCTAAAGAGCTACATACATATTGGCCTAGATACATAGATATGGAGGCAGGGCATGACATAAGTAGATTGAAAATGTCTATGCTTAGCCTCTACCAGGCTTCGGGAGACGGCTGGAAAGAGTAGAAATCGGTCAAAGAGAGATAACATGCCTAGGGAGCGGCAAAATGTACTCTCTAGCGGGCCAACTCCCCGGCATGTTATCTCTCTCTATTTGACCGACTTCTACTCTTCCCAGCCGTAGCGCGAAGCCTGGTAGAGGCTAGTCTATGCTTTTCTTTTTATTGAGCAACATAGAAATGTACAAGACACAGTGGTGGGCAACTCTAGCATGGTTGCTAATATTAGCGCAACCACTGACAAAGAATTTGATGTCCCCCCTACAGTAGTGGGAAACTCCACCCCCACCCCCGTCACTCCCACCAGTTGTTACTACCAGGGGGTCAGGTACGAGCCGGGCGAAACCATCTACGAGACGACGGGGTGTTTAGGGGGTGGCGCCATGTGCGACGAAGAGGGGAATCTGATCCAGTGGGATAATTTTGGATACAAATGTAAGTACGGCTCCGAGTCTTATCGCTCGTGTTTAATAGCTTTTCTGGTGGCACGGAAAGCTCGGCGCTATCTCTGTCTGACAGCGTTAATGCAGTACTTTAGGATACATGTCAGTAAAAACAGAGGCTTCGGAGAAGGGGTATATTTTGTTTTCACGGCCGGTTTATATTTCAATTATTGTGGCTTCCCTTTTCGTGATTTGTCTCAATGTTATTGCTATTCTTATGAGCGTTTGCGTTTACATATTGTACTACAATTATAGTTTTTTAAATATTTTGCTTCGGGTTGATTTATCTTGATAAAAAACACTATGAGGGTTAAGAAAATTTCTGAATACGATGTAGATCAAAAGGGGATAAGAAAATTTAGTATTTCAAAGTTTATATTTAGTATATCGTCTCAATCATCTACTTCATTTTCTAATCTCCAAAAACTGACCTTTTACTCCGTGGCAGTACCGCATTCTCATCAGTTGTTAACTCCAATATATTATCACTTACCCAAAACTTCATCACCACATCAGAACGTTTTTAAAAGATTTCAATTTCCCCCTTTGTTATCTATGGACTGTGTCCTCTTTGCCATCATTTATCATTGGGTGGGGAACCGGACCTGCGCTCTTGAATTTCCTGGATTTACTGTTTTTGCCTGTCTTAAAGTTGCGTTGTTTTTTTCTTTATTATATGTATTTATTTCAGTGGTGCCGTCAACATAAGTGCTTTCCACTTGAGTGCGGCACCACCATGTCCTGTACCTTTTTCTATGTGAATGAATAAAAAAAAAATCTCCAAGCAGATCATGCGGTGGCAAGGTAGTATCCATTGGCCAGAGGAGTGACCATTAGCGGCCGAAGGGTGGCTAATGGATACAGTCTGGCCAATTTGATACTGTCTTTTGCGGCCACTGAAACATCTGCTTGTAGATTCTTCATTTTCATCTATGTCATTAGTTTACTTAATTTTTCCATATCGGTAACACCCCAAACACGATAGTTTTTGGTCAGCCCCTTAAGACACACTTTCTGTTCTTAATCTTGGCACTTTTCCCTTTCCTCCCTCTCGCCAACAGATCCGTTAGCTAAATGAACGTTTCGCTATCTGACCTACATCTACCTTCCCGGGGTTTACTTCTGACTCCAATAACACGTTCGCTAACCTATCTGTGTAAAAATCGATGACAGGCCGGACTTGTTATTTTTCCTTTCTCCCCCCCAGGTGTAAAAAAATGAAACTCTACTCCTGGATAAATAACGGAGATCATACAACCACATGTGAAGGAACTGGAAAAAAGGTCCAGAACGTCCAGAAGTTACCTCCGTTATTTATCCAGTAGTAGAGTTTGATTTTTACCTTCGCCAAGAAGGTTATGTTTTCAGTAGCGTTTGTCCGTCTGTCTGTCTGTGAACAGCATAAGTCAAGAAGCTTAGTATGCATTGTCATGAAATTTGGTAGGTGGGTAGGTCTTGATGAGACCTAGAAATGATTAGATTTTGGGCCCCCCGGCGGCTTCTGTTGGTACTGCAGCACAACTTCCGGTTTTGATATCTCGCGATCTGTACATGCTCGGGTCACGAATTTTGGTTGGTAGATAGCTCTTGGGGTAGGGAAGAAGTGACATGAGTTTGGGCCCCCTAGCGGCTTGTTCTGAAACTGCAGGAGCATTTGTTGAAAAATTTTCGAAGGATGATAACTAAGGAACCAGTTGACGGATTGTCGTGATTTTTGGTATGTAGGTAGCTGAAGTGAAGCTTGACATAATCAAATGATAATTACGCAAATCAGGAGCTAATTTGCATAATTAATGAGGAAATTCTAAAACTCTGCATTGTTCGATAATAGGACTATGAAACACTTGTGACATGTAATTGAGAATGAAAAAAATCTGAGGATATAGATTATGTAAATGACGACCTAATTTGCATAATTAATGGTATTTTTTTGTAATTTCATAGTTGTAATTGCTGGGAATTTCATACTTGCCACATTTGGAAGTTAAGTGAAGGCGAACATCAACAACCATAATTTATTCAAATCATGACCTCATTTGAATAATTAATGAGGAAGTGCTATAATAGCCTTTTTGTTAAGATAAGACTGTCATTGGGTGGAGAATATGATCAACTGATATAACCCATGCAAATGAGGATCTTATTTGCAAAATCAATTATTAAAATTGTATAATTCTTCAACCGCACGGGTTAACATCATTTGGCGAAGGTATGAGATCGTGGAACTCTTGTTATGTTTACCTTCGTTTTTGCTCTGTTTCCTTTTCTTCTTCTCTAAACAAATAAGGTCAATGACCTTAACCAGACGTCTGTCACCATGGTAACTGGTGTCAGGTTACATAGTGTTGCAATTTTATAGCAGGAGGGATTTAGACTCCTGTCTGACCATATATGAATGTGTTTGAGTAAGAATTAACAGAGCAGACCATATGCGAAGGTAAACATTATGCATTTGCTTTGCAAATGTTACCTTTCTAGTGTTTAATATTGTTTACATGGATGCCTAACCTTCATCAATGTACCTTCCCTCCAGGTTGTTTGTATAATGAAGAGTATTACGAGGACGGCTCCACGTTTGAAGACGAACACGGGAACACGTGTCACTGCCGGGCCAGCGAGTCGGGCGAGCCTGTCCCTCCGATCTGCGACACGACGACAGCCGAACCCCGCACGGAGAGGCCTCGGAGCCCCTCGGCTGTTTCCGGGTGCGACTACGACGGGACGCACTACGAGCCTGGGGAGACCATCTATGACGTGCACGGGTGCGACGGGTACGGCGCGTACTGCGACACGGAGGGAGGGGGCGTGGTGCACTGGGACAACGAGGGATACGGATGTAAGATTTACTTGCTTGTTTTGTTTGTTTGTTTATAAATATAATAGTTATAGAAGTTATAATTAGTGGTGTAGGTTTCGGCCCCCTAGCAGCTGTGTTATGGAACTGCAGGAGCGTTTTTGTTACTGCGACACGGAGGGAGGGGGCGTGGTGCACTGGGACAACGAGGGATACGGATGTAAGATTTACTCGCACTTTTTTTCTATTCTAACATTTATTACAACACATGGCGACGACACATTCAAGTTTTTCAACTTGCCCCCAGCGCAGACAAACGCATGAACAGTCCAGCGGCAATTCAAGTTTTCACCCTAACTCCCAGGGATACGGATGTAAGATTTACTTGCATTTTATACCAAGAAGTTATAATAAGTGGTGTAGGGTTCGGCCCCCTAGCAGCTGTGTTCTGGAACTGCAGGAGGGTTTTTGTAGTTTCATCTAATTATGTACATCTATGCCTTAGCTACCTACATGCCAATCCATTTTCCTTTTGGAGTTATGCTTTCACAAAACGCCTCTGCAGTTCCATACCATAGCTGCTAGGGGAGCAAAACCTACACCACTTCTTCCCAATCCCAGGAGTCATCTGCCATGAAAAAAACATCTCATGAACATGGAATGTCCAGAACAGATAAAAACGTAAATTCTAATATCAACCAAGTGTTTTATTCACAGCCGACGTTTCGGTGACCGTCTGTCACCTTCCTCGGGGCAATTCTGACTGGTTCACATTGCACTGCAGCTCAGGTGTCACGAAAACGTCTGCTGTGAATAAAGCACTTGGTTGTATAAACATAGTCTCTTTACACTGTGACTTTTACCAACCTGATGAAACGAATGTGTCTGTCAAAGTTGAGTTATTCCCCTCACACCATATCAAACTGCAGCGCGATTTTGAGGCGTGGAAGTTCAAGGCTGAGAGATGGCTTTTCGCCGGGGACAAAAATTGACTGATGGCGGCGCCCGAGCCCGCACATAAATCGTAACTCCCGCGTAAGGCCTTTTCCATTTCCCTGATCGTCCCCAGCTCAAGTTTAAATAACATAGTCCATAAGCAAGTATCGGGAGACAGGCATTAGCCAAATAGCCCGAAGGCCCGTAAAATCGTCGCGCTATTGATGTATTAGCCGAGGCGACCTTCCCAGTCGTTTGGTTATTTTATCTGGCCAGCAGCTGCCTCAGAATCACTCCAGCAGAGGGCATTTTGTAAACTCAAAGTCCAGCCGGCGACGGTTGGGGTGAGATCACGGTCATGTCTGAACGCGCTCGGCAACTGGCACTTAAAAAAAACTATTCCCTGTTTCTCAGATCTTTAACAGCCGCTTCGTCCGTACTACATGTGTAGCTCCAAGGCCAATATCTTTCATAAAAGAAGACTTTGGGGTGGGATCACGGTCATTTTGAACGCGGCCGGCAATTGGTACTTAAAAAAGCTATCCCCAATTTCTCAGATCCTATAGCTAGACTTATCTAGTCAATATCTTTCTCAAAATGTGTTATACATGTACATTTTGTACTAGCCATTCTCCACTGTTGTATATATATTTGTTAGCCTCTAGCGGCAACTGGTACTTTAAAAAAACTATCCTCTATTTCTCAGACCCTAGCCGCTTCGTCCGTATTCCAAGCCCATATCTTTGTCAAACTGCTGGTGTGATGACAGTGTTATACATGTTATAGTCATCCTGCATTGTTGTATATATTTGTTAGCCTCTAGGCTTCAGAAGCGGCTGGAAGGAGTAGAAATTGGCCAAATAGACAGATAAAGTGCCATGGGAGTCCGGTAAAGGAGGTGGCAAATACTGACATGTTATCTATTTATTTGGCCAATATCTACTCCTTTCGGTCGCTTCCGAAGCCCTGCAGAGGCTACATACATTATTGTGTTTACCGAAGGAATACATCTTGTTTTTGCTCAGTTTCTTCTTCTTTTCCAAACCAAAAAGGTCAATGACCTGAACCAGACGTCTGTCACCATAGTAACTAGTGTTTGGTTACATCATGTTGCAATTTTATAGCAGGAGGGATTTATACTCCTGTCACCATGTACAAATGTATATGAATGTGTTTGAGTAAGAATTAACAGAGCAGACCATTTGCGAAGATAAACATTATGCATTTGCTTTGTAAATGTTACCTTTCTAGTTTTGCTTGTTTTCGTGCTAGGTTGTGTGTACGACGAGGATTTCTACGAGGACGGGGAGACCTTCACCACGCCGGACGGGACGCAGTGCCACTGCGAGGTGGAAGACTTCAGCGAGCCCGTCCCCCCGCGCTGCAACTCCCCGACCCTCCCCCCGGGGGTGGTGGGCAGAACTTCAGCCCCCCAGATCCCCCGGGCGGTGGCCCCCACCCCCACCCCCTTCCCTCTAGGGTGCGAGTACGAGGGGAGGTCGTACGCCGTGGGCGAAACCATTATGGACATCCCGGGGTGTGAGGGACACGGGGCGTACTGCGACCAGGACGGCACCGTTATACACTGGGATAACTTCGGCTTCGGGTGTAAGTATAAAACGTTTGGTTGATGAAGTCAGACATCCAGGTAAACAATACCCATAGGAAATTCAAACTCTACTACTGGATAAGTTACGGAGATAATTTCCGGACGTTTCGAGTGACATCCACCACTCTCTATATGAGTCTTTGCCATGTCCAAGCGGTTTCCAGTTGCTCATATATATGTGTTTATTGTACGCAAAATACCCACTGGGTTCAGTACAGGTCACAGGAAAGACGTCACAGATTGCAATGAATATATACAATGTACAAGCTAGCGCTAATTCTATGTACTATGGACATGTAGTCTAATAATTACGATAATTTGGCTTCTTCTCGCTTCTTAGTAATGATGTAGATATAAGTACAGATGTGTTTTATAATCGAAGGTTTGTCTAAAGCCATTACGATAATTTGGCTTCTTCTCGCTTCTTAGTAACGATGTAGATATAAGCACAGATGTGTTTTATAATCGAAGGTTTGTCTAAAGCCATTAGAAATATGAACTTGTCTTTGTTGCTAAGATGTATGAAATGGGGAAACATACATTGCAATAGTTTATAAAGCTCTGTTCTCTCTTCGTTGTATAAACTACATTGTAATACAAAGTGTTCCTCATCCTCTATATGTTAATAATGAGTAAGAAAAGTGGACTGATTTGTATCATCAGCGGGGTTGGAATCCTAGAAAACTGCTCACTTTGTCATTGAATAAAACGTTATCTCTGATTTTTCCTTTGAAATCCTCTCAAAAACACAGCAAATAAATGTCATTCTGAAATTCAGAAGGTTCAAATTTGACCCCCTGCTTCCACTGGCATGTTTATCTCTGCCTTCGCCGCTCGCTGGTTCCCCAGACAGTGGGAAGAACCAAGCGCAAACCAAAATCCAAGCAAATTCCAAAATGCAAGCAAAATCCTGGCTACAGGCTTGCGTATCTAGAAAGTTCAGCAGCAGGGTAAGTATTTCTTCCTCTCAACACCGCCACTAGATTTATAACTGAACCCACTTCTCTTCAGCACTCTGCCGTTGACGAATGAATGGATTTCCCACACCCCGCTAGAGCTGGTATTGCAATTTCGCTTGTGGTGTTTGGTATGAGATGAGGTGACAGAAAGCGACAGGCATTCCTCATGCTGCACAGGTCGTAACGTACATGGGAAACCGATTGCTGACTGGGGGCGTACCATTCATTTTATGATCCAGGGGTGTTCATCATATCTCCTAATGTGTTTTCTTCTGTCACTGTCACCAAAAGTGCTTTCTGTTTTTAGATTGAGCCATACTGAGAAGAAATAAAAGTATGCTGCAAAACCAAATACAGTTGAACTCTTGTAAACTTGGTAGGAAATAGAGTAGAGAGACTCTTTTTACACAACTAAGTGTCTTATTCAGCCGACGTTTCGGTGACCGTCTGTCACCTCCTAATGTGTTTTCTTCTGTCACTGTCACCAGAGTGCTTTCTGTTTTTTAAGAAGCCATGCTGAGAAAATGTATCTTGCAAAACCAAATACAGTTGAACGTTTGTAAACTTGGTATGAGTAATAAAGACATAGATATAAACCCATTTTGAAGAGTGTGTTTGTACATTTTTATGTTTACCGTCAACAAAAGGAAAACATGTTGTTTTTGTTCAGTTTCTTCTCCTTCTTCCTCTTCTTTTCCAAACAAATTAAGTCAATGACCAACCCTATAGTCACCATGGTAACTATAAGGTTGGGTTACATCATGTTGCAATTTTATAGCAGGAGGGATGTAGACTCCTGTCTGACCATATATATGTTTGAGTAAGAATTAACAGAGCAGACCATATGCGAATGTAAACATTGTGCATTTGCTTTCCAAATGTTACCTTTCTAGTTATTATAGTGGTTTCAAATGTTACCTTTCTTTTAATACCTTTGACTTTACCCTTCCAGGCTGCGTGCATAACGGCCAGTACTACCAGGACGGGGACAGGTTCACGGACGCGCAGGGCCGGTCCTGTTACTGCGTGGGGAGCGACGACGCCGACGCAGCGCCGGTCTTCTGCGGCTCGG
>NW_017802558.1:159921-161441 GCF_001625305.1 Branchiostoma belcheri
CTCGAATTAAGTACGCACCCCTTCTACGCTCGGCCGGTATCACAGTGAACATGTACTATGTATGTCTTATTTAAAGACAGTTCGTCGTTCCAAACAAATTTAAAATTATTAAAAACTAGATTTATGTCGTGTACTACGTGATGGTATGGTAACGTAGCGGGAAACGTTTCAAGTTCGGCTTGTTTTTCACCGCCGGCCGCAGCCGACTTGCAAGACGTCACCACCGCATCGAAAGGTAAGGCAAGTGCGGCGAAACGAACAGATTTGGATCCAGCTTTGGATCGGGGAGTGTTGGTGATCACGCAAGCAGTGGTCTATAAAGATTCGTGAAAAAAAGACAATATTTCAATATTGATTTTATCGGTAACGGGGGGTAGTTGAATGTTTATGCACAAGTACGTAGCTTTAATGTTTTTAATACGAAATGCGCCGAATAGGAGAAAGTGACAAGTTTGACTGCGTTTCAAGTAATCTCTCGTTATGTGATAGATTTTTTTGTCACAAAATCAAAGGAATAAACACATGTATTAATTTGTACTCCGTAAAACTTATAAGTACAGTCTGTTCAGAGGAAAGAAAGACTTCCTTCTCGGGGTCCATGTTCTGGAAAGCTGTCCTCAGCGCTGGGCATGCTACGGCCCTCTCTGTGTTCTTCAGCTGTAGGTGTACTTTGCCTGTCGGCGCGCCAAACACCCCACCCACCGACCGGGCGGTAAGATTTCATCAAAGACTACATTAACTCCGCCCTATCATTGTAGCTTGCCGCACAGTCGAGTAGGAGTACATCTAGCTTCACGTCGCACTGGCTGGTGTAGCCCCGCTACAAAGTAATTTCCTGTGGCATTTATCAATAATTAAAAATATCTGTGATACGAAGTGAAACATGGTTAACAATTTCTGAACCTTTGAAGCGACATGGGCATAATCTTTGTTGAAGATTCCTGAGTTGAACTCAAGCCGGAAGTGTATTGGAAATGATGACCATCAGTCGAGGCACAACTGTTATGTTATCACATGTTACGTTACGACGATCAAGAACGTTCACTGCTTGCGGACCATTTCAAATATTACTAGTACCACTCATAAACCCTACAATTGTATGTGTACTTACGGGAGGTTATATTTTTGCCGGGGTTCCACTGAGATCGGCGCCGGCTAGCTGGGGAACGATCCTGTCGGCATGACA
Organism: Branchiostoma belcheri; assembly: GCF_001625305.1. Taxonomy (NCBI): domain Eukaryota; kingdom Metazoa; phylum Chordata; class Leptocardii; order Amphioxiformes; family Branchiostomatidae; genus Branchiostoma; species Branchiostoma belcheri. The sequence goes on from NW_017802558.1 coordinate 161,108, forward strand.
AAGCGCCGGGCGTCATTGCCAAAGATCTACATTTTCTTACCGTGGGTGACTTGACTTCTTCTTTTACCGCAACTTGGTGTCAATATCGACGATAGTCACAGGAAATATATGTTCCACTCGTCAATATTCTTATCTAAACATGCTATAGACGATCGATGTTCCAAGCTCCCCGTGCCGGTGTTCCACTATATTCCTGGGTCGTCCACGGATTTGTCGGCGGAAAACTCTGAAATAAAGTACGCACCGCGACTTTGGCGACGGCCCGAGACACTTTTGGGATTTTGAAAAATGTAAAAAGTGCGTACCATATTCGGGAATTTACGGCGTATTTCTT
>NW_017802558.1:161461-179481 GCF_001625305.1 Branchiostoma belcheri
CCCCCCCATTTTTCCAGTCCATGTCTCTTTCTCCCTCCGTAAATTCCCGAATGAACTACGCATCCCGATTAAAGTACGCACCCCCGATTTGGGGCTGGTGGGAGACAAATATTCCCGTCTGAAACGTAAAATGGAAAAACTCGAATTAAGTACGCACCCCTCCTACGCACGGCCGGTACCACAGTGAACATGTAGTATGTATGTGTTAAAGACAGTTCGTCGTTCCAAACAAATTTAAAATTGTTAAAAACTAGATTTATGCCGTGTACTACGTGATTGTATGGTAACGTAGCGGGAAACGTTTCAAGTTCGGCTTGTTTTTCACCGCCGGCCGCAGCCGACTTGCAAGACGTCACCACCGCATCGAAAGGTAAGGCAACTGCGGCGAAACGAACAGATTTGGATCCAGCTTTGAATCGGGGAGTGTTGGTGATCAAGCAAGCAATGGTCAATAAAGATTCGTGAAAAAAAAGACAATATTTCAATATTGATTTTATCGGTAACGGGGGGTAGTTGAATGTTGATGCACAAGTACGTAGCTTTAATGTTTTTAATACGAAATGCCCCGAACACTTCTTTAATAGCGCCGCCCGATCGACCCATGGAGAGCAACAATCATACAGGCGGAGAACTGGGCGGAGTATTTGGGTGTAGAGGTGCTACCGAATTTAAAATTTGACACCGAAACCAATTAACACAACAACAAAAGACTACTGGGATCAATGGGACTTGCGATTCCGAATAGGAGAAAGTGACAAGTTTGACTGCGTTTCAAGTAATCTCTCGTTATGTGATAGATTTTTTTGTCACAAAATCAAAGGAATAAACACATGTATTAATTTGTACTCCGTAAAACTTATAAGTACAGTCTGTTCAGAGGAAAGAAAGACTTCCTTCTCGGGGTCCATGTTCTGGAAAGCTGTCCTCAGCGCTGGGCATGCTACGGCCCTCTCTGTGTTCTTCAGCTGTAGGTGTACTTTGCCTGTCGGCGCGCCAAACACCCCACCCACCGACCGGGCGGTAAGATTTCATCAAAGACTACATTAACTCCGCCCCTATCATTGTAGCTTGCCGCACAGTCGAGTAGGAGTACATCTAGCTTCACGTCGTACTGGCTGGTGTAGCCCCGCTACAAAGTAATTTCCTGTGGCATTTATCAATAATTAAAAATATCTGTGATACGAAGTGAAACATGGTTAACAACTTCTGAACCTTTGAAACGACATGGGCATAATCTTTGTTGAAGATTCCTGAGTTGAACTCAAGCCGGAAGTGTATTTATTGGAAATGATGACCATCAGGCGAGGCACAACTGTTATGTTATCACATGTTACGTTACGACGATCAAGAACGTTCACTGCTTGCGGACCATTTCAAATATTACCACTCATAAACCCTACAATTGTATGTGTACTTACGGGAGGTTATAGTTTGCCGGGGTTCCACTGAGATCGGCGCCGGCTAGGTGGGGAACCATCCTGTCGGCATGACAAAGCGCCGGGCGTCATTGCCAGAGACCTACATTTTCTTACCGTGGGTGACTTGACTTCTTCTTTTACCGCAACTTGGTGTCAATATCGACGATAGTCACAGGAAATATGTTCATTTATTGAAGTTTAACTTTATTTCCACTCGTCAATATTCTTATCTAAACATGCTATAGACGATCGATGTTCCAAGCTCCCCGTGCCGGTGTTCCGCTATATTCCTGGGTCGTCCACGGATTTGTCGGCGGAAAACTCTGAAATAAAGTACGCACCGCGACTTTGGCGACGGCCCGAGACACTTCTGGGATTTTGAAACATGTAAAAAGTGCGTACTATATTCGGGAATTTACGGGGTATTTCTTGTAATTCGGTACTACGCCACGCCATATTTTACAAAAGTTTTTCGGTGGCCCTCCCCCCATGCCGATTTTTTTTTCGATGGCCCTCCCCCCGGCTCAATTTTTTTTTCCATGGCCCTCCCCCCAGGCCAAAAATTTTTTCAATGGCCCTCCCCCCCCAGTGCACCAGCCCTCCCCCCCCGGTAAATATCGTACAGTCCCTAACAAGTATGCACATCGTACTAGTTACAGGACAAGGACACATGACTCGAGAAAAATGCATTTTTATAAACTTTTGATGATCATAAGTACTTTCCTTCACCTTGCCATATCTCGCTTGTAGAAAATGGCTGTTACGGTAAAATTCCATTTTGACTAGAATTTTCTCCACACACACGTTACGTAGCATAGAATGGACATTGATTGTACAAAGGAAGAAATAACAGATGAATATCATGACTTCTCAGTGAATACTTTTCATTACAATGAACTAAAAGTCCCCTGTGAGGCTCTAGCCTTTAGGGCCTAGTTCTCATGTCTCTTATCATGTTCCTACTACTGGAAACGGGCCATCTAACGTACACACAGTAAAACAAACCTTATGAAAACGTGTGTAAACTACAATAGCAACTTCAGTGTTCTGGGGGGAGAATAAAATAAAACAAGGCTTAACCTAAATAATGAAGCCCTTTGATGCTAGTTAGCTTTTCAGTCAGCGCCTAAAGGAGAAAACCGTACCGTAGAATAACTTTAAACTGTAGCTGCGTACAACACGATCGAGGTATTTACTAAACATCGTACTGTAACTATGAAAAACGGTTGTTCCACGGAGCTTGGTAGTTCATTGAACAGAACGTTCACAAATTATCATACAACGCAAAATGTTAACCTTAAGACCGTGGACCAATATCTGACGTTAACATTCTTAACAAGCAATAGTCTTTTATTGCTCGTAATCGTATATAGTTCGGATTCATGGTACCATAGCTGGCTTCCCTTTGTAGAAAAATGGTGTAGTCCATGTGGGTATCCATTTAAAAGTCCGGGTCACCCGATCGTCCACTGACGGTCAGGACAGAAACCGGTATTGCATGTTCGACGTTCTGTTTAATAGCTGACATTTGAGCGAGCAGCTGCACTGACATCAAGATGACGTCCAACAAGGTATGGTGCTGCCATGCAGCTCACTCCCTCAGCGTTTCTTTGGGGTTATGGATTTTTATACAGTTAAACAATGTAAATGTACAGCTGTAGTGTTGAGAGGGTGGGGATCCTATGTACAATACGTGCACAGCAGGTTTTTGACCATGGCCGTAACACTGACAACATAATGTTGATATGGGCATTTTGAAAATCAGAATTGCAGGTTGACCATGAAATTTGCTATTTCTCCAAGATTTGCAAATGGTAACCAAAAACTGCAGTGTTTCTAATGTTTCTAATGTTTCTCCCTTTTAATAGGCCTCCGGGCAGGATGGGTGTACGTGACGTTAGTCAGGCATTCAACCTTGTATTTTGCATATTATGCTAACGTTTGATATGACAACACCGTGGCTCTTGTTGGTGACACCCTTGGTAACATTGACGCCATAATATTGGCGAGTGTGGGGATGTTAGTGACAAAATCAGAACGCAGAAACGTATTTTGGGTCATATCACATTCGACATTTGTATGTCTCTTGATAATAACATGTTCTGTCATATCTGTTCTGGGAAGGTGAATGTTCAACTTCACACGTTTTTTCTTGGACATAACGCATTACTCGATTTTTTTACATCAATAGAATGCTAACGTTATATTCTTAGAATGTTCAATTAAGGCATACAAGCTACACACAGTCGCATATTGTGGAAACCAATCATCATATCATGACCATGCCCCAACCCTTTATCCAGAGCATGCATATTTTGTAGTTTGATAATAATATATAACGTTAGTGTTAGCCAACCCATCTTCGACCAATGAATAGTAGTCCCCTTGTGACGTCATGGAAGACGAAATTTCCTCGTCTTCAACAGGAAATGATGATTTGCTAAAAGAGGCCACGATTCATGTTTACTAGTATCCCTTTCCTGTTTTCTTGGAGCAGACGACAATGGTTCAGACCATATGGTAATTTCTGCCTCTTGATTGGTCACAGCTGGAGGCGTGGTCGCAATCAGCTGACCCAGCTCCCTTGCTGATTGGTCAGATTTGGAGGTGTGTCCCCTTCCCTGCTGTGCGGAAACAACAAGAAAACTTGCGTGGTTTAGTCAGCACTTTGGACCGCGTTGCTGGTAGTAGGAACAGTCGCTTTCTCGCAGTTTTAACTCAATTTTCCAACTTCTCTACATTCCAAGGAGACCCGTGGACAGCAGATGGAGACCAACGCGATGACCCTGACCCGCTGGGTGCTGCAGGAGCAGCGCAAGCACCCGGGGGCGACCGGCGATCTCACCCAACTTCTCAACGCGATCTGCACGGCCATCAAGGCCATAAGTACCGCCGTCAGGAAGGCGGGAATCGCCAAACTGTAAGTACAGTGTGACAAATAGAAGGAATATCCACGGCCACGACCTTGTAGTAGAAGTTTTACTCTATCACAATGTACACGCACTCCTGCATGGCTCAAACTTTGCGGAAGACGTTACGTGGCACGATAACAGTTGCTGTTTTGCCAAATCATCGTGTTTGTACAGAACTTACAGCCCGCCATTTTTTCTTCAGAGGTGTTGCCGTTTCCTTGAATATATAACTTCTATTTCACAACATACGTAATGTCGATTGCATAAATTTATGAATCGAAATTAAATTTGTCCAGATGCAGTCACAGACAACTAAAACAGACATCAGAAACCCGATCTCCCTCCAGATTAGCTGAACGTTAATTAAAAACCGGTCTTTTTGCTGCATGCTGGCAACGTCATGTTACCTTTGAACACAAGGAAGTACAATGTACATTCATTAATCCCCCGCCCCTTGCCCCTCCCCAGTCCCTAGTGTTCGAGTGTAGGTTCCGGTACAAACCGCCAGGATTGTTACGTGCAGGTGGTAACGTTTAGCCGTACCTGATACCTGCACCTGATATCCACCTGACCATATCAGGTATTGACCTTTGGTCTTGCCCATGTTGGTTTACCCCTTGTGGGATTTTTTTCTCAGGGGTCATTGACCTACTGTGGTACCAAGAAGGTTATCTTTCTATAACCTTAGTGGTACCAAGCTTATTCTGTGCCTGTACTAGTACAAAGTGGTAAACCATAAGCATTAACATGTAGTCCATTGCCAAAACTTCTTCTTCTTCCTGAGTGAAGTGATGAGTGAAGTAACAACTATCCCAGAAGTCACCATTGTTACATTTGAAGTCATGCCTTTCCCAAGGGCATAAGACCGGTGACATGGCAGGATTCAAACCTGGGACTTCTTGGTTCTGAACTGAATGCTCTTTTTGTTCTAAAGCACTCCATGGATACGAAAATCATCACCACCTGTTATGGTTATAACATTGTGCCAGTTATTGAATATGACTCTACTGTTGGAACCAAACAATACATTTGCGGTAGAGAAGTGACCGTGAAAACTGGCAAACATTAAGTACCGCGAAAAAATTGTGAATTACTGTAAATAACATTATTCTCCTCCCAGGTATGGCATCTCCGGTGACATCAACGTGACAGGAGACGAGCAGAAGAAACTGGACGTCCTGTCCGATGACCTGTTTGTCAACATGATGAAGGCATCCTTTATGACCTGTGTGCTGGTCACAGAGGAGCGGCCTAATGCCATAATTGTGGAAGCAGAGAATCGGGGCAAATACATCGTCTGCTTCGATCCGCTGGATGGGTCGTCCAACATCGACTGTCTGGGCTCCATAGGATCCATCTTTGCCATCTACAGAAAGGTGTGTTCAGCGCCAATTATGACGTCTGTTACTGCTGTAAATCACTTATGTGCATGGTAGCAAAAGTTTGTTGTCTGAGAAAAATGGACATGTTCACGGAACTATTCTTTTGTGGTGCAAAATAAGTTGTACCAGACCAAAATGCACCACTCATTTAGGGAAGTATGGATCATACTAAAATCTGTTCAGAAACCAAGTTGCCATTATTTCTTTTATACTAGTTATATACTTGATATACGTAGATGAGACCTCGGTAACAGTCAAGTAAAAACTATACACTTTCATGTATGTATGTACCCAGTACATGGCCCACTGCAGGTAAGGTGCAAGTAGACATCAGAAATACCGGTACCTGAATCTTACCTGCACTAATCTGCATATGCAGGTGGCATTTTAAGCCCTGACTTTAGCCCTGAATTCAACTTGTTTTGCTTGCAAACCAATTTTACTCTCCAACTTTACTTGTAATGCTTGTTTCGTGTACAAATCTTGAGTGAGAATGTCTTTTTTTTTCATGTTACTTCATGTAGTTGATGATATCTATCCTGCTGGCATCTGCTGTATAATATTTACTTGTTGAACTTAAACTTTCCATCCTTTCTTCACCCGTAGGACACAGAAGGTGAACCCACGGTGCAAGATGCTCTCCAGCCCGGGAACAGGATTGTAGCGTCAGGGTACGCCCTGTACGGCAGCGCCACCATGATCGTCCTGGCCATCGGACATAACAGCGGCGTTCACGGCTTCATGTTGGATCCGGTACGCATTTTTGCTTTCACTTGTACTAGTGAGAAAGACTGTATGTAGATTCTATAGTATATTTCATACATGATTTCTAACTGTAATTCACTTTATGTTCGTGGTAGCAAAGTTTTTTGCGGTCTGAGAAAAATGGACATATTTGCAGAACTAACTGCACTGTATACATGTTCATGGTGGCAGCAGGTGCAGAAAAAAAAAGTCTGTGACTTAGTTGTTCCCAGCAATGATAAGTTCAAGTGACTGTGAAAACCCCAAACATAAAAGTACTGTGAATTACAGTATATTTTGCTGCTATACAAACAAAGCAGACAAAGAAATTAAGGTATGTGTACTTATGTGTATTTATTCAATGTGAATGTGTTTTTAATAAACTGTTAATTCAAATCTCCTGTTACTTTTTTTCCAGACCATAGAAAGTTTTCCAAAATGACATGAGTTATATAATACTGCAAAAATTTAAGATACATGTACCTACAGAGTGTCCACCAGAAAATACCAATATGTTTCACTGTTTGTTTCTCCTATGCATACATGTATACAGGCAATTGGAGAGTTCATTCTGTCTGAACCCAACATCCGTATCAAACCTCGGTATGAGATCTACAGCATCAACGAGGGCTACACACAGTACTGGGACGAGGCAATCAAGGAGTACGTGCAGAAGAAGAAGTTTCCAGAGGTCGGCAATCTGTACATATCAGCTACTAATGATAATTAATGATAATTAATGATAATAAAACCCAAGCCAGTTAAATTGTGTGTTAGCTTGTCTTGTTCGCTACATGCACATTACTCTGTTCTACACCTAGGATATAGTCGCAGTCCCAACTAGGATATAGTTGCAGCCCTATGACATAGCCTCTACCAGGCATCCAGAAGTGACTGAAAAAGAGTAGAAATTGGCCAAATAGACAGTCAGATAACATGCCAGGGGAGTTGGTCCGCTGAAGGGTACAGTTACCGCTCAAAACTGTATAGCCACTATCCGAAGCCTATAAATGAAATTATCATATGATAGCGATGATGATTATTCTTGAAATAAATTTCAGTGATTGAAGTTTATTGTATTGTTCAAAGTTGTCAGTAATAAATAATATAGTACATATATTGAAATTATTGGTTTCCTCTCACCTCAGGCTGGGAAGCCTTATGGATCCCGTTACATCGGATCCATGGTGGCGGATGTACACCGGACACTTGTCTACGGAGGAATCTTCATGTACCCTGCACACAAGAAGGCACCAAAGGGCAAGGTAAAGATTATCTATAGAGTCTCAACTACACTGTTAATGTGTTATATGTTATAAGTATTGTTGTTTTAAATTAACCTCTTGGACCTCAGTGTCTGGCTTGTTACAGGTTACTAGAAAAAAAACACTATGTTTCACAAATATACAGTCAGTACTCTTATTTTAAGTTTTTTTATCTGACAAAAGCAGATCAATATCAAAAACATACTAGATGAAAGCCTTTATCAGGAGGATTAACAGAAGTAATTCCTTCATGTTGGTGTCAACATTTGAGGACAATAAGAAAAGAAAAATCAGCCGCCGTGTATACATGTACGTGTAAATACAATGAGATTTTCTTTGTTTTCGCAGCTCCGTCTGATGTATGAATGCAACCCCATGGCATTCATCATAGAGCAGGCAGGGGGCCTCGCTACAACAGGTGAGTGACTCAGACTTGAAGTTGACAATAAAATGATATAAAAATACAAAAGGAAAGTTCTGCAATTTATAGATGTCAACAATCTTTTGTCTATTGCATTCATCTTGATAATATTCATGTACATACATATGACATATATATAACATATATATTTGTACACCCTGTGCTCTGTGTAGGGGAGGGGCGTATTCTGGACGTGGTTCCCACCGACATCCACCAGCGCTGCCCCGTGTTCCTGGGCTCACCCGAGGACGTCAAGGAACTTCTACAGATCATGGAGAAGCACAAGAAGTGAGGAGGTCACTGCTACTACATGGGAACATCTAAAGATGTGTTGTTGTCAAGCAGAGATTATCATAAACTAGGCCCTATGGAGCAAGTACATTCAAGTGGAAAGGACAAAATCTACTTTCAGAACACCTTTTTTTCTCAAAAAGAATACTGCACATGAGTACTGAAGATGTGAGGCATGGCATTTACTGAAGTTAACTACATGTATATGAAATTGAAGGGATAAAGTGTGAAATAAACTTTTATCTTAAACAGTTGATGGAATAAAATATATTTTTTGTCATCTTCTTCACTGTAATTCTACTGTAATCCAACCTCAAGATAGTTACCTCCATGTACATGTTGATTTTTTTGGTCTTTGCTGTTGTGTAACTTGAAGTTTGGATTTCCTTCTTTGTACTTTCATTTTGGTAAGCTTTTACTAACTTTCCTGAGCAAAGACTTAAAGAAGCTTCCTCACAATGTGATGTGACGTAATGCATTTGCTTACCTTTTTGAAAACAAGGAGAAGGCGGGAGTAAGTTGCCTTGGTCCCAGGAAGCCGCCCAACATGATGGTGATTAAAAACCAAGCTCATGACATTTGGTGTAAGGGATGACGTGCTTTACATGCTATACTGTGCCTCATTTATTAGTTAAGACACTAAGTGGAATAGGGTCCTAATGGAAAACCTGTGTGGACTGTGACTATAGAAGGCATGCATTCCATTCTGAGGTAGTGCTAAGTTGATGTACTGCTGCTGTAGTGAATTGTGCAGAATGTTAGGATCATAGATGTTAGAGGGGAGGGTGAGCCTAGTAGATTTTAGGCAAATGGTGATCACCGTAACAGTTGTTCAAGCCTTATTATTAAGATGTAAATCACTGACTGATTGTACATGTTTGCAGTTATGTGAGAGGGAGAGGTTAACAAGAGTATTGCTCCTATTTTTGCTTCCAATGGGTGTTGGAAAACAAATAAAAGTAGTTTGTAAAAGAGCCATGAATGTGACATGTTGTACATGTATTGTGAACAGTTTTCTTCTACTTTGGTATTGTATACTCTATCACATTTTTTGTCTTTTAATACAGGTGTAAAGAGCTCATTGTATAGGATAAAAATCTGTCCACAAAGTTACCGATAAACATACAGGGTTTCATAGAATGAAAAATGATTTATTTTCAAAAAGATGGTGCATAATATACATATTAGAAATACACTATTAATGGTGCGACAATTGCATAGTGCTCTTGTTTAAAATATGTGCAACATTAAGTGCATTCCATAAAAACACTTCATAAAAGCTACATTTATCTATCATTTACATCTAAATTTAATCTGGAACTGCTATATGCACAATGTTCTCCACAAATTTTGCACTGATTGTCATTAAGTTGGTAAATACCACACACAATAACTACATATTAATATAAACATATCCTGTTGAGTACAAAGTGTGCGGCAATCACCATCTACATGTACCAAATTCATTTTGTTCCTTAAGAGTCATAAATGTATGTTGTATTTATAAAAAAAAACATCAGAAATATGTACAGACTTTTGATACCAGAAAGGTTTACAGATTGCACCCCAAATCTCACAAGATTTGCTCATAGTTTGCTGTTAAAAGATTTTTTAGCTTTTAAAAAAGCTAAAAAAATCAATCAGATATCTTTCTAGGTGGTACAAGCTAGTTGAAATATTGACCCACCATATCATAACTATGTAGACTTGGAAATGTAATGGAAAAGGCACTGGAAATTCAGCTGTTGGTAACCGTAAAGTTATGTTGGTCCAGTTTGTTATACCAGTAATTGAGAACAATCTCTAACCCATTTTTTATCACTCTTTCAAAAGTCTTAAAATAAAGCAAACTGCATCTGATTCAGTGTTATCAAGCAGCTCCTAAGTACAGAGTCACACTGTACTGTAACCTTCTCCCTGTTGAGGCTTTCTGTATTACTCAAATCTATAATATCATTACAGTACAAGGCAACAGGGTGAAAGTTTTAAAAAGGAGCCTCAGGGTACAAACAATTTCTCATTTCCATGGCAACTTTTGAATTCCCACCACCATATGAGTTTTATCCATTACAAATTGCCCTTTTAAATCATGTTGGTTTGTAGATTGATACTTGGAACAAATAGATAATACGTGAGAAACATTTTTCTTTTTTTAGTATCACAGGAGGTAGTTCAGTCCATGGTCCAGAACTTAAAATCAAAGCATCAATATAAAACCTGGCTCTATTTATATATGTACTAGATTATTGAGAATATCAAAATGTTGCTCAATGATCCTAGAGAAGAAGAAAGAATTTTGCCATTATTAATCTACACTGAAATCAAGCTTGCCATTTACATTTGTAGCTCTGTTTGCTACCGATTGCTACAGAATCCACTACTGGGACATATTCATGCACTCACTCATATACAAATACAAAAATATGCATAGTTGTTAGATTCAAAAACTACTCCTTCACCACAGACCCACACCATATATATGAGATGGTCTGTAGATACAGTCAAACTTGTCTAAGACAACCACCCACGGGACAGAGGAAAAGAGATCTTTGACAAGTAGTCTTCTTATATAAAAGCAGGCGACATGCCAAAACAGGAAAACTGCAGAAAAATTTCCACCCATTTTACAATAGAAGTGCCATATGCCCCGCCGGTGCCATTTTATTGCACAAAGACTCGTGGTTTCCAAGTCAATGGCAAACTGGCCGATTCCATCATGATTTCTCACTATAGTTATCATCAAAACATTCTCCACCACACGCTTGAAAATGACACGGTTGTCACAGGCAGAGATTGGGCCATGTGCCAGTTGCGGTCAATTTGGACGCGTGGTCAGCTTAAGTAAGTCCCTTAAAGATTGCATCTATGGGAACAAAAATCGGGACCAAGAAAAAGCAGTCGTTATGGCCAGATGGCCGGCTTATAGACTGAGGCAGTCGCTTGGGCAAGTTTGACTGTAATGGTCAACAGCCATCAGAGACTGAGTAGTTGACTGCTGCAGTCTGTGGATCTGACTCTGACTTGTGGAATGTTTTTGTCATGATCAGTCTTCCTCATCCACGTTCTCTCCTGCCTTCAGTTTGGCTATTATCTGTGAACAACAAAACACGGTACAGCATAATAATACAATCCTGTTCCTAGATCATAGTTTTAGAGTGGAGGGTTCCAGACTTTTCAAGTCATTACTCGAAATTCATTTTTGGGAATAGGTGCACTGGTCCACCCATCCTAAAAAATTGGGTGCACAAAAAGATTTTTGGGATGCACCATATAAAATAAAAAATTAGAAAATGGGAGCTAAGTTCAAACTCTTACACAAGTAAGTTACAACAAAGATTTTACTGTTTTTCTGACACTTAGATGCCAGGAATATCCTGTATACTATACAGTAATTAAAATATACATTTGATATGTAAAATATTTGGGTGCACCCACAGAAAACAATTGGGTACAAAGCTCCAATTTTGGGTGCACCACCCAGTATTTCGAGCCCTGCAAGTCCAGCCCTTCATAGGTATATATTACACATTGTCAGTTGTCAGACCAGCACATTTGACTAACTGTTGACGTCAAATGTCCATAAAGTCATGTGTCAGAATAAGGTCACGTGTCTGTAACTCTTGCAGATTCATGTTCAGAAGTGATTGGTCGTTAGTTATCCTGATGAAGAGGACAGTGGTCGTTTGATCATTTGGAATAAAGTTTTGCATTGTACTATGATTACTATCAACACGGATGAGCTTCCATGATAGGTACATGTAGACAACCACATGTATTACACAAATCAAGACCCAACGTAAGACAAAAAAGTGACGAATATCCATAAGTTGTTGTAGGTTACAAACTTAACAATAGAAAAGCACCCATTTGGCAAATGAACTTAAAAAAAACAACAGAATGACACATACCCCCTTAAGTCTGGTGATCTCCTTGTTATCTGCATTCTTTTGAGCATCGTTTGTGATCAGTTTCACACGAGAGGCATATCTGAAATAAAAAAAAAATTGAATGTCTTAATATTAGAGAATCACACAGCAACATTTTAATAGTATTCATAAGTCACTCTAAAAAAAACAGACGAGCAAGAAGAAAGACAACATTGACAGAAGTTACAAAGTTAACATAATGGTAACTAGAAATGCAAATGCGTAACGTTTACCTTTGCACATGGTCTGCTCTTTTAATTTTTACTCGTCAAAAACATTCATACATGTATAATATGGTCAGACAGGAGTATAAATCCCTCCTACTATAAAATTGCAACATGATGTAAACGAACACTAGCTACCATGGTAACAGTCTGGTTCGGGTCATTGATCTTTTTGGTTTGGAAAAGAAGACGAACCGTAGCAAAAACAAATTTGGTAAACGTAATAATCCTTCTGATAAGAGTTTTCTGGCTTCTTTAGACAGGCTACTCACGTGAGGGAGATGACGGTCTCCTCTGCGTTGTAATCGGCTGGTGAGATGTTGACAAACATGAGAGTCTTGGCGTTGCCTCCGAGCGAGTCCTGCATGAGCATGGTGAGCTTGTTGTTCCTGTACGGGATGAAGGACTGCTCGCTGGACAGGGCAGAGATCACATCTCCCAGAGCACTCAGCGACTTGTTGATGGAGTTGGCCTCCTTCAGCTGCTCTGCCGTCGCACCCGTCTTTGCCACTCTTTCACTACCAGCCAAATCCACCAAGCTCAGCTGTTGATGATAGGCAGAATGCATGACATAATTATATAACAGCCCCCATACAGTGCTTTCTAGTGACAAGTATTTGCAAAGCCCCCATGTAGTGCTTTACAGTATTAGGTGTTTTCAAAACCCCCATGTAGTACTCAAAACCCCCATACAGTGCTTGTCAGTAAAAGCATTCTCAAATTCCCCAAACAGTGCTTTCAACACCTTGTATCTGCTTGAAGATTACCTACCACACCACCCCATAAGTAAACTGTTGTTATTCTACATGATTGTACACGTACATGTAGTAGTTACTCTCTTTCTTTCAAATCTGTAGGTCAAAATGTGTTCACACCCTACCTTTCCTTTTGTCATAGTTCCAGTTGTTATGTTGGTACTTTCTATGATGATGCCGATGATGAGATGGGAACGGGAACTGTCGGCATTCATTTCTGAAAACCATTAACATACAGACTTACATGACACAATCAAGTGCTTCCAAACCATTTTCATTTCCTCAAAAGAAAACAAAACTATCATCATTATCATGATAACCATAAAAATCACCAGTTAAAGAAAGTGTAATCACACTTCATACTATGCAAATTGTGTACCAACACAAAACTGTACAGTTGTGATATTCATTGAAAAGGGTACATTGTAACTTGAAAGTAATAATGTCAAACAGGATACAGAGAACTACATTCTGATTGGTACTTTAACATATTCTGAAAAAGAAGAAGACAGACTCACTTGTAGAAGACGTGTGCCTGTTCTTTGAGCCTTCGTCAAACAAAGCAAACAGCTCCTTTGAGGTCGTGGCCTTCTTAATGACAGAACCTTGAATGACAACCATCCCCTTCTTGTCCTTCTTGATATCTAACTTTCCCTGGAAAGAAGAATTACCAGTAAGATTTTCCTCTGAATGCTTTGTGACGAAAGCAAAATGACACATTTTTAGTGTACAGCTGATATCAACAAAGGAAAAGATTGATAATATGAAAAAAGTTTTCAAACCCAATTCCAAGGATACACATTCAAGTGATTGTAATTATAATTAATTGAAGGCTGTATATAGTACAGCGTGGGTTCCAGGCTCGCGACCTGCCATCCACCATAAACAAATTCACGCGAAGGCGTTTCATGATGATAGTACATTGTATCTGTCGGACTGTTACATGAACAAGTACACACAACCAATCACTTTCAGACTTCTAGGCTGAATGAAATTTCCTACATCTGAAACTGTTACATTTCCCATTCAATTGACAAACATGCACATTCTTCAAAATTAACTGTGTTTTAGATTGATTGGTGACATTAATGTACAAATGTGTGTGTAGATGGGCGCCAACATAAGCAACCATGCCAATGGTTGCGGGAAGGGTTTAAATTTTAACTTGTGTTATTGCCTCTTTAGTTTGTGTTCTTACCTCTCCATGATGGTTGAAGAGGTCGATCAGTTTGTCAACATACAGCTCCAACATGTATACAAACACCTCACAACTGAACTTGGACCTGACAGCAAAAGACACAACAATACACATCAGATTGGATGTACAACGATTGAATTACTGAAAAACATTTGAATTGTCTAGAATTGATACAATTATACTAGAAAGGTAACAAAGGAATAATGTTTACCTTCACATGGTCTAGCCTAACAAATTACTTCTCTGTTTACTCTCACTCAAACACATCATTGTTCATTCATATATAAGGTGACACAAGTCCACCTCTGTCCTGCAACTTGCAACATAATGTAATCCAACACCAGAGGGTGTCTGCTACAGCACCAGTTACCATGGTGACAGACGTCTGGTCAAGTTCATTCACTTCATGTGTTTGGAACAGAAGAAACTGAGCAAAAATTCTGTGAAGGTAAAGTTAACATAGATATATGACTGTACAGATACATGTAAGTCCTTTGAGAGCAACATGCAGTGACTTACTTGTTTTCTTCGATAAGCTCAAAGATCCTGTCGAAGGCCCTAGGCGCTATCCCCGGGAACCGCTGGTCCTTGTCACCGATCATGGTGAAGGTTTTACCAGACCCAGTCTGGCCGTAGGCAAAGATGCAGACGTTGTACCCATCCACAGCTGACTGGATCAGGTTCTGTCAGAGACGGCACAATTATTACACTTATGTACATCATGTACAAGTCATCATGTTACTGATCTTTTAAACTGACTGTTTAACAGCATTGCACAATCATCGAGTTTAGACAGTCAAGCCAGCACCGAAGGAAAAATTTCTAAGCCAATCCGTCAACCTCGAAGGCGAAATTGACAAAATTCTTTGCAAAAAGCATCCAATGACCACTCTCAATCCCAAGATTTGCCTCTTGAAATGTGGGAAATGTGGGAAAGGCTTGAAAATCCAAAATTTTCCTTCAGATCTCCCTAGATTTTAGAGTATTCTCCCCCCAGGTCTGATCATGAACCTTCGGCTCACGGAAGAAAAATTTGAGCTGGCTAGAGCTCTGAGTTAAGACCTGCAGCTGTAAAACTTTACTAAAAGCCACCTAGAAAGGTACATTGTATAGTCCTCCTCTTTCAACCTTCAGTTCTCAAGCTTACAAGTTAAAAAGCATTACATTTTATTTGGGGCATAAAAACAACTGGCAAGCACTCAGTTACTTCCTCCAAGTGACTAGAACTTTGTGGGTACCAAACTTACATTGGTGTCCTCAAATATCTTCTCCTGGCTGTGCTCCTCACCGAAGATGGAGTCAAACTGGAACTCCTTGGTGCCCCTGTTGCTGTCCACCTGGATGGTGTACTCATCAGGGGACCTGATGATCTTCACATTACCCTGCAAGTACACACAACATGCTGTCAATCTTTGTGTATACTGGAGTCAATTGTAAAGAACATCCCAGTACTCAAATTTTTCTTATCATCCGTGCCATAGAAGTGGGGGAGTCAATTGTAAAGAACATCCCAGTACTCAAATTTTTCTTATCATCCGTGCCATAGAAGTGGGGGAGTCAATTGTAAAGAACATCCCAGTACTTAAATTTTTCTTATCATCCGTGCCATAGAAGTGGGGGAGTCAATTGTAAAGAACATCCCAGTACTTAAATTTTTCTTATCATCCGTGCCATAGAAGTAGGGGAGTAAAGGGATGGACAAACAAACAAACAGTGTTGTCCTCACCCTCTCCAGTTCGGAGCCGCTGAGAGGTCGTGACCTGCAGTACACACGGATCTTCCCCTTCATGTCCTCCACCATGTTGTAATACTTCTTCCTCAGAACCTGCAACAACATCAAGAACCTCCTATTCCACATCCAGATACATGTATCTGCTACATAATGTAACCCAACACCTCAGGCTGTCTGCTACAGCACCAGTTACTGTGGCGACAGATGTCTGGTCCAGGTCATTGACTTTATTTGTTTGAAGAAGAAGAAAAGGAAAAGAAGTGGAACAAAAACAGAATGTTTTCCTTCTGCAAAGGTAAACAAACATATTTAATTCTATCATTTTTTCTGGCACGGTAGAAGTTATGACATTTTAAAAAAAAGTGATATAGGACTTGTCCTGTCTCAACGGAGGCACACAACCTACCCTCTCACTGTTGTAGTTCTCAGTCAGTGTCTTGTTCTCAGCAGCCAGTTTCCTCACCTCCTCCGGCTGTCATGGTAGCAGTTATTTCAGTTTTTTAAAGTGATATTATTTTTACTAGTTGGACTTGTCCTGTCTCAATTGAGGCAGTATACTACACTCACTGTTGTAGTTCTCAGTTAGCGTCTTGTTCTCTGGTTCTTCACTGAGTCCTAGCCTCCTGCTTTTTAAAAGCAGGGCTGTAGCCAGCTCAAATTTGTTCCATTAGTCCAGATCTATGATTGACCTGCGGGGAGAGTGCTTGCAAACTAGGGAGTCCAGAGACAAATTTTGTATAATTCCAAGCCTCTAAAAATGTAACATCCCACATTTTGAGATCAAAATCATGGAGTTGTGCAAGGTTGATGGATTGGTTAAAATGCCACAAAGTTGCTGCAATTGATGAAAAAACGGGTGCTGGCTAGAGCCCTGTTTAAAAGTGATATAGGACTTGTCCTGTCAGAACCGAGGCAGTACACTACACTTGAACCTACCCTCTCACTGTTGTAGTTCTCAGTCAGCGTCTTGTTCTCCGCCGTGAGTTTCTTCACCTCCTTCTCCAGCCCCTCCGCCTTCTCCATGGCCTCCAGACCCTGCTTGGCTGCCACGCCCAGGTTATCCAGCTCTGCCTCCTTCTTCTTAAGGTCAGCCTGTAGACCATCTCGCTCCTACAGATACAGATGAAAAATTCATATTCAGCACCAGGGACAGTGATGGTAAAGTGGACGATATTCAGGAACAGGGACAGTGACAGTAGAGTGGATGGTATTCAGCACCAGGGACAGGGACAGTGATGGCAGAGTGGACAGTATTCAGCACCAAGGACAGGGACAGTGATGGTAGAATGGACAGTATTCAGCACCAAGGACAGGGACAGTGATGGTAGAGGGGACAGTATTCAGCACCAGGGACAGGGACAGTGATGGTAGAGTGGACAGTATTCAGCACCAAGGACAGGGACAATGATGGTAGAGTGGACAGTATTCAGCATTAGCAGTGTTCTAGCCAGCCTGATATTTTTGTTCTGTCATGATTTCAATTTTTTTTACACAACATCAGGACTGGTTGAGTGTTGAAGGCACAATAAGGGGGATTCTTGGAAAAATGTTGAAATCCTGACCTTTTAAAACACCATTTCCTGCATTTTGAGGGACAAATGTTGCTGGTAGACTTTTAAGACATTAAACTAAGAGTAAAAGCTTACTTTATACTTACTTACTTTACTCTTTCCATGTCTTCATGTACCAATTTTTGTCAATTCACTAAAAAAGGAAGGTAGCTAGAATACTGCCATGCAGAATGCCACTTTT
>NW_017802558.1:179887-196965 GCF_001625305.1 Branchiostoma belcheri
TAAAATAAGATCTCAGAGATCTTATTTTAAAAAGTGGCATTCTGCATGGCAGTATTCTAGCTACCTTCCTTTTTTAGTGAAATAAATTCTCAACAAATATAGATACTGCCATTCCAGCACACATATAATACACTACACAAAAAGACAACGCTGCCTACCTTGGTGACCTCCTTGAGTTCCTGTTCCAGGCCATCTGCTTTCTTGGTTTCCCTTTCAACCTTCTTCTTCTCTGACTCCAATTTCTTCTCCAAGTCCTTCAGCTGCTTCTCTGTCTTTTTGGCACCAGATTTCTGTTTAAGAAAGAAGAACCATTAAGTATTATAGAAGTCACTTATAAAGCTATTTCATAACTTAAAGCTACATGGTCATCACTAAAGCCCCCCTCACACATTCAGAACCTTCCCCCGAACACCAGCCGACCAAGGTTAGCTGATGTTCGGGAGCAGCCTGACCAAATTTAGGCCATGCCTTTATAAAAGAATAGAATTGAATTTGATTTAAATTACATGTAGAGTCAAATTTGACTGCCAACAATAATATCTATAATTATTATTATATAATTAAGTAATAATTATTATATAATTATACATTTTCTTATCATCTGCAACAAAAATATTGCAACTCAATGAACATAATGATTTACATTTTTTCTTGCACACCACACATGAACCATTTTGAAGGTATTGAATATCAAACCATAATCATACTTCCAGCTCAAGCCAGCTCTTGATTTCTTCAGCCAGTTAATCCAATTATATCAGTTAGTCCAAACGTCTTTGTTCATTGAATAACACCTAGTACATGCACATGTATCACGTTTGACTATTTTCAGGAACTGAACTGTTGCATTTTATTTAGTGTTATTGGTGTCATATGGTCTAAATTTAGTATGTCGGCAGAACGTACTGCACCTGCGGAAAACCTGTGATGTATTGTACATAGCACTTCGACAGAAATCTCATAAAACTTAATAAGGTCATATTCGCGCATACAAATTGTATAAGGAAAGCATCCTGTCTGTAGTTTCCAAATGTTAAGTCAGAAAATATATGGCAAAATTCTGATGCAACGTTGACCAAACATCCAACAAAACCCGTGAGAATACAGGGTTCTGCGCAGGCACAGTACGTTCTGCCGACGTGCTTCTAAAGTGCAGCCTGAAGGTAGTATGTGTGAACCCTGACCTCTCCTGCAGCGGCCGAGGCGGCGGCAGACTTCAGTTCCTTCAGTTCTCGCTCCAGGGCCCTGACTCGCTCCTTAGCCTCCTGCGCCTCTTTCTTCTGTGCCTGGTACTGCTCCTGAACCTGCTTGAGTTTGGCCTCTGTCTTGGCATCCGTGCCCTGCTGAATCAAAAATAAAGTGAAATAAATGACACGTCAACTTTTCTTTTAGGTATATGCCTGAAAACTACTGTTTAACAGTTAGTAAGTTATAAAGTGCTGTACCGGATAAATAGTTTGCTCACTACAGCTCCGACTTTCCTTGCTGTGGGTGTGCCTCCTGTACAGCTTTAAGACGTCACTAGTATTATTACTAGTTTTTAATCCTTACCACTTATTGTATATAATGTATGATATTTTATGACATTGTAGTAGACAGTTTTTCCATGTCTAATGTATGATATTGTAAGAATTTGTATTTCATGTTAACAATGTTTGATATTTATTGTAATCTGTTTAATTGATATTGTATTGTTCTATATTTAAATTGACGTTTGGGAGGACAACTTGTAAAGGTATCTATACTGTTTTGCCCTCCCTTTCACTTGACAAGAATGTATATTTGTACTTGTGGTGAATTCAAATAAACAAATACTAAGTACTCTTTTCTTGGCATCTAGATACTACAACTCATGATGAAATACTGAATCTGATGCCTTTCCAGTATATGTAATGCAGTTACATACACTATCATTGTACATGAATATGAGGGACTATTCATAGATAAGCAACATAACTGATATTAATGTATGGCAGACAAATGTTAAGTTATACACCTTTGCAAATATGTCTTTGTTATTCATCTTTCTTATTTATGTCTGTGAGCTTTAGTAATTTTGAATTCACCATATGGAAGGGGCAGTGAGCACATGTGTGAAAACATCTCTGCTACTGTCCTGACTCCTAAGTAAATATAGTATAATCTGAATAACAATAATATTCAATTCTGTCACAGTTCATTATTGCCCTTCTTAAAAACAGCTTTCTCTCTCTACATTCGAGGAATATTATAATTATAAACCTTAAGATACCTTTAAGTTTATAAGGTATGAAAAGTCCTATTTCTGTCAATACATGGCTATTGCAAGAGTTAAAGCTCCTTGGCTACTTAATGAAAGAATAACAAATCAGATAATTCCATGCGTACTCAGCTTATACAGTATGATATAGTTTGTTTTTAAACTATTATGACAAGCGCTATGACAACGCGGTGAGATTTTGCACGCATCTTACACGAGTCAATAATTTTTGCTTTCCGATTTTAAATTATCCAATATCCTTCCTAATACATACATAGCTGCTTTGATTTTTAAGTAGCTTAATACGACAGCATGCTTATCAAATAAATCACTCATTAAATCATTATTTCCCCTAATGATACAAGATCTTCCACAAAGTAGTTCTAGAGAAGGGCTTACCACTCGGATAGCATGGTCAGTGGTGTGTGTTCGCGAACGGCGTCTAACTGTAGTTGTAATACGGAATCTCATACCACTCATGACTACCGCCACCCATCGTTGCTAAATAACCCGCTCCGACTGTCCGACCGATAAATCAGTGCCCCGGGCGCGGCCGCTCGAGGGGCCATTGTCTCAGGGATAGGTTACGCATGTAGGTGTTTAAATTTTCATGGGTCGGGTATTGTTGGACACAATTGTCATCCTGTATTAATGCCACGGAGGAGGGAGCGGGCAATTAGCTCACAATAGAGAGGGGATGTTTTGTCAAATCTGTGCAAATGCAGGCCTGGAGAAATTTTATGGGTATCCAGTGCAATGTCAGGGTGGCAAAAAATGGATTTTCAAAGTCACTTTTCCTGTCATTCTTTTAATGTTATGTACACAGTACTAATAATAAGTTAAATCCATCCTATACCCTAACATATACTGATATCTGTGAGGCGAAAATGCGATGTCAATGACGGACAACGGTTGCTTGATTTTTTATCATATGCTGGCTATAGCTATTTATAGGCGGTACCACAAAATAAAGAGACACCTCAAGTACCTTGTGTAAGGGCTATGTCAATGAAACAATGATGAAAATGTGCTAAGAAATGGCAGTGAATGTCAATATCAGACAGATTTGCTCATTCAGAATATTCTTGGTTTTGCCACCCAGAAATTAGCCTTGATGCTTTTCAATGGAATCATTTCAGCTATGATTGTACATTGTAGAGGTAGAACTCAGAAGATGGGCTAGGACAATATTTATAGTACTGTATATATATATTATATAGTATATAGAAAATACATGTCTTTTCATCCTTTATATCCAATTATATCCACATACTGCATTTACTCTAAGGCCACACCAATTTAATTTTGTTGTCTCTCGGATTTTTTCAGATAAAAATGAAGCGACAGGGCGAAAAAAAAGGCCAAGGCACCTCATGATAGCCGGAAATGTTACAATATGAGCCATAAAGTGAACATACTAGGCTGGTTTATGATTAAAACAATAGATTTTGAACTTTTAATGAAACAAAATTGCATTTGTTACATTGAAAAACTTGAACAATTAGGAAGAAAAGGACTTTCTTCAACCGTTGGGGCCAAAATATGTCTTTCATTGAGCATTTTGCAGTTACATGTAACCCCCCCCCCCCCCAAAAAAAATTTTTTTTTTTTGCAAATCAGAAAAAAATTGACAGGGCGAATCCGAGAAACAACAAATTAAATTGGTGTGGCCTAATGTCAACAAAATTGAAAAGCTGTACATGTGCCCTGAGGCAAACATGTACAAACACCTGTATTTTCTATGTGGAAATGAAGTAGCCCTGAGGGAATACAGGCTGGTGTACATTAACACTAACATGATAATAGCAAGAACAATGCCTCTTCCCACAAGTGGGGGCAGCTGCCCAGGATAATCTGTGGGCCCAAGGCTGGTAATACAACCTTCCAATATGGGGGTAAATTATGCAAAAGGATTGTGAGTTCACAGTAACTACGGTAGGATAATGTTGCATGTCAAATTAGTGGTATGTTATTTTTATATTTCAGTCCATACCATGGTATGGATGAAACATATTGTGTTCTCTGATGTTTCTTCTCCTCCTTCTTCTTCTTCTCCTCCTCCTGCCACACAGTCAAAGGGATTCAACTCCGCCATCATTCAGCCAAATGACTTGAAATTTGGCATGGAGGTAGATTGGGCCAATACCCCCTGGCTTTTTTTTTCATTTTTTTGATACATGCCTTTAAAAAATTTTTATGAAGGTTTTTTTGGGGCATTTTTCGCCAAAAAATGGATTTTTGGATCCTGAGCCCTGGTTTTACAACCAAATGATCTGAAATTCGGTATAAGGGTACCTTGAACATGTGTCTACAGAATAGCAGTCACATATTTGGCATACACCACTTCCAAATGACTCATTTGGGGGACTTTAATGGCTATTTTCAGCAAAAAAAAGGGCCAAAAGTGCTATACCCGTTCCATGTTCTATCTAAAGAATGGCCGGTTCCATCCATGGAACACGTGTTCCATTGCGGGTTACCTGAGGTCACTTGCACGTAAGTCGTGCGGAATGACCCACACATTCAATTTTATGTGCCTAAGACCTTCAAAATGTATCAAATCTCATCATTGTTAGTATTTGCATACCTGTAATAAGACTAGTAAAGCTTTCGAGATTCAATGTGCTTGTTCTTGCATCTTTGTTCTCAATTACATAGCTACTATATAATTCATTTATTTGAGAATCTTTGCCAGTTTTACACTGGGGTATTAAAGTTTGGAATAGTCCACTTTTGCATGGGAGGGAGATGGACTGAAATATGCTGTATTTGCTCCCAAGCAAATGTCGGCCTCTCTAGTTTAAAATGGGTTTCAAGTTCAGAAATCAAGGGGAAACATTTTCATTTTTATTCAAAGAAAAGTGTACTATCAAATATATTGTGTTATTTCAGGCAACTCTTACTCAATTCAATGGTTGTCAGCTTTGGAAATAGAGAAAATTCTAATATGGACACACACAGTTTTAGGGCCTACGTGTAAGTAATATTTGTTAAATTGTTTATTTTTAAAAACAGACTGAAATCAGAATACTTCTGAACCCATATGACACAGTGAGACAATTGACTGGCAACCTACCTTGTACCTTTGTTTAGTTGTTTGATATGTTTATATGATTTATTACTCCTGTGTTCAATTATTACTACTCAATGTTCTATCATTCCCAAGTTTGTATCACTTGGAATTTCATCTCTGACCATCAAAGACCACTGGCCAATTATTTTAGTCTGTATTATGATTTTAAGTTGTTAGTAGTGGGTAATTACTCAAGTAGTTGTCTTCGTCAGAAGGACTATGAAATTGTCTCGCCGGAGTGTGGGGAACTGCGGATTTTGCAATATAACTCTGGAAGGCATGATTCGACGTCCATGATTTTTGGCAGGCATATTACCGCTGTTGAGGCCGAAGTCAAGTACAAGTTTCGGCTTCGTGGGGGGTCCGTGCGTCACGTTAGTGCACCTTTTGTGTTTGTGGCTTGTTAGCAAGATAACTCAAGTATTTGTAAAATGTTGATTATAATTCTTGGTGTGGTGCTTACTATTGTCGGGACCAAGGTTAAGTTCGTTACCGAGCTTCGTGGGGGGTTTCGTTGTGACTACAGGGGGCATTTTGTTAATTTTTCTTGTGAGCAGGATAACTTTTGTATGTGTGGATGGAAGTTAATGAAATTTGATAGGCATGTTACTGTGGTAGTCTCCAAGATTGAGTTCAAAGATGAGAGTCGTGGAGGTCGTTATGTCCCCGTAATAGGACCTTTTGTGTTTAGAAATCCCCCACCTACATCTGCTTGGAGACAGCCGACAGCTGGATATAGCCGGGGAACCCCATAATGGGATGGGATCAAATGACGTTACATTGAGGGATTGTACTATAACTTCAGTAGGGGGAGGATAGGTTGGACATATGTCAGGTTATTTTCTACGGCCACACCAAGTAATTGCTATGGATGACGTCCACTGGAGACCTTAAATCTAATTACCTTAAATTTAAGGCAAGCGCGCAATAAAAACACGAAGGGCCGAAAAACGAGATGCCTAGATTTGGAATATACTAAATGTAGAAGTACAAATGTTAGGACACAAAGAACACAAGAAACAAGTCTTCTATTTGTCATAAAGACAAATTAACAAAACAGCAGTAGTCACCCTGTTCTGATTCTTTCCTTTATAACATCTTCTCTTATTATATTTTGCGGCGCTGTCATGACACTTTCAACACAGTAAGAATTTCTTGAACGTTTTTTTTTCCAGTAACAGTCCAAACTCAAATAACGTAGGGGGGGGGGCTAACACGGGTGACGACGCATCTGTATAATCTGCGGCAAACCGTTTCAGGGTGTTCTGTACCATAAAAATAGTACAGAGATTCTTTTGTTCTTTAGACCAAATTGATTATTAAAAAGAGTGAAGAATACGCATGTTAATTTCTCTAACGATGTACCTCTGACGAAGACATGAGATCTCCGACCTCTAGTTGTATATGAATTTTATTGATATTAAGTATGTAGGTAACTATTGTGGAAATGAAGGTGAAGTTCAAAAATGGTGCACCTGGATTCTTCCAATGGTACTGTTACTGTAGCAGCAAGCTTTTTACGCATTTGTTGATTGCATGTGTTCAGCATAACTCCAGTAATGAATAAATGAAACTTCTTTTTGCTTTTCTCCCAGGATTCTGGAAAATTGTAAAAACAGGTGCTGACCTTGGCAGTTGTTGGTCTCTCTGCTGCAGCTGGTCGCGCAGCTGCTGCAGCTGCTGCAGCTGACAGCTGCGCGATTTTCTTCTCCAGCGCAGAGATCTTCTTCTTCTCCTCCTCCGCACGCTGCTTCTCCTTCTTCTCCGCCGCCTTCACAACTTCCTTCACCTCCTTCTCCTTCTCCTTACGGTGCTTAAGAAGGGCATCCTGTAAGGAAGTAACATTATTTATTCAGAGATTTACGGTAGCAAAACTGCACGGTCTGAGAAAATCGGACATGTTCATGGAACTATAAGTTTGCGGTGCCGGCAGGTGCAGCATAAAGCGAATTATTGGTTTACAGTACTAGTAATGATAGGTTCACGATACAGAAGTGACCGCAAAAAACACTGATATAAAATACTGCAACAAAAAAAATCATGATTTACACTCAACATAAGGCCACACCAATTTGATTTGTTGGTTCTTCAAGTTGGATTTTTATTTTTTAAATATGAAAAAAAGGGAAAAAGAAAGTGTATTGAAATTCGTCAGGTTTGCAGGAGTGCACCTGATTTCTTCCAGGTGCACTTACTACATGTACTAATAGTATGTAAAAATTTCCCTCTATCATAATGTGATGTTGGAGAATATGTATCTTGTTGTGTAACTAATGTAGAGAAGACTCCAGGCTGGAGCAACTTCAATTTTGCACGTAGATTTTTTTAAATCGCATAATTATGTAAATTTCTAACGACATGTAATTTTGCAACCCTCCATGTAAATGGAAAAAAAAATATTCCAAGCCCTGACACTTGTACCAAACACGATGCAATGACCCCAAAAGAACTAAAAAGAATCCATTCAAATGTCCCAGGTTTCTGAAGTTCCTCAAGAAATGGCATTGATATTTTCCTACCTGTAACTCCTTGTTGGTCTTCTTTTCCTGTTGTACAGCCTTGTTGAGTGTATCCACCTGGAGTTTGTAGTCGGCCGTCCCTCCTTCAGCGCTGATCTTGGCTTTCACTGCAGCTGCCTTTGCTGCCTCCGCCGCAGCCTACAGACATGACAACAAAGGTCTGTCATGTTGGAACTGTCATCACTATCATTATCCTACATGTACATCCGGAGCTGATAGAACTGTATTAAAGGCATCCAATGCAATTTTAGGGTGGCAAAACAAAAAGATATTCTGGAAAACGGAATCTGTCTGATATTGACATTATTTTACTACCATTTCTTAACACATTTTTGTCATCATTTCATACTTGAATCTGTTGAAATAGCCCCAAAACAAGCCAAGTGCGGAGTCCCTTTATTTTTTTGGGTGCCACCTAAAAATAGTTACAACATCTACTCTCTGACAAGATGACAGAATATGTTCACCAGTTTGATCTGCAGTTCCTTGACCTCCTCCTGTGCGTCCACAGGTAGGTTCTTGAGACGAGCCTTCTCCAGCTCCTCGATGCGAGCCTTGGCCTTCTGCAGGGCCTCGTCTGTGGCTGCCAGCTCGTCCTGAGCCGTCTGTTTCCCTGTCTCCAACTTCCCCTCCCACTCAGTCTTCTCCTGACCCCACTGGTCCTTCAGCTTCTCCAGTTCCTGCAAAACTGTCAGAAGTACAGTCAAACTTGCCCAAGTACAAGCTAGTGTACACTCTAAGTTATGTATGTATATTTTGCTTGGGCTCAGTGTATGGATGGGCTCAGTGTTTTGTATGGATCAGTGGAATTCAAATTTTTACACAAACCAAAGCCCATGCTCACATGGATGTCAAGCATAATTTGCCTTAGGCCTGGGGAAATTAATGTTGTATTTCCGGTTTCAATTCTGAAAAAAAATAGATTTGTTATATATGGATTTTATTTCCCTTAATTCTATTTTTTTAGATTTTGGACAATATAAAAATGACCCAACAAATAAGTTTAACAATGCATCAGGACTGTCTCAAAGACCCGTCCACCTGTTTGCTTGTGAACAAATATTTCACCAGTCCTGATTTACTGAAGAAAAATGCAGTAAATGAAGTTTCAGATTCAGAGTGTTTGAAACTTTTACAGCCTTACTTCATCAAGGCTAGGGTCAGCAGGTTTTTACTAGGGTCAGTCGGGAAATCGGAAACACAATTTTTCTTCCTAGCCTTACCTGTTTGAGATTGTCCAGTTCTTCCTGGGTGTCCTTGTGGTCAGATTTCTCCTGTCGGAGCTGTGCCTCCAGACTGTCCACCTCCTGCTGCAGACTGGCCATGTGGGCACTCATCTCCTGTTACAGGGACAAACGTCTGATTCAGTACATGTACAAACACTTAGTAAGACTTTTAGTTTTACCATATGATTCTTACATTTGTATGCTGATAATTGTAGGATACGTTGATCAAGGTTAGACATCCAGGTTAACAATACACAAAGACAAATCAAACTCTGGATAAATTACAATTAGATTAGTTACAAATAGATTACTTCTGGTCATTCTGAGTGACATCCGTCGCTCTTCTCCAGCATCACTTAGTTCAGGTTCATTTAGTGACACTGAAGAGTTTGTTTTTTAGCTTTAGATGAATTGTAATAAAACTTGGTAGGTGGGTAGGTCTTCATGAGACCTAGAAATGATCAGATTTGGCCACACTGGCAGCTTTCGTAGGTACTGCAGCAGAATTCAGTTTCGATATCTTGTGATCTAGACATGCATCTAGGAATGAGAGGAACATCAGGATATATAGATTATGTAAATGCAGACCTAATTTGCATAATTAATTGTAAATTGCTATAATTTCATAGCGGTAACTGCCAGACAGTTCGTACTTGCCACATTTGGAAGTTAAGTGAAGTTGACATCAATAAACATAATTTCTTGAAACCATTACCTCATTTGCATAATTTATGAGGAAGTGCTAGAATAGCCTTCTCTGTTACCTTAAGGCTGCCATTGGATGGAGAATAATTATTATGATCAACTGATATAATCCATGATGGAAATGAAATGAGGATCTTATTTTCATAATCAATAAGGAAAATGTTTAATTTCTTCTGTCGGAATGGTTAACATCATTTGGCAAAGGTATGAGGTCGTGGAACTCTTGTTTCTTACTTCTTTTTGCCCTGTTGCTTCATCATATTCTTTCTGAAAAATTCCAAGAACAAACAAATTAAATTGGTGTGTCCTGAAGTGGTGACTCCAGAATTAGAAGAAGACTAGGGCTGCTGATATCCAGGGCTCGAAATACTGAATACAAAATTGGAGCTGTGCACCCAATTTTTTCTGTGGGTGCACCAGTGCACTCAAATATTTTCATAGGTTTACGTATTACTAAGTAGAGATATTAAATGTATACAAGTATACAGCATATTCTTGACATTTTACTTGAGTGTCAGAAAAATTATTGATTGATATTAATAGGCATTTTATTGATATTATTGTTTACACGTTGGTTATTCCTGTTTTTAGAAAAATTTTTAGAAAATTCTCTAAAATAGAAATGAATCATATCATTTTATTTAGTTTTGCTGACATTCTACTTTATTTTTTTATTACAGTGCACCAAAAGTTTTTGTGCACCCAATCTTTTAGGTTATCCCAAAAAAGCGTTTCGAGCCCTGCTATTGTAAACTTACAGAGAGCTCTCCTGACTCATCCTCTGTGACAGCTGAGAAAGCAGCTACAGCAGCTACAGCAGCAGAGCTGTCCCCCTGGGCAGCGCTGGCCAGCTGCAGCTTGAGCTGCTCCAGGCTGTCCGTCAGGTCAGAGTTGGTGTCCTTCAGCTCATCCCTCTCCTCCTCCAACTCACGGATCCTGTCCTCCAGTTCGGACAGTTCTTCTGAAGACACACCTAAATGTAAGCAAGCACATATATATAATGTAAGATGCTGGGACATGACCTTTGTAGTTTCTCTACAAGAAGTTTGGTCATCAATCTGACTCATATTTTTAGAGAGTACAAACTTGCTCGGGAAGGAACCACCTCTATAAGCCAACCATCTGCCATAGTGTCAGCTTTTTCTTGGTCCCAATTTTTTTTCCCATACTATATAGACGTAATCATCAAAGGACTTGCTTAAGCAACCACTTGTCCAGCACAACTGTAACCAGCACTATTTGGGACCGCACATGGCCCAATCTCTGCCTAATAGTATGTCATTTCCAAATGTATGGTGGGAAATTTTTCTTTATAACTATAGTGAGAAATTTTAATGAAATTGGCCAGTTTGCCATTGATTTTGACAGCATGACATTTTTATAAAAGTTGCGCAATACAAAATGGCACGGACATTGGTCACTTTGGGTCATTGTGGCAGAATTTTGCTGCGGGTTTCTTGGGGTTTCTTGTTCTCTGTCTTGTCTGATGGCCATGCTTCTTGTATAAAAAGACCACTTTTCCTCAGTCCCCTGAGTGGTCGTCTTAGACAAGTTTGACTGTACTTGATATCTTACTTGTTAAAGTACATTGTACTTGAAAAGAAGTCTTGAGGTAGTGAATGCTCACCTGTCGCAGCTGTTACAGCTGGTGTAGGTCCTGTGATGGCAAACTCCTGCGGCACCTGTCCTGTCCTGATGGCCGTCAGAGCCAGGATGGCGGTCTGGTTCTCCTGGACCCTCTTCTGACTCTCCTCCAGGGAGACATACAGATTCTCCGCCTCCTCATCTCTAAAGGAGAAAGATACTCAGTCATTATCCTCAGTCTCGCATCTTATAACTATTCTAGAATATAGTAGCATGCGTAGACCAGTGGTTAGCGATCCTGCCTCTGGACTAAGAGGTTGGGAGTTCAAATCCCGGTAGTTGTTGCTCAGCCGACATGCACACTACTGTAAAGGGTCGCAGGCAGATGATAGGTTCATTGTGCTTGTGGCGAAGAGCTAGGGGAATTTCCCCAGTACAATGAACCTGTAAATACTGTACATAACGTCTGTTTTTGCTGTTACGACCAGTGGAAGTGTCACTCCTCAGTCAACTAATCTCATTTTTTACAGCCAAACCTGTACAGACCTCTACGTCTCTAGGAAGACCTGGCCAATATGACCACTATTTCCGGTCCCTTAGATAATTTTTTCCACTGATACAAACATTTATAGTGACCACCTGTTCACATAGACAATATTTTATCAGTACCCTTAGCTGTACTCTTTAGCATATTTGTGAGATGTAAATCATACTAAATGTAGTATGTGAAATGTAAATAGTGTTATTGGTGTCATAATTATGGTTTAAATTGTTACTAACCTGTCCTCTTCAGTTGGCTCTCTCCCATTTTCCTCCTCAAACTTCTTGGCCCAGTCATCTACAGCCTGCTGTGCCTTGTCCCTTGTGTCTGACAGCGCCTCCTGCTGATCCTCCTCATCATTACATCTCTTCTGCACCTTTTCTGCTGCTTTCTTCACATCACCGTGGATACTGTGCACCTGGGAAGAACGGGGGATACATTTATTTACTATAATTACCATCTAGCCAGATGATGTAAAACTTTTGTTCCAACACAAAAGAGAAATTCTCTCACCTAGAGCTTTCGACCAGTCACTCTGGTCTTCCTCAGTAGACTGACCCAGTGAGACATCGTTTACAAAGTACCTTTGACCCAGTGTTGATGCCACACTTCAAAGAAGCCACGTGACAAGCCTCACTGGGTCAGTCTACTGAGGAAGACCAGTGTGCCTGGTCGAAAGCTTTAGATGAGAACATTATTCTCTTAAATTTGTGCTGGAACAATCAAGAACACAGATGAACTTTCATGATAGCCAGATGATGTTGACAAATCAGAAGCCCCTGTTTCATATTGGTTATGGCACTGGGATACATTTATGGATTATTACTATGATGATGATGATTTGAAAACAAACATACAAACGTACTTTTGGGGGACTCCTAGGCATGTTCTTCCAATGATCAACCGGATCAAGCAGGTACAAATTGCAAAGAATTCCTAAAAAGGTTATTGCGCTGTGCTTTACCTGTTCAACGACAGCTTGTAGTAACAGCTGTAGCTGTGACAGCTGTCCTGTACTAGCCGTAGGACTCCCGGAGCTTTTGTTCTTGCTCAGTTTCTTGTTCTCCTTCTCCAGTGCTTTCTTCTCCTTCTCCAAATCTTTCTTCTCCTTCTCCTTCTGTTGGAGCAGCTGCTGCAGTTCTGCCAGTTTCTGCCGGGTGGCGTCCAACTCAGCAACTACTGCGGGATCCGGAACTGTCACCTTGAATATCAAAAGTTGACAACAGACATTATAATTACAAGTTAGACCAAAAAGCAGGAAACAATTTTGCATGAAACTCTGCAATGCTTGCTTTGAGTGACATCCGTCACTAGAATGAGCTGAAAGTTAAATGTAGTTCATGCTACACTGTTAGTACATTCGAGAAAAGTGTTGAATGTAACTCAAAATATCAAGAAGTATTTTCTCCAGTAGTAGAGTTTAAATTGTCTATCTCAAAGAGTATCATTAATTATTTCTGGCCATGTTGATTTGATTATATGGATGACATTCTCCGGGAACCCCAAAACTGATGCAAATAAAAAAGTTGTTGAACAAATGAGTAAACACACAGTACATGTACACGGCAATGGTATGGCGAATAATAGACTCTTCATTTTCATTTCTTCATGTTTTCTTCTTTTCCTGTGGAACTGAGTTTGGCCTTCTACGACATTAGTGTCGTTTTCTAGATAATATTTTTTTTGCAATCTACAGCATATATTTGCATATTTTGCAGCTGCTTTGTATAATTTTCAGACTGTTTTTTGGTGTGCGCAGATTTCATCCACATAATCAAAAATAATCAAATTGGTCTTACCTGGATGTCTAACCTTCATTAATTTTTCCTATACACACTGTTAGACCAGAGAACATACCGTGATGGGTTCAGGGACCTTCTCCACTTTGACCTGTGGCATCTTGCCGTCCCTCAGCAGTAGCAGGGTCTCCAGTTTCTCCTCCAGCTGTTTGTTCAGTAGCCCTACTTCCTCCAGCTGTACATAGTTCTCCTGGACCATACTGGGCCTACAAACACACAAGTTTACTTATAATTACTAGAAAGGTAACATTTGCAAAGCAAATGCGTAATGTTTACCTTCGCATATAGTCTGCTCTGTTAATTCTTACTCAAACACATTCATTTAATATATGGTGACAGGAGCCTAAATCACTCCTGCTATAAAATTGCAACATGATGTAACCCAACATCAGTTACAATGGTGACAGACATCTGATTCAGATCATTGACCTTTTTGTTTGGAGAAGAAGAAGGGGAAACAGAGCAAAAACAATATGATCTCCTTCGGTAAACATAACTAGACATAATTCTATTCAGTGTTCTGCAATATGGTAGAATGTTAATCTTTTGTCCTGCAATTTTGAAATACGGTACTTTCTGGAAATACAAATCAATTATGAGTCAGGACCTAAACCATTGGCATATACAAAATTGCATGCACCTGTTGCCAAATATTTTATATTCAATTTGAAAAAAAAATTGAAAATGTTTTACTTCAATCTGTGATGGGAAACATATTAAACATAAACCCCACGGCCCATACCTGTCCTCCTCTGTTGGGTCTCTCCCCTCCCTGTCCACAAACTCCTTCCTCCACTGTTCAATCTCGTCTCTCAGCCTCTGTTCCTCCTCCGTGATCACCGCCTTCTCTTTCTTCACTGCCTCGATCTTCTCTTCAATGGAGTCCTTTCCAGAGGCCTCCACCATGGTCTGCAGCTGAGCATACGTGGCTTCGTACTTTGCCCGCATTTCAGCAAGTTCCTGCATTGAGATAATCAGACGGTTCAAACATGTACAGGGCTCGAAATCCTTTTTTCTGCATACCTATACATGTACACTGGTGCAGATAACATTAGAAAATTACCTG
Organism: Branchiostoma belcheri; assembly: GCF_001625305.1. Taxonomy (NCBI): domain Eukaryota; kingdom Metazoa; phylum Chordata; class Leptocardii; order Amphioxiformes; family Branchiostomatidae; genus Branchiostoma; species Branchiostoma belcheri. The sequence goes on from NW_017802558.1 coordinate 194,640, forward strand.
CACCCAACAAGTTTTACCTGCACCACTCAGAATTTAGGAAGTATGGAGCATGATATAAACTGTTCAGAAACCATTGCCATTATTTCTTTTGTATACTTCAGAGGTGGTAACAGTTGATGCAACAAATAAAAATCCACAGAAACCTAGTATGTATAATTATACAAACCCAGCACATGGACCAGTGCAGGTTAGGTGTCTACACATCAGAAATAAATGAACCTGCACAGCACCAATTTTACCTGCACTAAAGTGCACTTGGTGCAAGCACGTCTAACCCCCGGTTGGGGAAAAATGACATTAAATTCGGTTTAGAAAAATATATATGCACGCAGTATTTACAAACATGTAGACCCCGGAATTGTGGTTTACTTGGTATAAGTAAAAGTAGCCAGACTGAGTATGCAAGTAAAACAAAAAGTTGGAGACTTCAGACGTCCACGAAACTGTGATGTTTACAAGTCTCAACTTTTTTAAAGAGGAGTTGAAAATTTCTCATGAAAAATTTCCAAAATTTATACCCAGACACCCTTAAATTGTGAGCACTCTCCCCCCAGGTCCAATCATGAACCTGGGTTGATGAAAAAAAATTTGAGCTGGATAGAGCCCTGTTACTGATAACTAGCCAAAGTGAGGGTTTCCTTCATCCATAGCTGATCCTATGTCTGCTTACCTTATGCACATCCACCAGCTGTTTCTGCAGTCTGTCCCTCTCCTCTATGGACACACCGGTGCTGATGACGGTTGCCGCGGCAGCAGTTGCTATGGCAATGTCACCCTTGTCTCCACTCTTTGCCAGCAGCTCCTTCAGCCTGGCAACTTCAGTCTTCTCACTCTCATACTGGTCCTTCAGGACCTAATGTTGCAACAGAAGACACATAGCAAAATATTGCTGATGAAAATATATACTAGAAAGGTACATGTAACATTTGCAAAGCAAATGCATAATGTTTACCTTCGCATATGGTCTGCTGAGCATGCTCTGTTAATTCTTACTCGAACACATTCACATATTTGGGGACAGGAGTCTAAATCCCTCCTGCTATAAAATTGCAACATGATGTAATTACCCATCACTACATGTAGGCCGAGTTCATACTCACTCGGCCGAGTGAGCATGAACTCGGCCGAGTGAGCATGAACTCGGCCGAGTGAGCATGAACTCGGCCGAGTGAGCATGAACTCGGCCGAGTGAGCATGAACTCGGCCGAGTGAGCATGAACTCGGCCGAGTGAGTTCATACTCGGCCGAGTTCATACTCGGCCGAGTTCATACTCGGCCGAGTTCATACTCGGCCGTGAGTTCATACTCGGCCGAGTTCATACTCGGCCGAGTTCAACGCCCCGCACTGCACGCGCATGTAAGAACTACTAGTACTCAACTCGGCCGAGTTCATACTCAACTCGGCCGAGTTCATACTCACTCGGCCGAGTTCATACTCACTCGGCCGAGTTCATACTCGGCCGAGTTCATACTCGGCCGAGTTCATACTCGGCCGAGTTCATACTCGGCCGAGTTCATACTCGGCCGAGTTCATACTCGGCCGAGTTCATACTCGGCCGAGTTCATACTCGGCCGAGTTCATACTCGGCCGAGTTCATACTCGGCCGTCATTATGCGGCGTTATCCTTTGTGTTCTTTCATGATTTTCACACATACTAAGTAATTTTCTACCGAATAAAAACGCGTCTCTACCTGTGCACTGTAAATCAACAAAATTATATTCGCTCATAATCTCATACCACATCTGCAAATCTACGTAGGATATGGCCGTGAAAAAGATCGTCTACCGGCCCAAATGCTGCCGCAAAGCGCACAGCTTCTCCGCTCGCAAACAAGACACGCCATCCGCCATTTTGAGTGAGTCACGTGACCCCTACTCGCGCGAAATCTTAGCGTTCTTTTGGCTGTTCTTTTTACTGGACCTTACCCACGGCCTGTTTTTCCAAATAGCGCCGCAGTAAGCTAAATACAGCGTGCTGAAAGGTCAATGACCCATTTTTCGGTGGGAGGGATGGGCGCCCTTGGAATGGCAACAAAAAATTGGCGATTTCGGCTCTTTCGGGCTTCAAAATGGACATTATGTAACCCCTACGACATATACAGCATTTTAAGAATGAAACTGTGGAAAGAATGTTCATGGAAAGGGACAAAAAGGTGGTATTTTTTGAAAGATAAGCTTATAAACTAAAATCGTATGCGAGGCCGACACACTGCGCCGCTTTATATGTTGGGGAGGGGTGCTGGCGCATGGCACTGTTGACATTTACGAAAAAAAATTCNTAAAAAATACAACACTTTGTAGATATTAAAAAATAGCTCGCATACG
>NW_017802558.1:196985-220396 GCF_001625305.1 Branchiostoma belcheri
TGTGCACTGCACGCGACATGATAAGAACTACTAGTAATTTTTTTTAAAATCTAGGACAACGTGCAACGTAACTTCACATAATCAACAAAATTATATTCGCTCATAATCTCATACCACGTCCGGGCAAGCTTTTTTCCAGGGCTATCTACTCCGGTATCGCGCGATAACTTTTCAGTGTTGTGATCTTGCTGATCATCAATCTCCTCTGGGGGTAGGCCTAAAAAACAAGTCCGTAACTCCAGAATACCCCGGCAGATTTTCTCCAATAAGGTCTCAGAATAGTCCATAAACCTCCATCTGCAAATCTACGTAGGATATGGCCGTGAAAAAGATCGTCTACCGGCCCAAATGCTGCCGCAAAGCGCACAGCTTCTCCGCTCGCAAACAAGACACGCCATCCGCCATTTTGAGTGAGTCACGTGACCCCTCCTCGCGCGAAATCTTAGCGTTCTTTTGGCTGTTCTTTTTACTGGACCTTACCCACGGCCTGTTTTTTTAAATAGCGCCTCAGTAAGCTAAATACAGCGTGCTGAAAGGTCAATGACCCATTTTTCAGTGGGAGGGATGGGCGCCCTTGGAATGGCAACAAAAAATTGGCAATTTCGGCTCTTTCGGGCTTCAAAATGGACATTATGTAACCCCTACGACATATACAGCATTTTAAGAATGAAACTGTGGAAAGAATGTTCATGGAAAGGAACAAAAAGGTGGTATTTTTTGAAAGATAAGCTTATAAATTAAAATCGTATGCGAGGCCGACACACTGCGCCGCTTTATATGTTGGGGAGGGGTGCTGGCACATGGCACTGTTGACATTTATGAAAAAAAATTCATAAAAAATCAACACTTTGAGATATTAAAAAATGCTCGCATACGTTTGTTTCTATTACTAGTGTGTGCCTTTCAACAAAATATGGTGAATAAAAACCAAAGCGCTGGCCAGAAAAATTGATTTTTCTAAAAAGGGGGCGTGGCTCATAACTCGAGATGACGTCATGATTACGTCATCAAAATTTGCATAAATCATCATCTTGCACTAAGGTACTTACACAAAAAAAAAATCAATGACCATAGGTAATCCTAAGTAGTATTTTTAGGATGTCCCCAAAGTCCTCAGCCACCCTTCCATACCACCTTAAGCTGATGACTGAACAGAAGGAGAAACAGAATGCCCACCTTGGTCTCCTCCTCCATTGTTGTGACCTGCTCGCGATGTTTCTCCTCCATGGACTTGACACTCTTGCGAAGGAAATCTAGCTCCTCCAGATACGACGCCTTGTCTTCTTCATGAAGTTTCTTCTCTGTTGAATGAAGAAATTTCCAAACATCACTTTTTAAATAAAGCCTCTAATAGGAAAATCAATGTTGTGCTTCCTGTTTTCATCCTGAAAAAAGTATAGTCAGTAGGTAGGGATTTTCTTGTTCTTTTTTTTTAAGTTTTTTTTCTAGATTTTGGCTATAGATATAAATGGTCCAACAAATAAAGTTTAACAATGCATCGGAACTGTCTCAAGGACCCGTCTCATGTTTGCTTGTGGACATATATCTCCCTCAATTTACTGAATAAAAATTGGTTCTAACAATATAGTAACATGCATGATTCAATGACGTTTCAGAAATTCAGAGGGTTTGAAATTCAGATGTCAGATCAAAAAATTTGAAAAACAAAAATATACATGTAGGACACATTACGGTATTAAAAGGATATGACTGCAATATGTATAATACAAATTATGAAAAGAAATTGTTACTACATTTTGTACCTTGTAGAAATTCTTTGTGCTCGTGATCGACAGATTTTGTCAGCTCAGCAACTGCAGCTTTCTGTAAGAATCAAATTATAAAACATCAATAAATCTGACTGTAGTTACTTTAGAATGACTACAACAAATAAGCAACTCCAATTCATACCACATAATTTCAAAGATTCAAGATTTTACGTTGGACAAGTGGTTGGCTTAAGCAAGTACCGGTAGCTTAATGATTACGTCTTTGAGGGGGGGGGGAATTGGGACTGAGAAAAAGCGGTTATTATGGACACTCAGATGGTCAGCTTATAGAGGTGGTCGCTTGGGCAAGTTTGATTGTACATACTAAACACTTATAAATAGAACCAGGTTAGACCTATACCTTTTCCGTCTCCAGCCTTTCAAACTCCACTTTATTCTGGATAAGCAGGGTTCTCTTCTCCTTCAGAAGTTGTTTGTTTCTCTGGCTCAGGCTCTAGGGCGACACAGTTTCAGGATATACGTGAAGTGATAAACATCAAATATAAGACCATACATGGTAAACAGTTTTTTAACCAAAATTTAACATTGTTGCCAAGTAAAAATGCAGTCCGAAAAGTACAAAGCGTTATCCGCTTGTTTACTTGACAACAATTCAATTTGTAAATATCACACTCCTGTACATTTGGGATCGCATTGTTAATAATTCTTTCCACCGTTCCCTGTAACCATTGTACATAATATTTATTACTAAATAGTCTCCAATTGGGAACACGTCTTTAGCAGCCATACCTGTGCTGTACAATGTGAACCCATCAGACTTGCCCTGAGGAAGGTGACAGTCTCCAAAACGTCAGCCGAATAAAACACTTGGTTGTGTAAAAAGAGCCTCGTTATTTGTTGACTTACCAACCTGATGAAACTATATTCACTGAGTTTCTTAACCACTGAAACAAGCTAGACTAGGAAAAGACCATCAAGTGTAGCTGTTTGTTACAATAGAAGCTTGCAAAACTTACAGTTAGACTCTCGTCCCAGTACTGCTCTTTCCTCTGCAGCTCTGCCCTGTGAGCCTCGATGACCTGTCGGAAGGTTTTCACCTTGTCTCCATACTGTGACCTCAGCCCCAGAACAAAGATGTTGAACTGGCTCTGTAAGGAAAGGCAAAGCAGCACAATTAACGCTCAAAATAAGACTCTTAAAATTGAAAATCAATGTTCTTTACCATTGTTCACCACCAACACAATGTTTCAATCTAATACATGTAAATAAAGTTGGTTTCCTGTACCTGTGTCTCATTCTCGATCGTCCTGTAGTTTTCTTCAATTTGTCCGACAATCTTGATGTGGTTGCCCTTCATCCTTTTCATGTCATCCATCACCTTATGTAACAAAAACAATCAGTTAAGACATAGGATATCGTTGATATGTTCAGGGTGTGTTTTTTGAGTTTCAAAGTCTCAAATTCCTCAGGTGTTTGGTATAAATCAAAGGCTAAGTATTCCTGAGGTGGACTTCAGCAATCTTTCAATGATATATTTGTAGATTTGACATCTAAGTACTTTTTCTATTTTTAACTATTTTTATGATGATTAACTTTTTCAACAGTGAGGCCGGAAGTACTGATCCATTTCACAGCAAAGCTGAAACATAGAGGTTTCCAGGCCCACTCATACCAGTGCTATCAATAGTATAAATATAATTATATCATTGCTTACCTTCGCGATGCTCTCCTTTGCATATACATAAGGAACATATGCCTGCTGTTCACCTTTCACCTCGGGAGGGGACAGCAGTGGTGTGGATGCTCTGGTGTCTACACAAACAAAAATTATAGTAAATAAGATAACTAAACTTTGCAAAACAAAAGATATTCTGGTCAGGATAAGAAAATCTGTCTGATATTGACTGCCATTTCTTAGCATCTTTTCATCATCATTTCATACTTGAAGCATTTGAAATAGCCCAATAACAAGCTACGAGAAGCATATTTTTATATTGCTTTTTGGTGCTACCTACATGTATAAATAGCTAGAGCCAGCCTACGGTACAAAACAAGCAGTTTTCCGTCAGCGACATTGCATTTTTGCCTTATTCAGCTTACTAGCATTACAAGAATGAATAGAAAATTGACTTTGAAAATCCAGTTTTGCCTCCCTGAAATTGCATTGGGTGCCTTTAAGCAATGGTTTCCTGCCAGCAACAATGAACTTTTGCCTCACATACAGTAGTCACATGATGCTATGGAATAGGACTGATTCAAATTTAGTACATGTTTTGTACTAACGTTAAAACAATGTTCAGAAATTGACTTTATCTGAAATTGCATTGGCTTCCTTTAAAAATCATCATATATATGTATATTAAGTATCCTGACCAGTAGAGACAGCTGACTGCGGCCGTTTGCCGCCCGTCCTGTCCACGCGACCGTCCGCCCCTGCCTCCTCCACACTGATGACAGACTGCATGCTGGGAACACTGCCACCGTGGGTGCCCTCTCCGGGACTGCGTCTGGTGCCAGCTATGTGGAACAAAAAATGACATGCATATTTTTTCACCTATATGTTTATGCTACATTTTTGTCAGGCACTCCTTTTATGCAACTTACAAGGTTTTATTGGCATCTATCTAGTACCAAACACATGATAGATGGGACATGATAAGATGGACACTGCTACTTCACCCTTTTCATCTTTAATATCTATTCATCTATTCAATAACCACAATGTGCATCTCTTAATATAAAATCTACAGAACAACACTAAGGCCACACCAATTTAATTAGTTACTTCTCAAATTCATTTTTTCTGATTTGCAAAAAAAAAAATGATTCAGGTTCTTAATTAACTCCAAAATGGAGTCATATTTTGGTTCAAATGATAGAAGAAAGCTCCTTGCCTTCCTAGTTGTTACAGTTTATTCATCTATCAATACATTGGCTTGATAAAACGGAGAGCTAGTGGATCACACATCTGACAAAGGTTGGCGAGATTGACCGAAAATTTATGGTGAGTTCCTTTCTTGTGTTGGAACAAAGCTTGAACACCACAACTATATTACATATATATGGATTTTACCAACACAGATGAGCTTTCATTTGAATAGGACTGACCTGTTGATGGCCGGGTTGACCCTGCTGTCTTGGGACGTTTCATCTGGGCTGAGTCTGAGGTGGAAGGCCTGGACATCGGTGCAGTGGATGGCCTCTTCAGCTGACCAGTCTCCTGTGTAGCAGACTTAGTGGATGCAGCGCTGCCCTGCCTCTCTTTCCCAGCCTTACGCTTGTTCTTCTGTCCCGTATCTTCGTCATCAGACATATCTATCTCTGTCATCTTGGGAGTGGGCGTCCCCCGTCCTTCTGTGGTCGTCTTAAGGTCCGACACGCTACCGGGGATGTCTGTCTCTCCGTTCTGGGCTGGTGTGGTACCGGGAAGGTCTGGGTCTACCTCTGAGGCTGGTTTTTTTGTCCTGGCTTTGGTTTCAGCCATGTCGGCCATACTTGACGTCATGCTGCTCTCATCCCACGCTTCTGTTGAAGAGTTTTGAGTTTGAGATTACGTAAATTGCAAAGAAATTGGAAAATGATACTACTTAATGCATAGAATGAGAAAAGGAAAAGAGGAAATTGTGAAGAAATAAAACTGAAGACTCTATTATTCACCATACCATACTCTGTGACCATGTAGATTTCATAAAACTTGTTTTGCCGCACTTTTTTTTTCACACGCTTACATCACTTTTGGGGTTACCAGAGGATCATCCATATAATCAACTCAACATGGCCCTGTATCAGCTGGATATTATACAATGGTGTATACATCACAGTTTACGTTTTGATTTATTGTACCTTTATGGTCCTTGTCTTTTGCGGCATCCCCACTAGAGGGCGTTGCTGACACAGGCCTGTCGGTGGGCTCTACAGCATTGGTCTTCTTCCTTTTCTTCCCTCCTCTCTTCTCTCCGTCCAAGTCATTAGAGGGAGTGCCAGGTCTGGAGGACTGGGACTTTCCTGCAGGACTTGTGGGTCTTCCTTCCTCCTGCATGTAGAAAGGATGGATGAAATGTCATGATTCTTTATTGGTACATTGCCATCCAATACAATTTCAGGGCAGTGAAACAAAAAATATTATGGATGAGGAAATCTATCTGTTATTGACATTTAAACAAGCTAGAAGTAGTTTTCTGTCAGTGGCATTACATTTTGCCTCACAGATATCAACATACTATAGGCTGAATGTATGTCTGTTTTCAACCTCAGTATTCAAAGTGGTTCTGCATGTGTGTTTTTTTCTCCCCTGCACTGACGTTCCTACAAACAGGAGGAATATGTCGCCCACCTTGCCATCTCCCCCACCGACTGTGTCGGCCATGTTGCCATTTTCAGCAGCCTTGACAGATATCAGACTTCCCTGGGAGACTGTGTCTGTCTTCTCCTTCTCATCTTCCCAGGCACCTACAGCACGAGAGACAAGTCAATGAAAAGTTACAGTAACTGTCACAATTTTTTCGTGGTTCTTACATATTCATAATTTTTGTGGTTACTTCTGTACTGCAAACTTTAATATCATAATTGTGAACAAATAATTCGCTGACTTTCTTTTCTCTGCACCTGCCACCACTGTCTATAGAGATCACCTGTACACATTAACTAGATTTTAACGGCCCCCCTGAGTGGTCTTTTGGTCAGTTCTGATGAAAGAACAGTAAAGCCATAATATTATTAATTTCATTATGTGGATGACATAGTTTGCGGAGAGGATATAGACCTGGGAGTTAAAATTGCTGGTAACCAGGCTACCATATAATCAAATTACCATGGCCTAATGATGGCCTGAACTACATGATTGTATAAAAGACATTTTACAGCTGACAATACTGGTATGTATACCTTGTTCAGCAGGAGGAGGGCTGTCCTCTGCTGCTGGCTCCACCTGTGTGCGTTTCTTAGCTGGACGAGGTTTCTGTACGGTGGCCATCGCTACCAAGTCTGATAACCACACCTGACCAGCAGGAGCCTCTTTACAAAACAATAGGGCTTGAAATTATTAACAGTTTTGTAATTAAAGCTGCATTATGTAACATTAAGACAAACAAAAAGTAAATATTCCAATCATTTCTTTATAAAACCTACTACATTGTTCAATGCAAATCAGTGCCATTCAGGAAGTGTAGGTGCCAAAATATGATGAACTTGCATTTAAACATAGCTGTCATAGTGTCAGCCATGTTTGTTTACATTCTGGTATTTTTTGGTGGCACCTAAAATTGAGTGTGCCTCGTGTGGGCTGTTTTTAGCACCAACCATGAATGTCAGAAATGTGAGATGATTGCACAAATATGTTGAGAAGTGGAAGTTAATTACAATCACACGAGTATTTCAATAAATAAAATATTACAATTTTTGGTGCTAAAATGATACAAAATGCCCAATTAAGTCAATGAAAATTAGGTGAACAAGCTCAATATACTAGTACTTTTTGCCTCTTCTATCTATCCAATAGCTCATGTCTATTTCCGAGACAACTCTACTAAATTATATAATTTCCTCAAGTTGGAGAATGATTGAATATTAAAGTTGTTTATTCACAACAACTCTCTACGTTTCGATGACCGTCTGTCATCTTCATCAGGGCTATAATAACTGCTTCAATGTGCACCAAAGCTAGGTGTTACTAGTGGATATTATGTCTTATATACTAGTATGGCGGCCATGTTGACGCTAGTTGCTACTACATTCTCAAACGGGACAAATTTGATTATCTTGATTTCCTGTTACTAGTCTGGTACAAATCGTTGCGTGAAAATTGTGGCACGATCAAGAACTGAAGCATGTTCAACTTGATTTTACCTGTGAGCCTATGAATAACCAGACTTATTTGCCTTGCGGGCATGGTTTCCAACACAACCAACAACGCCAACTCATAATTTATAGACAGTGGGTGTATCTTCCCTCAGCCTCATACTTTTTTTCTAGCACCAAGGCCATTTTCGGCGCCGTACATAAAAATTAACTCTTCAAATCACATTCCACTACCCTAACGATTCCTAAACACTATATTAATGTCCAATATAAACACGTCAAGTTCGTGATCTGACAGGGAAGCACTCACGTTTGACGTTTTAGTCGCGAACTTCAGCACCAACTTTTCCCTTCCGCCATTTTGGTAGCTTTTTTGTCTCCAAGCAATTAATGCGATGACGTCAATGTGACGTCACCAAAATGGCGCCCGAATACGAAAGTTGCAGACGACAGACGAATGTTTTTGTCGTCTGCTTCTGAGGAAACCTTCCTTTTCATCTTTAATAGAGGATAACTTCTTGATTTTTTTGCAAAACGACTTGAGTATTTTACGCCGCGGTACACAACGTCAGGTCCTACGCTATGGCTGTGACTTTATTTGAGGCTTTTCTTCTTTTTGCAAGCTATGGATGAAGGGTGCTTTTCCACAAATGACGAACTCTAAATAGCGCTGGAAGACACCTGGCCATAAATACGAAAAGTGGAAACTTATAAGCAATTATGCTGCCGAGTAAAAACAGCAAAACATCCGACGAAAATAGTTTCCAGGCTGACGAACTTTCAAATTTGACTGACGGTCCTGGCGAGATTGAATTAGAAAGGAGACCAAAAAGACCAAAAGGCGTCTATTCACTCCCATTTGCAAGGTAAAGTTGTTTCCTTGGTTATCAATTGTGTTAAGTTAATCAAGTTGTGAACATCCTGATGCAAAATATGGTCCTAGGAATTATTGTTGACTCCTAAGAATTGGGAAGGGACAACTAAGGTGAAGGTGAAGGTGATTATATGACATGCAAATTTTAAAACAATAGCATTTTTCTTACGATAAAATCATATAACTGTTAACAGTTAATGTTGTGCATGATCCAATTGCATTTGTCTCTTTTCAGGGTGTCAAAGACTGTCAAGCGATACAGAAAGGAGGAGGAAGAGAATACTGAGGTCGACCCAAGTCGTGAGACATTTGACTGGGATGCCATTGGATATGATGAGTCATCGTCAGTGGTTTAACGTTACCTATATTTTGTGATATTATTGTCCATTGAATGACTTCATTCAATAAACACAAATAGGCCTTACAAAACCTGCAATGGCTAACATTGAATGGTTAACTCATTATTAACACATACTTTTAATTTTGCTAAAACAGGTCTTTCTTTGACAATTCTTCAACACTTGATGATCTACTTGGAGTGGTAAGTTTTCCCTTGATTCTTCCATGCAGTCTCAATTTAGTTGGGATGGCACTTTATCTAGCTGGAGTCTACAGTAACAGTTTAAAATTGCATCATTGCAACTTATCACTTCGTAAGAATAAAACTGCAATACATCCACACTGGAAGCTGTTTGTCACAATTTTGCAAAACAAAACACACTGAAATGACCCCATGTACAATACAGAAGTCAAGTCAAAGAGTAAACAGGGAGGCCTCCTCTGGGTCCTCGAAAGTGAGATACTGGTTGGATAGAAAGGACTTGCCTCACCCCAGCAAGTTACGATCATCAGGTAGAGACAGGAAGAGGAAGAGGAGAGATGACAACCATGTGCAGCACCATGTTGCCCAACTGAAAAAGAAGCGGACAGATTTTGACTGGTGGGTGCAATATCACTTAATGGTGCCCAATGCAGTTTTTAGGAAAACAGATTTTTCAAAGTTAATATTCTACTCACTTATCTACATACTAAGTTCAAACTCTATCCCAACTATATTAACATTTCTTGAGCAAAAAATGCTGAAAATTGTGACGAAAAGCAGTTACTGGTAAGGGTGCTGGGCTGATTTTGGGGGGAACTACCCAGAAAATAAAGTAGTCATCTTGGGGCTTGTTCCCGTGTTGTTTTAAACACCCAAAGTATGATATACTGACGCAAATCTACTAATGCATGTGTCAATTGGTACAGATGGCCTTATTCAGAATATTTCCAGTTTTGTCACCCCAAAATTGCATTGGATGCCTCGCCTTTAAAGGTCTATTTTCCAACTTTTTTGAGAATTCCACTTGTGGGATATGTGTTTTGTAAAACAATGTTATCACTATACCCATGCATACATGCACTTTTACTGGTATACCTACCCGGTCCTGTTTCAGTTTCAGACTGGCATCAACAAATGCCACTGACCTAAGGGTAAGGACCAAAAGAGATAGTGACAACTCAGTTCAAGAGGAAGAGAATTTTCAACCGTCTGCATACAGTGTCAAGTCTACGAGAGATATGCAGAGGTACAGAGGTCCTAAGTCACCACTCTCTGTGTGGAATATCCCTGGCCACTGCAGGACTCCTGGTGTACAGCAGGTATTGATATCTTTATAATATGTTTCAAAGAATAATCTGAACCTTTATACCATGAATTCTTCCAGTCTTTCTTGCACTGTGAATGATATTATTAAGGAACATCATTGGCAGACAAAGTGAAGACTGTACATGTAAATGCACTTGAGCATCTGACATCTCTAGTTCAATACATTTTTATGGGAATCATACTTGTTAAATCTAAAAATTATAAGGCATTCAATGCAATTTCAGGGCAGCAAAACAGAAAATATCCAGTATGACAAAATATGTCTGATATTGACACTTACTGCAATTTCTAAGTACATTTTCATCATGATGTCATTTTATACAAGCATTTGAGATAGCCCCAGAACAAGCTATGCATCTCTTTATTTTTTGGGTATCGCCCATAAATATCTAGAACCAGCCTATAATACAAAATAAGCAACAGTTTTCCGTTAGCAACATTTTTGCCTCACAGATATCAGTATGCTAAGGATGGGATTGATTCAACTTACTACATTAAAAGAATGACCAGAAAATTGAAATTGCATTGGATGACTTTAAAAGTGGAATGGTATAATCAAACTTACTAGTAGTACAATATACCTGTCATTGGCACTCTTTGCATCATCCAGGTTCCAACAATGTCTCCAGCAGAGCCCAACTTCCTGCAGTACAGCACAGATCTGGATGGTGGCAGTGCTGCGAATCCCTGCTTTGATCAGGTTCATGGTTTGGTTACTAGCTGATATTGATAGAGTGTAATTGCTGTAGACAACACTCCAGAAAAATATGGACTGTTCTGAGGATCACATCATTGTAACACTACTAGTGCTGGTATTGCTGCATTTGTTCATGTGTCTTCCTCGGTATAATGTAATGAAAAGTGTAATCAATAATTTTATAGATCTAGCATCGGCACAGAAGTCATTAGCACCATCATTGTCTTCGTCAGAAGGACTATGAAATTGTCTCGCCGGAGTGTGGGGAACTGCGGATTTTGCGATATAACTCTGGAAGGCATGATTCGACGTCCATGATTTTTGGCAGGCAGATTACCGCTGTTGAGGCCGAAGTCAAGTACAAGTTTCGGCTTCGTGGGGGGTCCGTGCGTCATGTTAGTGCACCTTTTGTGTTTGTGGCTTGTTAGCAAGATAACTCAAGTATTTGTAAAATGTTGATTATAATTCTTGGTGTGGTGCTTACTATTGTCGGGACCAAGGTTAAGTTCGTTACTGAGCTTCGTGGGGGGTTTCGTTGTGACTACAGGGGGCATTTTGTTAATTTTTCTTGTGAGCAGGATAACTTTTGTATGTGTGGATGGAAGTTAATGAAATTTGATAGGCATGTTACTGTGGTGGTCTCCGAGATTGAGTTCAAAGATGAGAGTCGTGGAGGTCGTTATGTCCCCGTAATAGGACCTTTTGTGTTTAGAAATCCCCCACCTACATCTGCTTGGAGACAGCCGACGGCTGGATATAGCCGGGGAACCCCAGGGATGCGATCAAATGACGTTACATTGAGGGATTGTACTATAACTTAAGCAGGGGGAGGATAGGTTGGACATATGTCAGGTTATTTTCTACGGCCACACCAAGTAATTGCTATGGATGACGTCCACTGGAGACCTTAAATCTAATTACCTTAAATTTAAGGCAAGCGCGCAATAAAAACACGAAGGGCCGAAAAACGAGATGCCTAGATTTGGAATATACTAACTGTAGAAGTACAAATGTTAGGACACAAAGAACACAAGAAACAAGTCTTCTATTTGTCATAAAGACAAATTAACAAAACAGCAGTAGTCACCCTGTTCTGATTCTTTCCTTTATAACATCTTCTCTTATATTTTGCGGCGCTGTCGTGACACTTGCAACACAGTAAGAATTTCTTGAACGTTTTTTTTTCCAGTAACAGTCCAAACTCAAATAACGTAGGGGGGGGGGGTGACGACGCATCTGTATAATCTGCGGCAAACCGTTTCAGGGTGTTCTGTACCATAAAAATAGTACAGAGATTCTTTTGTTCTTTAGACCAAATTGATTATTAAAAAGAGTGAAGAATACGCATGTTAATTTTTCTAACGATGTACCTCTGACGAAGACATGAGATCTCCGACCTCTAGTTATATATTGTCCTTATTTATGGTAAAACCGTTATGTTCATGTTTTGGTAAACTGTTAGCAGGCACCTAGCTATAAACATGCAGACGTTCATTACTGGCACTTATTATTCACCAAAGGCATCATACTGGACTGAGACAATACAAGTTACAGAGCCGCAACACACCTACTACCAGCAGGATTCCTCAGGTAAGACATTGACATGCTTCACAAAAAATTTATTTTAGTTAAATCTACAACAACCATCACTTCAAAGACAATTAGGGTATGTGTGTAGGGAATACTGGTACTTATCAAAGAATTCAATGTAATATGAAATTCTTCAGGTTTACGTCGATGTAGGTTAGACATCCAGATAATGAGCTACACAAGGAAAATATTACTCAAACTTTTAACTGTCAGACATTTCAAGTAGTGAACTGTGAAACACCTATCCAGTTGCTTGTCAATGAGTAATTTACTATCATGAAAGTTCCTCTGTGTTGGTTGTTACATGTTTAAAGAAAACACAAAAGGGGAAATTTCACCTGGACCTTTCGACCAGCCTCTCTGGTCTTCCTCAGCAGACTGACCCAGTGTTGACATCACACTTCGGAGAAGCCATGTGACAAGTCTCACTGGGTCAGTCTACTGAGGAAGACTATAGTGACTGGTTGAAAGCTCTAGGTGAGATTTCCCCTTTTGTGTTGGAACAAAAGTTTTACCTTTAAGTAACAGTTTCCTTGTGTATCTGTCTTCAGGGAAAACGTGGACATGTTTTGCTTTGTTATTTACAAACCCAACTGTGTATTAAATACTTCACTGCAGAAGCTCGCTTGACCGTCTCTCAAGGACTGCACCATTTTCCTCATTCTGTGCAACCTGGTCAGAAAACTCCACTAGTTTCCTCTCCATCTTCAGCAGATGTTGTTGAGTCTCCAACTTGCATCATCAACCCGGACCCGCTCGGTATCCTGGCCACCATGCGCCAGCGAGGGCCTGAAGTCTTCCAGAGATTCATGAACTTATACACAGAGGAGTAACATATAATCAGGGCTTGAAATCCTTTTTTCAACATACCTGCACTGGTGTGGGTAACATTGAAAATTACCTGCACCAGACACATTTTACCTGCAACACTCAGAACTCAAATACTGTACTATTACCATTATTTCTCTTATGCTTCATACATGTAGGTGGTAACAGTCAATACAGCAAATACAAAATCCATACACCTACATGAATATATAAACCTAGTACATGTACATGGATCAGTGCACGTTCGGTGCAGGAAGGCATCAGAAATACCTGCACAGCCCCAATTTTACCTGCAAGTATTTCAAGCCCTGATTTTCAAGTTTACCTTCCTTCCTGCCTGCCATGTAGTATCCAATACAAGTTTGGTGCAAAAAGCTATAATAACTTATAGAAGCAGGTATGTGAGGTTAAAATTTGTCGAATTGTTTATCACTTAAATATAATATCAGCACATGCTTACAGATGTATGTAATGTAAAAATAATCAATCGCAGTCTGTTGTGGTGTTGGAAAAGAAAACATTTGAACTCAATGTATTTGTTTGAGACAGTTCATTCATTCATTCAAAAGTAAGGTGGAAATCTATGTTGTTGTTAACTTACCATTCTTTGGAAAAGTAGACAATATTTCTTAGTTTTGCATTTGCAGTTTAGACATTTGTAATTGCATCATACAGGTTACAACAGAAATAACATGTTCGGTGATTATATTCAAGACTTAAATATCTGGTGATTAGCTAGTACATTTTGTAGAAAAATTCTCATCCCAAAACTACTGTATCCTGTATCTCTCTTTTCTTAGTGTACAAATTTGGATTTCCTTAAATCGCTATGTTCACATAGTCACTTGTTGTTATAGAACTGATACAAAGTTTGTTTAACAACCACTTAATGTGCATATGCTAAAATATGTTAAGATACTATATAAATTATTAATGTCAAATTTCTATGTTGTAGGCATAGATGTGTGTTAAAATTAAGTCTTGATTCTTGCAAAGATTATCTACAAACTTTCAGTACAAACTGAAAGAAATATCATTAATGTTATAATGTTAATATATTACAGCAATCCTTTCCTCATTACTACAAGTAAGTTCATTTACCATGTAAATAATTTCAAAACTTGTTTCTGATGATAGGAAGATTGTCCATATATTCTGTTCAAAATTACAGAGGACCTATTTGTCCATCATTTGAAATATCTCTGGTGCATTATTTTTGACAGTGGGCATTAATCTGTTCTTCAATCTTCTCAATGTCTTTGACGACCTTGGATAACCTTTCTTCGTCCATCTCAAACCTGACAACATTAGACTCCTGAAAGATAAACCAAAAGTAGTTTTAAACCTTCTCATTTTGTACCCCTGGCTTTAGCTACGTCTAAACTTATGGCAATTAAATTAACTTTCATTGCATGTAGAAATACAGGTAGTTTGATGTATAGAAAATGCTTTATTAAAAAGAGTGAGGTACTGTAATTCCTGATTTTTTTATAGTACTTTTATGTTCACGGTTTTCGTGGTCACTTCTGTACTGCGAGCTTATCATAACCGTTAAATAATAATTTGCCAACTTTCTTTTTGCTGCACATGCCGCCAACGTGAACATGTAGTTCCGTGAACATATATGTATTTTTCTCAGATCACGAACTTTTGCTACCGTGAACATAAAGTGAACTACAGTACTCATCAAGTCAAAACTTCAACCTATACTGCTTCTAAGACATCCAAAATCCATCCAGACATCGGCCCCATAGCTATTCGATAGCCAGATATCTCTCAATATTGGTTGGCTTTGAGGTTTGAAGAAAGTGAACTAACTGAACTCACTGCATCACATTGTACAGGTTGTGAAAATGAGTGTGTTTATTCTTACCTTTTGTTCCCCATTCTGCACCTGCAGCTCTACAATAGCTGTGGGCTGGTTGATCTGGTCCACATGTTTGGCCTGCATCTTCAGGTCAATCCTCCAGCTCACATCCTTCAGCTTGTTGTTCCACGCACATCTGCAAGGGATCCATGATGTGTAATACTAGTAACTTTGCCAAGTAAAACAATTGCCTACAAAAGCTTCAACTTTTGATACTTACGTCAACAACATGAGTACATTACAATGTACATCCTATACAAATTTATGTGTATGTAGATCTATCAACTTCAAAGTTGGTACAAAGATTCATGTACTAGTACACAGCTGCCCAATCCATATGCCAACAGGTTGTTTCCACAGCACTATACTACCAGTATAGCTAGCTAGACAATTTGCTTGACGCAATGCAAAGAATGCTTCTAATGCACTAGTTCAGTGCAGGTAATAAGTAGACATTAAATTAGTGTGGGTACCATCCTGGTTACGTACGTACAAAATGTACCCTGCACAGCCCAAATTTTACCTGCACAAAGGTGTGAATATACATGTACCTGCTCACAACAACCTGGTGGATCTTCGACTTGTGTGTCTTCCAAAACTTGGTCAGCATCTGGGCCTCCTCTTCAGTGATTCCACCTTGCTTCCGTTTGGTCTGAGATGTGGCGAATGCTTCCAACTGTTTGAAGTCCATGTCTGCTGACACCATGCTCTAAATGATAGAGTTTTATACTCGTGTCAAATTAATGAGACAATTAAGAGTAATTACTAACTAATACTAGTAACACTACACAACTAATTCCACAATTATCAATGATATAATATAGTACATAGGCACTTGAGCACAGAAAACTATTAAGTTAAAGCTGCATTATGTAACATAAGAACAATACAAAAAGTGAATTTTCTGGTCATTCTTAAAATGTAACTAAACTAAGTGTACATGTACATTCTAATACAAAGTGTAGGTGCAAAAATTAATGCCTTACTCTTGTCTTTTAAAGCTTGAAACACATCTGTCAGCCATGTTTGTTTACATTCTGGTAGTTAATGGTGACACCACAAACTGCATTGTGGCCTATTTAAGCACCAACCATTAATGTCAGAAATGTGAAATAATTGGCAATGCACCTCTGCAGAGGGTAATGCAATGTAAGCCCGAATCAAGAGTCGCCACGGCTAGGCCTACATCAAATCACTATGCGACGCCCCCCTCCCAGCCCAGTTCACCGTTACATTTTACCTTTATCAAGCCATTGCATTTGGACAACAGCGCTTCAAAGTCGCCCTCCGGCATCTCTGGATACAACTCTTCCTTCAGAAAGCCGTCTGTGATGTTCTCATCCCCATAATAGCTCCGCCTAGCCAGCCCGTTCAACAGACCGAGAAAACTTTTGCTGGACTCAGCCATCTTAACGCTTAGGACTGATCCATGTTCAACGAAGGGGTGCTGTATTATTTTTGTAACATTATACGTACTGAAATTTGCAAACTGTAGATCTTCATTCAATGTCTTTAGATACGGGTGCTATCAACTCTTATATTCACACTTTAGGCGAATGTGATAATGTAACAATTCTATCTAAGATATCGGGTAGACTGTCTTACCTATATCAAAGTAGCATTTCCCAAACCAAGATGGCTGCCTCCATGTAGAAAGAAATATTTTTTTCGTGCCTTCTTCTTCCATTTTTAAAAGCCCACATTCGGCTTACCATTCTCTGATTTAAGTCACAGGGGTAAAGTTTTCAAAATGAGCTCACAGAGAGGAAACGTTGCGCGTACACGCCCGCAAAAACACAAGAATACAAAGGCTTTCAAAAACAACATGCACGACCAGAGTCAGAAGACCAAGAAGCTGAACGCCATGGTGGTGGGAGGGCTGTGCGGTCACTGTAAATCCGTCATCGACTGGAAGATTAAGTACAAGAAGTACAAGCCGCTGTCTCAGCCCAAGAAATGTGTCAAGTGTGAGCAGAAGACTGTCAAACAGGCCTACACCATTATGTGTATGCCATGTGCAAGTAAGTATAACAAGTAACGTTACATGTAGGTGGTAGTTTCCTGCTCTTACCATCATTATACCCTCTCTGATGACATTTGAGTAGAGTAGAGTAGAGTAGAGTGCAGTAGAGTAGAGTAGAGTATAGGTCAGGTAGGACATCTGTCCATTTTAAAGAGCCTTCATCACTTTCATAAAAGTTGATGGAAGACCACCACCGACATGGACCACAGAGGTTAAAGGCAGAATTTAGAAGTTATAACAATTATGGTTTCAGTCTTGCTGTGTTCCTAACACTCAGTACTATGCATGGTTGCCATCCTTTGATGATGATGATGTTGTATGATCATGTCCAGGGACTGCCGGTGTCTGTGCAAAGTGTAGTAACAGTGAGGAGGTGGTGACGCCGGCCACCCTGACGCCAGCCGAGGAGGCTGCCAGGGACGCAGAGCTGCAGCAGGAGCTGAAGTTCATGTCCGAGAGACAGCGCAGGTCCTTCATGCGCTACGTCGAGAAGGGAGGCGACACGGGCGGAAAATCCCCAGCAGCGGGGAACACAGAAGACAGTGAAGACGACAGTACTAATGATTCAGAAGATGAAAAGGTTCTTGATGAGAATTCAGACGTTGCTTCTCCAGATGTTCAAGACTCTAAAAGTTCTGATAAGACTGAAGGAGAGGGAAGTCAGCAGGGCCCTTTGAGGCATAGGGAGGATATGGCAGCAGGTATCGACAATGCTGCAGAAAAATGTGACCAACTTTCTATATGAAAGAGCAGAGTACATTGCTTATATTGTAGGAATGTCAGTCTTCTCCATCTATAATGTCTGTGTTACTCTGAACTTTTGTTGATATTTAACACTTATTAAACACTTGTGTTAGTCTTTGAATTTTTTAATGATATTTACACTAAAAAGACTAAACAAAGTTGTCAAATGATAAGGAAACATTTTCATGAAAGAGAGCCATTTTAATGCATCAGCTTTGAAGAACTTCACAATCCTCTGTTCACCCTTTGCCATTTTGCATACTTCAATCCCACTGGAAATGGTTTGGAATTCATGAAATTCATTTCCAAGAAAGTGATTCTACAGATGAAATATAATATGGTTAGTGATGTGCCCAGCAAAGTCATATACATCTGTTATTCTGCTGTCTATCTTCTTGTAGATATGTACTTTACATTAAGGAATATTTTTCATATCATGTGTAAAACAAAGCCACCACAGATGATAATAAAAGTCAATCAGGGAAAACTCCATCAATACTTTTTGTTTCCCTTATGGTAGCTATAGAGTAGCTATATACATGTACATGATAGCTATATACATGGTAGCTATATACATGTACATGATATCTGTGTCAACATAAGATTGAAATGCCACTATCACATTGTAGTCAGTCCTACATGTTATTTTGGGTATCTCACAAAGTCATCATTTCCAGTTTTCTGTTGATCTCTTCCTCAAGACCAGCCAATTCCCTCTTTGCCTCTTCTATTTTGACCCTTGCCAGAGAAATATCCTGTAAGAGAAAAGAGAGATTGTCAAAATTGCAAATGATACAGAGTCAACATTTACAATGAAATATACATGTACATACATTGGATCATACAATTATACACAAGTTATGTTATACAAAAGTAGGGTTTCTAACACTGGTGAGTTTCCTAGTATGCACAAATACTTACTGGTGGTAGACTGTGGTATGAGTCCAGTTGTGCCCTGAGTTCAGCTATTTTCTCCCTTTTCTTGTCCAGTTCCTCAGCCTGGTTGACTAACTTATGGTGGTACAAGGTGGGGTCAACTCCTGAAGCTTCCAGCTGCCCCTGCATAGGAATAAGTTAAATGTATCTGTTAAAAAGTTCCTTTCCGTATCAGGTGAAGCATAGGGCAGTACCCATCTCCGTTTCAGTAGCCCTGGGCCGCACAGCAGTGCAATCACTACAGCAGGGGGCTAATCCACTGATAGTGCTGAGTGCTAAGCAGAGAAAGTACACGTAGTATATACCAAGTCTTTGGTATGGTTCAGCCAGGGATCGAACTCGTGGCCTATCGAATGCAAGGCGAGCACTCTTCCCACTTGGCCATTGCACTGGCCAATTGTAAAAATGTATCAATTCCAGGACTGGTAGTTGTTACTCCCCAGTACAGAAGTATTGTTTTGAGTGGCTGGGCTGTGTGTCTGTCAGAGCAGGGTGATAGCATGTGGGTGGGGGAAGATTGACAGGCAGAATGACAGGAGGCAAAAGGTCAGACACAGGAAATGAAGTGAACTTAAGGTAACAAAGTACTAGTATTTTTTGGGTGGCTGAGATGTGAGTTTGTGTCTGTCAGAGCAGGTTGACATCACATGGGTGGGGAAGACTGACAGCACTTAGTAATAGCAGCTCACCCTGAGTTGTCGAAGTGAGTTCCTGTACTCTGCTGCCTTGCTCTGTAAGAAGACGGCAGTCTGGGCCTTCTTCTCCAGGTCTGGACCAGTCATCTTCTCCCTCTGTTCCAAAGATTCTTCATCTCTGTAGAGTACGTACAAAGAAGGTAGCAATGGCATACACTCATACTTGGGTTTAACTATCATATGCTAGCGTACCAGCCGGGATTGACAATGTACTGAATACAAAACTTCTTCAAAGCTTTCTTGCAGTCCTTAACTGTAATTTACTTTATGTTCAAAAGTTCGCAGTCTGATAAAAATGGAGGACAGGTGTTCACAGAACTATATGTTCGTGGTGGCAGCAGGTGCAGATAACAGAAAGTTGGTGAATTATTTGTTCACAGTAATAAGCTTGCAGCTGAAGTGACTGCGAAAATCGCAAACATAAAAGTACCATGAAAAAAATCAGTATGTTAATTTGCACTTCCTCACTTTCCCCATTTTCATGCTATATCTGTTTTTTTCATAACATTCCTCTGCCCCTTCCATGTCTTTCCTCACCTTTCAATAGCATTAAGATGTGCCATGGCAGTCGTGGTTTTCCTGAGAAGCTCCTTGCTGAGGTGCTGCTCCTCCCTACGAGAGTCTTCCACATCTAGCGCTTCCTGTGACAAGTCTTTCATGGCCAACAGATAGCTGGAGGTGACAGAAAAAACCAGTTTATAACTTTGAATTAAAACAAGGTGCTCTGTTCTGCTCTGATTACAAGAGAACAGGGGTAAACTGTTCAGAAGATGGGAAGCACATTAGAAACACATTCATACATCCCTGCCACCATCCATTAGGCCATGTTGGATGACATCCACATGTGCATGAATTTTCATCCGTTTCCAAAAGCAAAGTTTTTGACTATACGGTAAATCATACAAAGCAGCTGCAAAGTGAGCAAATATATGCCGTATATTGCCAAAAAAATATTGGAAAACGATACTAATGTCGTAGAATGCCAAATCGATTCCAAAGGAAAATAAGAAAATGTGATGAAAATGAAGAGTCTATTATTCACTATACCATGCTCTGTGTTTAGTCATATGTTCAACCTTCATGACTATGTAGATTTCATAATGAAGGCAACTTTTTTTCCCAACATTTTTAAAATTTTCATTCACACACACATTTTGGGGTTCCAAGAGGATGTCATCCATATAATCAAATCAACATGGCCTTACAAGTTTGCCAGAACAAAGTCGACATCTGTTCTAACATGTCATACCTTGTTGTTGCTGTGTTTTTGAGCTCCAGTGTTTGTGCTGTGCTGACCAGGGTACTCAGAGCTGTAGTCCCTGTCTTAGTCAGGCTCTCAGGCATCAAGCCTACAGACTGAAGGGTTCTGGACAGTCTTCTCGCTGAGAAAAGAAGCAAAGACATATACATACATTTTGCGTTTTTATTTTACCCATACATGAAGTGAGGACATTGATTCTTTGTGGGATCGTGATGTAAAAACAAATAGACATCAATGGAGATTAAGTATATCAAGCATGCAACACCATAGATTACAATTTCAATAAGGCACTGTGTCTGTCAATGAATTTTTAAAAATATTTTTTGCTCTTGACAAGTTTATTATCTTATCTTCTTTTTATCTTAAGTACTACTGGACAAAGTCACGACTTAACATCCAGAGGGAGTGTAGGACTTAATGTGGCCGGTGGTTGAGCAAGTGAAACAACATAACTAACCAAAAAAATAACTTGTGCATCAAAAAATGGAAACAAAAAGTTCTGCTGGCCACATCTATGTTTAAATCTGTGTCTGGGGGAGGCACAAATTGTGTTGGACCAACCCCTATTAGCAAATGTGACAGATTCAAACTAATTCCTGTACTTACTTAGCCTCTACCAGGCTTCGGGAGGTTGCTGGAATGAGTAGAAATTGGGTGCGGCAGACTGTACTCTCTAGCGGACCAACTTCAATGGCATGTTACTCTATTGGCCAATTCTTACTCTTTCCGGCCGCCTCCTAAAGCCTGGTAGAGGCTAGTGCTTCCTGTCAATAATACTTATTTCCCACTACTGACAGGATGTTCCTGTCAATAAGATTTTTGCACTTTTGACAGGATGTTCTTGTCAATAATACTTATTTCCCACTATTGACAGAATGTTCCTGTCAATAAGATTTTTGCACTTTTGACAGGATGTTCTTGTCAATAATACTTATTTCCCACTATTGACAGGATGTTCCTGTCAATAAGATTTTTGCACTTCTGACAGGATGTGCCTTTCCTTTCAAATTAAATGGTACCTTCTGCATTGTACTCATCAGCCTTCTGCCCCAGGTCTTCTAACAGTAGTTTGGTGTCCTTATCCACGGCCTGGTTCTTACAGGCCAGGTCATACAGGACGGTGATGGTGGTCTCATTCACCTCGTATGGAGGCACCGTCTCTCCTCCAAACATCTGCTCCAACCAATGTCGCACCTGGGAACAGCAGAAACTTACATACTGTAAATCACTTTACGTTCGCAGTAGCAAAAGTTTGTGGTCCATAAAAATGGACATATTCGGAGAACTATACGTTTAGGTAGCAGCAGGTGCAGCAAAAAGAAAGTCGGCAAATTATTTGTTCACCGTAATGATAAGTTCTCGGTACAAAAGTGACCACGCAAACCGCAAATTAGTATAAAAGTAACGTGAAAAAATTGTGATTTACAGTATCATATTGCTATAAAAGGGTTGGAGATACTTTTTCTGCATACCTGCACTGGTGCAGGTAACATTAAAAATGTCTGCCCCAGACAAATTTTACCTGCACAATTCACAATTTAAGAAGTATCATGCTAAAAACTGTTTAAACTTTTACCATTATTTCTTTCACATTTCAAACTCGGGTAGTGACAGTCAATGCAGCAAATCAGATGAACTTTCGTGCTCACGTTACATTTTCCATACTTATGATTTTAAATGTATCGAATGCCTAAGTAACAATGCTGAAAATCATGAAGAGAACCTTGTGTCTTGTTATTGTATAAAAAAAAATCATTATGTAAGACTCTAAGACCAAACTGACCAACACTTGTCACCAGCTAGATCCATTATAATTATGCTCAAAAAATCTCAATTTCGAAGATGGCATCGTGCCCTTCAAAACCACAGAAAGATCTTTCGGAAGAAAATGACAACATTTACGCTTCTCTCAGGGTTAAACGCTGTGAAATATAACAGACCTTCCGATGTTTGTCCTGTAGAGACGCCATCTTGGTTCCGACTTGAAATTTGGCGCCAAAAGGTCAAGGGTTAGAGTGCAAGGGCAGACGACGTTGTTGGGAACATGCGTGTACATCTACTAAGATAAGCAAATTATCCGTTGTTTTTGTCTCAGATTTGACACTTTTATGGACACAAACGAGCTAGCTCAGTAAGAGATATGATAGGCGTTGCTAGAATCGACTGTATCCGCAAGGTGAGTTCGGAATAAGTTGGTTTTGCAAATTTTTGCAGACGACAACTTATGGGGGAGGGGGGCGATTTTATGTGATAGTGAGTCGACTTCAATCATCTATTAAACCAAGGAGCTTTCAATACCGTACATTCCTCTCCTCAATTACGCTTTTGGATCAGATGTTGTAGGACTGCAACTTAAGATCTTTCTGGTTTTCTTTTTTTGGGGAGGGGGGATGGAATCATCATCTGTGCAGGGGTATGTAACAAATTGCGTTAGGCCTAGCTAGGACAAAAAATGTTGTGTTTCCTGTTTCAGTCCTGAAAACAATTAGGGTCGTTAGGTAGGGATTATCCTTTTTCTTCCTATCTTTTGTTTCGACTTTGGCGATCTCTAGTGATCCAACTACAGTTTAACAAAGTAAAGCTTGCATAAAGAACACTTTCTTTTCAATGTCAATGTTGGAAAACTGATTGTACAATGTCAGATCATGGAGCTAGAAGAGGTCGATCAGCTCAAATAATTTATGTCCCTTGCAGGGGTCCACACAAAAAAGACTAGGGTCAG
>NW_017802558.1:220416-246886 GCF_001625305.1 Branchiostoma belcheri
GGACAAAAAATAGTTGTGTTTCCTGTTTCAGTCCTGAAAACAATTAGGGTCGTTAGGTAGGGATTATCCTTTTTCTTCTTCTTTTGTTTCGACTTTGGCGATCTCTAGTGATCCAACTACAGTTTAACAAAGTAAAGCTTGCATAAAGAACACTTTCTTTTCAATGTCAATGTTGGAAAACTGATTGTACAATGTCAGATCATGGAGCTAGAAGAGGTCGATCAGCTCAAAAAATTCATGTCCCTTGCAGGGGTCCACACAAAAAAGACTAGGGTCAGCAGTTTTTTCTAGGGTTGGTTGGGAAACAGTAGACACAACATTTTTTTCTAGGCCTTATGACAACTGATCTATCAATTCCAGTTGATGCGGCTTGCTCAGCCCTGCATCAGAGGAGGGAGAAGACATGTTTACCACTACAGATGGTACTCAGGTAAGCTTTGTGACATTCGCATGGACCGGTGTTAGAGTTAGCCGGTAACTATGTAGGGATAGAGAAGATGAGAGAGATGATGTGCACTCTGTCCTCTAGAACTCATAATTTTCAACAACTGTGCACTTTCTGCTATCTGGTCTTACATCAATGATGAAACAGGCTCCATTGACATCATACTGGTAATTATTATTTATTGGTGTTTATTTTCATACATTGCTGCCATCACACACAATTTTTACTTTTTTTTGTTCCTCAGGAAAGTCAAGAACAGAGATTGTGGAGGCTGAGATGGCCAGGTTAGAAAAATGTTGATTGTGTAACTTGTTGGTAGGAGACATTAGCTGTAAAGAAAGAAAGAATGAAAGCAGACTTGCCATTGCACAGTAAAGTGATAATTTGCAAGATTGAATGTAAGTTCACAAGAAATTTTTACTCAAGCAACTGGATTCAAAACCTGTTCAGTTGCTCAGGTATCAATTTGTTGTGTATTTACCTTGATGTCTATTCATTGATGTGTTTATATTGTTCTAATCCTAATAGATACTACATTTCTCCCCAGAATACGGAATATAGGGATCATGGCACATATAGATGCTGGGAAAACGACTACCACAGAGAGAATGCTGTATTATACAGGCTTCACCAGAGCTTTGGGAGGTAAGGATGAGATACAAAGAACTGATCAAGACAACTGTCACTTGCCCTCATATGTATTTTCTAAATGTTTAAGTTTTCATTATTGGTAGTTTTGGTACAGTACTGCCTTAATGCAAACTTGACAGAAGTGGATAGTGATAATATATTTAAAGACATGAACTCTTAAGGTGGTCCAGAAGGATAGCTGAGGCATATTTAGAAATACTACGAACTCTATCTGATATGGTAGTCTTTTGGGTCTATTTTTATAATTTTCTTTCGTCTTGTCACTATGGCCACATTTTGGCCGCCAAATTGACCGCCAAATTGTGCATTTTTTTCACGCTCCAGCCAGGCCCCAGTGGGGGTGTGCACATTATTTTTAAAAGCTACTCCGCCGCTCGACCAATCAGGCTCGCTGGTCATTACGTAAACTGAGAGCTTCACTTTCATAATTTTGGGGAAGGGAAAAGACACTGGAAAAGAGAGTTTTACTGAGCGTTTGATGTCAGTTGTTTGCAAAACGTTTTGGGTAAAAACCTGCCAAATGCAAAGAATAATAATTTTCTGAAAACACAAGCCGTTTCCATTGTTTATCACACTTCGTATCGGCAAAATGTTGTCAAGTTGCAACACACAACCAGAGATATGCAGCCACACAAATCACCAAAAACGCCAGAAATAGTCTGACAACTTCCTATATAAAAACATTCGACTGCCAAAAGAAACGAAGCTGTCTGCTTTGAGCCACAAGTTAGATCTTGGTTTAGTTATGAGCGGCCTGGCGGACCGGGTCACTGCATGCATAAAGAGCCGCGCTTGCTAGTTCATACTCGGCCGTCATTATGCGGCGTTATCCTTTGTGTTCTTTCATGATTTTCACAGACAACTCATTAAGTAATTTTCTACCGAATAAAAACGCGTCTCTACCTGTGCACTGTCTTATTATTCTGAGTTTGTATCGACTGCAACACGTATGTAACTACTAAACGTTAACGTTACGTTCTAGTGAACAGACATGATAAGAACTACTAGTAATTTTTATAAAATCTACGTTTTTATTAAAAATACGATACTTACAAACTTCAGCAGAATTTTTACATAATCTTACGGTAACTGCTAACAATAATCTTTTACGATTTACAGCAAATAGTAGCCGCTTACAAAAAAAATCAGTTCCAACAGATTTACAGAGATAGTCCGTACTTTTCAGATAGAACATAGAACGTCGTGCGTGAAAATTATTTCCACAAGTCTAGGACAACGTGCAACGTAAATTCACATAATCAACAAAATTATATACGCTCATAATCTCATACCACGTCCGGGCAAGCTTTTTTCCAGGGCTATCTACTCCGGTATCGCGCGATAACTTTTCAGTGTTGTGATCTTGCTGATCGTCGATCTCCTCTGGGGGTAGGCCTAAAAAACAAGTCCGTAACTCCAGAATACCCCGGCAGATTTTCTCCAATAAGGTCTCAGAATAGTCCATAAACCTTCATCTGCAAATCTACGTAGGATACGGCCGTGAAAAAGATCGTCTACCGGCCCAAATGCTGGCGCAAAGCGCACAGCTTTCTCCGCTCGTAAACAAGCCACGCCATCCGCCATTTTGGGTGAGTCACGTGACCCCTACTCGCGCGAAATCTTAGCGTTCTTTTTGGCTGTTCTTTTTACTGGACATAACCCCGGCCTGTTTTTCCAAATAGCGCCGCAGTAAGCTAAATACAGCGTGCTGACAGGCCAATGACCCATTTTTCGGTGGGAGGGATGGGCGCCCTTGGAATGGCGACAAAAATTTGCGATTTCGGCTCTTTCGGGCTTCAAAATGGACATTATGTAACCCCTACGACATATACAGCATTTTAAGAATGAAACTGTGGAAAAAATGTTCATGGAAAGAGACAAAAAGGTGGTATTTTTTGAAAGATAAGCTTATAAACTAAAATCGTATGCGAGGCCGACACACTGCGCCGCTTTATATGTTGGGGAGGGGTGCTGACGCATGGCACTGTTGACATTTACGAAAAAAAATTCATAAAAAATCAACACTTAGATATTAAAAAATGCTCGCATACGTTTGTTCCTATTACTAGTGTGTGCCTTTCAACAAAATATGGTGAATAAAAACCAAAGCGCTGGCCAGAAAAATTGATTTTTCTAAAAAGGGGGCGTGGCTCATAACTCGAGATGACGTCATGATTACGTCATCAAAATTTGCATAAATTATCATCTTGCACTAAGGTACTCACACAAAAAAAATCAATGACCATAGGTAATCCTAAGTAGTATTTTTAGGATGTCCCCAAAGTCCTCAGCCACCCTTCCATACCACCTTAAGAATGCAGTGTACAAAATACTTTTTTGAACCAGGTTGCCCAGTGGTCAACCTACGACAAAAATTAGGTTGCCCATCAGAATTTTAGGTTGCCCCACCTATAACTATTTTACTCAAATTAAGTAATGTTACATACATAAGCTTTGACAATATTTCTAACGGACTCTAGTTAACTGATACTAGTAATAGCCATTAATACCTAAAATTAAAAAGCATCTGCCGGATACAGTGGTGGGGGGCCCGGGGCAAATGGGCAACCAGGTATTTTGCATGCTGAAATGAGACTTACATGTAGCTACCATACAATTGAATTAACATGATTGATTACTTTTGGTTACTGTAAATCACTTTACGTTCGCGGTAACAAAAGTTCTTAGTCTGAGAAAAATGGACGTTTGTGGAAGTATACAGAAGCAGCAGGTGCAGCAAAAACAAAGGTGGTAAATTATTTGTTCACAGTAATGATAAGTTTCCGGTACAGAAGTGACCGCGAAAGCCGTGAATGTTAAAGTACTGTGAAAAAGTAATGATTTACAATATCATTGTATGAAGTACAAAATCAGTATGATATGTATTTTTCTTACATTTTGCTGGACAGAAACAAACTAAAGTTGATTATTTGTTGTTTACATGCAGATGTTGATGATGGTGACACAGTGATGGACTACATGAGTCAGGAGAGACAGCGAGGTATCACGATCCAGTCAGCTGCCATCTCCTTCAACTGGCAGAACCACAGGATTAACCTGATCGACACACCTGGTGAGGCTACAGCAGTGCAGCACTATGACGTACCACCCACACCCAGGAATATATTAAGCATTAAGTCGTAAAAGATCACTGTTACACACACACACATAGGAAAGACAAACAACCATAGCATGCGTAGTCCAGTGGTTAGGGACCCTGCCTCTGGACAAAGAGGTTGGCAGGTCAAATCCAGGCTGTCCGGGGTCGCATATCGTCTGTCTTCTTCTTTTTGAATCATGTGTGTCATGTCCTTCTTGGCCTGTGAAATATTCTGTACAGTGAAAAACATACAGCTGCATTTGTTTTGTGTTTGTTTTCTTTGTTAGGCCATGTTGACTTTACGGTGGAGGTAGAACGCTCTCTCAGGGTTTTAGATGGAGCAGTAGCTGTCTTTGATGCTTCAGCTGGTGTGGAGGTCAGTAGACATGTTGTTTATTAACCTTTTTATATTGTCACTTGTCTAACTGTCCAATAATTTTACTTCTAGCGCTAATCCTGACAAAAAACTTTCTTTCTGAGAAGGACAAGGAAAATGTAGCTATGAGAACACAAATCAGCACCAAGGACAGGGAAAGTGTAGCTATGAGAACACAAATCAGCACCAAGGACAGGGAAAGTGTAGCTATGAGAACACAAATCAGAACCAAGGACAGGGAAAGTGTAGCTATGAAAACACAAATCAGAACCAAGGACAGGGAAAGTGTAGCTATGAGAACACAAATCAGAACCAAGGACAGGGAAAGTGTAGCTATGAGAACACAAATCAGCACCAAGGATAGGGAAAGTGTAGCTATGAGAACACAAATCAGCACCAAGGATAGGGAAAGTGTAGCTATGAAAACACAAATCAGTACCAAGGACAGGGAAAGTGTAGCTGTGAGAACACAAGTCAGCACCAAGGACAGGGAAAGTGTAGCTGTGAGAACACAGGTCAGCACCAAGGACAGGGAAAGTGTAGCTATGAGAACACAAATCAGCACCAAGGACAGGGAAAGTGTAGCTGTGAGAACACAAATCAGCACCAAAGACAAGGAAAGGTATCCCTCAGGGAAAACATAATTCCTGTGCCTTTCTTGTGTCACACAGATTTGCCCAAAAGCATTGCACTTTTTTGAAACTACAGCATTGTATTTTAATAACTAGTACTTGTTGCTACAGGCCCAGACACTGACAGTGTGGAAACAGGCAAACAGATATTCTATCCCAAGGATTGCTTTTCTCAACAAAATGGACAAGACTGGAGCAAGGTATTTTTATTTTGCAAATTTGATCATTCCATTGGTTTAAAATTCTAAACATAAGAATTTTATTCAAACGTTGGCAATAGAATACAACATGATTGTAACCAGGCTCTTGTAGCCTTACATTCTGGAATCTGTTTTTGTTACACAAACAGTGGTGATCATTCAGAAAATTGTGGTGATTCAGTGTCTAAACAATGTTGTCATCATGGATACATCTCTACATCTCTTTGTCACAAGTCTACATCTCTTTGTCCTTTTCCTTTTTTTGCAGCTTAGAGTATTCCATCAATTCGATCAGAGAGAAGTTGAAGACAGTTCCTCTAGTGCTACATGTGAGTACCCTAAGCATGTCTTCGTGTTTTCTAAGTTAACAGTATTTTATTAGCAGAATATTTTAAAAAAAGATGAACTTGTAGAGACCATTAAAATGTCTTCTATGGTAAACTGGTGGACATACCAACCACTGAGTATCTAATGCCAGAAAAGAACAAGAAACAGTCATGCCTTCAAATATCAGAGTTATCAAACAAGAATTGAGCTGTTCAAAAACTTGTATTGTCCAAGAACTATCGTAGTGGAACTCGTTGCCACCAAGTACAGTTGGGGCATCGTCAGTAGATAGCTTTAAACCACTCCTGCAGTTAGATGTGCAAAGATTGGGTGTCACAGGCCATTCAGAGTAATATAGCTAGCTGCCACTGCACTGCGTGCCTGTGAAGCTGGTCGGCACAGCAAAGGGCAGTTATACTGGCTATACTGATACAGATACAGATAGTACATGTAGTAGATTCGGAAAACTGTATTTTTGTAAACTATAGAAATTGCATCTCTACAGTATGTGTAATGAATGATATTGTTTTCAGTTGCCCATTGGTATAGAGAAGACTTTCAGTGGCATGGTGGACTTGGTGTCCATGGAGAAGCTGACATGGACCCTGGGCCCAGGGAATGATGGGTCGACATACCAGACAACACCACTCCAGGATGTGGAGGATACAGAACTACAGGAGAGGGCTTTAGAGGAGAGGGCTCTCCTGATAGAGCAGGTACATGTACCAGTATTTGTATTCTTAAATGTTCTAGCACTTCTGATTTCATATTATTGTGGTAAAACAACGAACAACACTGCAAACCATTCGGTATACTGTAAATCACTTTATGTTTTGGCAGTAGCAAAAGTTCACCGTCTGAGAAAAACAGACATGTTGGCAAAACTGTATGTTCGTGGTGGCGGCAGGTGCAGCAAAAAGAAAGTTCACGGTAAAGTTTGTGGTACAGAAGTCAGTTGATTGCTTGAAGCTCACCAAACTGATTGATGAATTTTGTTTTCAAATTGACTCTTTTTTTTGCTTTCAGAAATATAAAGACAAAGACATTTCAAAGTATAGTCTGACCAAGATTGCAGTGTTGTATTGTAGTATAATTGTATTGTATTGTATAACAGACTATTGTATTCTTTATTTTGCAAGCATGTCTAACCCCTAGTTTGAGGAAAAAAAGATGTTAAACTGGATAGAGAGAGAGAGTGAGAGAGTGAGAGAGAGAGATAAAAAACAAATACATGTGTACGAAGTAAAGTACAGAATAGTATGCCTTGATTTCTCTCAGTTAGCTGAGCTGGATGACAAGATGGCAGAGTTGTTACTCAGTGGAGACGGCACATGTGATCTGGAGTCTATCCCAGCTGAGGAGGTAAGGGGCCCAGACGTGGACAATTATCCAATACTCACTTAACTAGGAAACAGCCACAGAAAATATATCCTAACTTCATGATTTGATGTTGTTTGTTAACTTCAAGAGAGGTGAAGCATTTTGCTTTTTCTACCAGCTTATAATATGTGATGCTTATGCATTATGCGGCTTTGCTATTGCTTGCATATTTAGTGGTTAAGCATAGCATAGAAAAGTCAGTATTGAGGATAGCATACCAGGCAGAATAGCCATTAACTCAATTCTACAGCAATGCAAAACTTGGAAATTTCTCCAGGAGGCTCTCTGTTCATAGTTACTATCTGTGTAGGATTAATTTAGACAATAACTGAGAGATTTTGTCCATCTTGGCCCCTGCAGGTCCATATGGCTCTGCAGAGAGTGACCCGAGCCCAGACAGGTGTGCCCGTGTTGTGTGGCAGTTCCCTGAAGAACAAAGGTGTCCAACCCCTGCTGGACGCCATCATCAGATACCTGCCTGACCCACGGGACAAGGGCAAGGAACTGGAGTAAGTAGTCAGGGCTACTAAAGGCCTAGGAAAATGTTGTGTTTACTGTTTCCCAACCGACCCTAGTAAAACTGCTGACCCTAGCCTTTTTTTTGGGTGGACCCCTGCAAGGGGCATAAATTTTTTGAGCTGATCTACCTTTTCTAGCTCCGTGATCTGACACCTAAGTGATGAATAGCTGTACAATCAGTTTTTCAACCTTGACATTGAAAATTTAAGTGTCCTTATGCTACATTTAAATTGTTAAACTGTATTAAATTAGTTGGATGAACTTGGATCACCAGAGATCGCTAAAGTCTAAAAAAATGAAGAAAAACAAAAAGATAATCCCTATCTACCGACCCTAATTTGTTCAGGACTGAAACACAACAGTTTTTTTCCTAGGCCTAATGTTGTGTTTCCAGTTTTAGTCCTGAAAAAAACTAGGGTTGGTAGATATTTGACCTAACATTTTAACCCCAGGCCTCAGGATGATATCAACAATCTTTGGAAGTTTCATTGTATATTTCATTGTATATTTTCAGAATTTCAACATAACAGATGCATGTTGTATTCTTGCTACTTCAAGTTGACTTGGTGAATTACATGTGGAATATTATTCCTTTTTCCTAGGCAGCTGTATGAGGATAGTTTATGTGCATATGCCTTCAAAATCATCCATCATAAGCAGCGGGGACCTCTGACCTTCCTACGCATCTACTCAGGAACCCTCACGCCACAGTCCACTGTCTATAATGTCAGCAGGGACTGCACGTAAGAATAATACTCATACCTACAATGTTAGACCATGTTGTTTTGGTCACTAGCAAGCTGAAAGCAGCTGCAAAATCAGCAAATATATGCCGTGAATTGCAAAATTCTAAAGGATTCTAAAGGAATGGAAGAAAATGCGAAGAAATGAAAATGAAGAGTCTATTACAATAGTAGTTGTTCAACCTTCATGACTGCGTAGATTTCATAATAAAGGCAACTTTTTTTTGGCCAAACTCTTATTAAGTTCCACGCATCAGTTTTGGGTTTCGCAGAGGATGTCATCCATATCATCAAATCTACATTGCCTTACTCTTTGCTATGTTTTATCATGATTATTTTGACTATTTTCAGTCTATCATCACAGTTTATTATGAGGGCATCATTGGTTCATTTTGCAATTATTGTATTTTCTTTTTCTTTTACAATATTTACAAAATAAAACCATATAGGGCAGATACCTGCCGAACTTAAAGTAAAAGCATTCCTGTTCTAGCTTTGAAGGAAAGTTTGCTACTTTCCTACTACGTGTTCTTACTTTCAGATAGATCATTGCCAAACTTTCCACCCTGCAGAGAATGTGTGAACAGACTACTGCTGGTTTTTGCTGATGAGTACAGAGAGATGTCGGCCATGTCTGCCGGAAATATCGCCATGGCTGTGGGGCTCAAACAGGTCAAATTTGTATTCAATTCTTTCCTCCATCAATGTTTCACTCTTACCTGTAGATGTTTAGGTAGTTTAACACCAAAATTGACCTCAACACTTGATGCTTGTTGTTTTTTCAGACATACACTGGAGACACCCTTGTGTCCTCCCCATCTGCAGTGGTATCTGCCAAAAAAGTAAGAGGGCAGCTGCAGGAGAAGGGGCATTCCATTTCTGATATGGGGGACGAGGATGCCCCAGTGCTCGCAGGACTGGATGTTCCTGAACCTGTCTTCTTCTGCACAATAGAGGCACCGTCAATATCAAAACAACAGGGTATGTATAGTCATGTTTGAATGAATGGAACTGTTTCCAGTATTGTCCTTTTCTAGACCTGTGTTCTCATAGCCACACTTTCCCTGTCCTTGGTGCTGATTTGTCTTCTCATAGCTACACTTTCCCTGTCCTTGGTGCTGATTGTGTTCTCACAGCTACACTTTCCCTGTCCTTGGTGCTGATTGTGTTCTCTATGCTACACTTTCCCTGTCCTTGGTGCTGATTGTGTTCTCTATGCTACACTTTCCCTGTCCTTGGTGCTGATTTGTGTTCTCATAGCTACACTTTCCCTGTCCTTGGTGCTGATCTGTGTTCTCACATCTACACTTTCCCTGTCCTTGCTGCTGACTTGTGTACCACAAAAATGTCTAGCAGAACCATTTATGGTTGGAAGTTGACAATGAGCGGCAAAACATTATGAGGGACTTTCTTTTCCATTTCCATTATTGTGTGAAATGCACATTATTGCAGATGATGTAACCGGTCGACATAACCGCACTCCCCTGGAACAACGTATTTGTCGATACTGTAATCTAGATAGAATAGAAGATGAACTTCATTTTGTAGTAGAATGTAGTTTGTGTAACAGTGAGAGAATTGAACTTTATGGACAAATGACATCGATGTTTCCCCACTTTACACACCTAAGTAATACAGACAAATTCACTTTTTTAATGAACTTAGACAAACCCTCGATCCTTAAACTTGTATGTTCTTATCTTTTCAACATCACAGAGAAGCGAAGAGAAGTCGAAATTATGTAACAAACTGTAGTGCTAGTACTAGATTGATCTTGTTGTGTATATATTTGTGTATTCAAGTTAACCTTTGTACCTAACCCAGTGGGTATGTTTGTACAATAAACGTCTTCAATGATATTTACCTTACCTAGAGCTGGATGCTGCCTTGGTCAATCTTCAGAAAGAGGACCCAAGTCTTCATGTCAAAATTGATCCTGAAACAGGACAGGTAAATGATGGCTTTGTTTACTTATTGCTGGAGTACTGTTAGTCGTTGTGTTCCTTTAATCCATCTAGAACACTGATTGGTGATGCCATAGCAAATATGGAAATTTTATGATAATTAAGCTGTACTTTTTTTTTAATTAATTAATTCAATTTTCACTTCAAAACTAGGCTCATAGGGTCCACTAACATATTTTGGGTTACAGTAAGGGACCGTAAAGACAGATGTTTTTTTAGGTTTTACTCATTTGGGAAGCATAATCACAAGAAAGCTTGCTCCATAGTGATGTAATTCTAGGAAAGAAGCTTTCAGCGTGGAACTTCCTCCTGAGAGATGGAGTATGGAGGAAGAAACGGTGATTTTTTTTAGGAGGAAAAGGTGATTTTCTTTTGAAGTAGTGGCAAAATGTATTCTGGCTGAGAAAGTTGAAAGTGGGAGGGGGGGTGATATTGGGGCTTAGTAAAGTAAATGCTGTCAGTTATTGGTTAGTGCTTCATTTTGTGTTACTTTGTGTTTAGACTGTGTTATCCGGGATGGGAGAGCTGCACCTGGAGATCATACAGGACAGGATCCTGAAGGAGTACGGCCTGGAGACACACCTGGGGCCCCTACAGGTGGCCTACAGGGAGACGGCAGGTGAAACAGCTCAAGAAACAGGTGGGTACACCTGGCACCTGCTTGGTTAATGCAGACCAACCTGTACACTATTGAGAACTGTACTTGATGACTTTTACCTACTAGTAGATATACGTACTTCTTTTGAAAGTCTCTTCACTTTGTATTACATTTGGCTAAGTGTCCCTTCTATCCTCCATTCTCTAATTCTTTCAAGGTTGTGCTGAATCTTATATTTTAGTGGGAGAGTCAGGTAGAGGCGCCTGATGTGCAGTATAAACCAAAAACCGAATGAAAAGTGAAATACAGCATAGCCATAGTGTGCTTGGGGAAGGCAGAGACAAATTTGGTCTGTTTGAGGCCTTCCCCACAACTAAACAAAAACAAGCAAATAGTAACTTAACTAAAGTTTGAACTTTTGAACTGAAATAACAATACATACTGAATCAACATGAGTTAAGTTAACAAACTATAATAACAACTGATAACAATGAAGTAAATATCTGAAGGCATAAATAACATGATCCAAAATGTAATTGCTTAAAAGGGGAACTGAACAGAAGAACTAAGTGTAAGTTGGGTTGTGCAGTAAGAATAAGAAGTGAGTGTTCTTAAATTAGTTTGTTCTTGAAGTACACCTACCTAGATTGCCTATAGCCGGTCTTGTTTTTCCGTCCCCAGTGACTGTAGATCGTGTTCTGGGTGCCCAGAAGCACCATGCCGTGGTGACTGTCTCCATACAGCCACTGGAGTTAGACGGTCAGACCAGGGACGTCTCCGTGTACTTCGGACTAGACAGGAGGACAGTGAACAAAGACGTTCTGACAGCAGTGAAAAGTGGCGTTGTGTCAGCTTGTACACAAGGTAGGGAATGTCTTGGAATGTGATGTGTTGTTTCAAGACTAAAACACATTTGGATAGTAGTTTAAACATGCTGTTAAGCCTTAAGACTCACAGCAAGCTACATGTATCACAACCACCCCTATTGCCCCCATAATCCATGACCAGGTCAATATGTAAAGTCACATTGCGTTCAGACTGAAGTCAGAATGCGCTGAAGCCGGTTCATAGCTACCTCCAGAGGTGGTTTGGGATCAAGGTTTCAATGTGATTTAGAGCATTGAGACGGGGCGACATGAATCCTGCTTTGGTGGAATCCAGATGCAATGCGCTTCCACAAGCTTAATGTGAAGAGGGGAATAGTTCCATGCACCAAAGCATCACTTGTATTTACTGGTACTGACATGAGATGATTTGGTAATATGGCCTTTTGTATGTCTAGGTCCCTTGTTAGGCTATCCTGTTG
This sequence comes from Branchiostoma belcheri, assembly GCF_001625305.1. NCBI lineage: Eukaryota > Metazoa > Chordata > Leptocardii > Amphioxiformes > Branchiostomatidae > Branchiostoma > Branchiostoma belcheri. The sequence continues at coordinate 232,658 of NW_017802558.1, forward strand.
TGGGGGCAGAAGTGACTGTAGATGCCATTGAGGTTGGTGCGGGGACATCAATGGCAATGGTGTCAGCATGTGCAGCACAGGCAACACAGAAGGTAAGGTTCATCACTCTTACTCTGCCCTTCCCATTGTACTTGTCATCAATTTACATTGTGTTTTAAAAGGTTCTTAATGGCAAATGTGCAGATCTTGGCACATTGGCGACACCAAATCCGTCTGTGTCCTCATCAGTGTTTGGACACAGTTTCAACGATTAGCAGAAAAGCCCGGTGGGCATCACTCCAATGTACAGAGTGGGAAGTCATGTGAAGTGCCTTTCACAAGGGCACAACATTGGGCATGTCAGGGGGATTGAACCCAGGATTTCTTGGTTCCAAACACTCTGCCACATGTACATAATCCTTTGGTCATGCAATGCTGTCAGTTTGTATATGGTAGTCTACCTGGTCTTACCTGTGTACTTACTGCTTCCAGATGGTCTGAACAAAAAAACATAATTCATTCAATTTGATATTCCTTCTGTTGTTCCAGGTTTTAAAGAAGAGTGGTGGGAGGATATTAGAACCAATGATGCTGCTGGAGGTAAACTTTGCTCATATGCCATTCCCAGTTTAATATACACAAAGGATATCATGGAAATCTCAATATGCTTCCCTACAGTTGACTTGTCCTGGCAACTTTTGGCATTCTGAGTGGGTGTCATCACAATATAACAAATCTCTGAAGTGATGCCTGAGATGAAGCATTTATCAAGTGCATTTCTCCTGGTTTACATTAACTGCCTTTCTTCTACAAACATTAACACCTATTTTCTCACTCAAGCAAACGATCTTCCACCATCATCCTCAGCTTGGAGAGTACCAAATGTACACCAGTCCTAAGCATGTTAAAGATACCATGTTGCCACACTGAGAGTAAGGGTCCATCCTGTTGAATTGAAAATTAGAGTTCAGTACTAGTCTTATGCAGCTTGTACCAACTCTACAATACTGGACAGATGTGTAGCGCCAAGAAGTTTCATGCCTGTTTCGACTTTCTACTCCTAGATCACCACAGATGAGGGCCACATGCGCTCAGTCCTGGCTGACCTGTCCCAGAGGCGTGGTCGCGTCACGGAGGTACAGAGTCGGGCGGAGTCCAGGGTGGTCGTGGCAGAGGCACCGCTAGCGGAACTCATGGTAACTAACTGTATGTTCGCGGGAGCAGTAGTTCGGGTTACGAGAAAAATGGACGTGTTTACAGAACCATACATTCGTGGTGGCGGCAGGTGCAGCAAAAAGAAAGTTGGTGAACTATTTGTTCATGGTCATGACAAGTTTGCAATACAAAAGTGACCATGAAAACAGTGAACATTAAAGGTTGTTCGGTGTAACAGGTTGTTCGGTATAAAAATTACCTAGCTGACGCCGCGCTGCATGCCTACGAAGCTGGTTTGTTATACTGGCTATACCGACACAGATACAGAAAACTTATTAGTTCTACCAACACACTTTCATTCAACTGTTATACTCTTTACAACACAGGGTTACTCCACGGCGATACGAACTGTGACCTCTGGGCAGGCGACCTTCACCATGGAGCTGTCCAGGTACGAGGAGATGACAGCACTGGACCAGAACAGACTCCTCAGGAAGATGACAACATTCGATGTGGAAGGCTTTTGATGAAACTCATCATTCTGCTATGATTTGATGGCCTTGATGAAGATGGCAGACGGTCATCAAAACATCAGCTCTTGTTAAACAACTGGTTGTGACTTGTGAATAAAGAACTTTGCTATTCAATCATTCACCAACCTGGTGAAATTATTCATGATGGATATTCAGCCATGTCAATTGTAAGTTATACTTTACCGGCTATTTATATTATAAGCAAAACAGATGATTCTTCATGACTTTTACCAAAGTAACAAAGTGTAGGCTTCAAGTGTATAATAAATAGAATTCCAGCTTGTCTAAGCCTGATTCTTTTTGCCACTTCATATAACATTATATGATACACACAATGTAGAACTAGCAGAAAAGTTACTGCAGCCAGGAAAGAAAATTATCATTGACCAGAGACACCGACTTCAGCTTTGCTGCAAATGTAATCACAATCAACAATCATATATTGTAACAAACTTACCCAGTAACATTGTATCTTATGTTTAAAAATTAATGCATTTATGAATCTCAATTGCCTACATAAAAAAAAATCTGCTGTCTATTCTTTGTGATGTTCATTATTCATACATGTACAATTCAGGAGAATATACTAGCAGCTCTTTTGCATTTAACAAGTATTCAAATTTAGCGAGCTTTCTTCAAAATTGCAAACATGTGACTAGTGAGAAGTGTCTAGTACATGTACTTCACAGTCAGCTTGTAAAATGCAGAAGCTGGTACGTATAGAATGCAATATGGTGTATTCCGACTCGAGGGAGGGCCGGGACCAAGGACGATGCGGAATACACCCTGTTGTATTTTATTTATGTCATACCCACCCAAGAAAACGCGCCTTTCAATGCAAAATGGGCCAAAATTTTGGTGCCCCTAAAACAATGAAATGCAACAACTTCGATTCCAACATCCAAATCCTGTATTCGAATTCTCGAAAGAAGCACACGCGGTTAGGGTGAAACGCGTTCGAATCATTCTATAATTGGAATCCATGAAAGCCCGGGCCGCAACGTAAAGTACAACCTGGTCCAGAACACCATTATCTAACGTTATCACAGCCCAGGTATTATATAAAAAATGTGATACAGGAGTTTCTGATTATACTAAAATAACAGTTATCTGATCACACATTGTGATGCAGGTGCAAAATATATTCGATATTCCTCATTTCTTCTTTTGGATTTCTTTGCAACTAGTTACGTGACTTCCTGTATCTGCAATCTGCACCAAAGGTGCACCCTTCAGGTCTATTCAGTCATATTCAAACTGGCAGAACCCTGGATGGAGAGGTTCCGCATTCAGTCCCCTCCTGGAATAAAGAAGGCAACAACAATCAAGAAAATGCCAATGCCATCAAAGGAACTGAATAATACTGTACATGACAAAGTGGTAATCTTGCACTGCAAGATTCATTCTAAGACTTCTGTTCACATTGTCAAGGTTAAAATGTGCTTAAACCACTGACAACGCATTCATGTCGCCTTAACCGGTTAAGGTACCTGAATTTGTTCCTAATATAAACACCAGCCGACCAGGTTTGGGTGCCGTTCGGAGCAATCTGACCAGATTTAGTCCACACCTCCCTTTGTATGTCTAATAGAAACAAGTCTAATTTGATTCCTGAACATGCCCCAAACACTGCTGACTTACTCCCACATGGTCGGCTGGTGTTTTATTTACAGTCAAAAACCAGCAAACTATGATCGAACCTCCCACATGTCCCTCACACGTTTTAAACATTCAGCTGGTGCAGCCAACTGTAGCCGTTGGCTGCAAAGTCCACGTTATAAAACACCATTTGATTGAATGATTGATTGTGGCCAAATTCACTGAACGTCAGCCGGCTTTGTGCCAACTCACTCCACACCATGGTCAGCGAGCATACGGCTAGCGTTTAAGGGAGGTCAAATTCGTAAATGTGTGACAAGGGCTTTAGCAACCACAATGAGGTCAGTACTTTCGTTCAACCAGTACCAGTTTGTTGCCCAAAGTCTGTGTTAGCAGGTAGACTCACCTAACCATCCGACACCTTTGTTCGTCTATCCTCACTGCTGCATCTGCCATGCTTGTCACATCCTTGGCACTCCACAGTCGCTCAGCCACGGCACTGGCCCTGGGCCTGGGGTGGGACAGGCAGTACATTTATCATGAACACCACTCGTAAAGAGAATTCTAGCAGTGGAGATGAGATGCTAGCAAATACTACTAATAAATCTATTTTTCTGTGACCACATCACCAACACAGAAGTTAGGAACATTAAACAAGCTAAAGGAAAAAGCCACCTTGAAGACCTCAGTTAATGTTGTTAAAAGCAGGAAGGTGAAATGGTACAGCCACGTGACCAGCAGTAAAGACTTCTCCAAAGTGATCCTACAAGGAAGAGTGGCAGGGAAAAGGAAAAAGGCAGACAGAAGAAGAAGTGGGTTGATAGTATTACTATTAGGGAGTGGACCAGCCTGCCCCCTGCCAGCACCCCAGCGCTGGCTCATGACAGAGAGGGATGGAGGGAGGCAGTGTCACAGTGCTACAAAGTGCCCCCACGACCACCCCTGGTCAAGGGACCGGTAAGCGGTAAACTCATATGGATCTTCACAAAGTTCACAGTAAACACTAACTGTGAAGAACAGCATTAGACTAAACATCATATTAAGATAAAACCAACTAAACTGACAGGTACATCGTCAGAAGTACAAAAAAATGTACTACTGGTATCATGTCTTATCATACCAGTTTGATTCACTTGTAGACTTAATTTGATGTATTTTTAACCGGTGCATCAAAAATTTGATATACTAACTGACTTTATTGACTGCAATGAAAGGTTGAGTTGGAGTAGTAACTAACACTGACCAGAGCCTGGCAATCAGGTTTGTGCCATCCACATACTCCCCCCACATACAGGCCTCTCCTCCAATCACCAGGTCTTTCTGTTCTTGTGTGCCTGGAACAAAAACACATGTTTTTGTGAACTCCATTTTAGTAAAACAAAACTTTTGATAATAACAATAAAAAAAATTCACTCACTCAAAAACTATTGTTACTGCAACAGTAATATAGAAAATGCAGTGAGAGATCAGAGGTACACAATGTGTAAGACTAGTGTCGAGGCATGAGCTTTTTACCCCATAGACTGAATGAGCGGAGTGTGAGTTCTGGGATGTCATGTGTGAAGGTAGGGTGTTGTACATGTATGCTTTTCTACTCCTTTATACAAATGATAATATTATAGTTTTTAAGTTGAAGGTGACGGTGACACAAAATTTAGATTGTGTCTCAATAGATGACATGCACAATTTGTGTTGACATTTGTCCCTTCCCTCCAATTCAACTTTGCTTTAACTTGTTTCCTTCTGCACTAAATAAAAGAGTAAATGACTTATATGGTGACCGTATGAATAGCAGAAAATTGAACAAAGTACCCAGTATATGAGATGACCATTGATAACCAATAACACAAGGCACTTCTTCAAGTCTGCGGTTACAGCATTTCCCCCCTCACTCCCTGTGACTATTTGACACAGAACTGAAGACACACAAACAAAGAAACAGACAAACACGCTGATAACAGCCTCCCTACATGGAGGTAAAAATGGGAATGGGTAATGCTAGTATAACCTGCTCAAAAACAAACCATTAAAGACTTGAGGATCTAGTTTGTAGAACGTGGACCAGTCGGTTCCAGGGTTGTATACGTCATGGTTCAGATACCATCCAGCTGACAGTAACGTGCGATAACCCTTGGCTGTCAGCCTCTCTAGAACAGCCTGGATGGTGGGGTGTTCAAACCATACCTCCCCTACAGTGGACTTGTCCTGGTAACAACAATGCACAGTGAAACTGAAGGCACTGTGCTACGTACTTGCAGAAGCTTTCAATGACAACTTTTCCTCTTTTGTATACGTTACATCAACAAAGTTTCCATGGACTTCAACGTGGACAAGACTTAACAAAAACAGGAAGGGTTTTGCAGTCTCTAGGGTAAAAATCCTGACAGAAAGTAACGTTATTCAGTGCTAATGCATTGAAATGCCTTTTTTGGTTGGTTGACTGAAAATACGCCAATAATGTCACTGGTATATCTGATATTTCAAAAAGGGCTGGAATACTATAAACTATAAAAATGTGTACAAGATGGAAACGGTGTGTAAAAGAGAAACGCTTTCATAGGAAATGTACTATGGCAGTGTGTATGACCATATTTGGCATGTGTGACCATATTTGGGCATGGAGACCAGGGGCCTCAGGTACTTGCAGGTGTGGCTCTCATTGCAGGTTGGTGATTGGCTGCTGAGATAATTGAATCATCTGCTAAAAGAACACCTGCAGCTTGTGCCGCATACTAATAAGAGGAACAACTGCCTTCTCTTCTACAAGTATTGGCCAGGAAAAAGGAGTGCCTTGGGTTGTAAATCTGTGGTCAAACATTTGTTGACATTGTTCCCTATGAACTTCCCCTGAACTAAGACCATGTCATTGGAGGGAAGGGATCAGTGTTAGTGTAATAATTATGTGTTACATTGAAAACACACTGTGTAGTGTCATTCTGAATGAAGATGTGCTGTATACCAAGACACCGTGCAGAGAGTGTGGTAGATGACATGCAAGCAAGGCCAAAGAGAACAACAGGTTGTACATATACATGTGGGATTGGCTATTCGCTTGGCTTGGGTACTTTCGCTTGGCTTGGGTATTTGCAAAAGTGCAAACTGCAGGCAAACTTTCTTACAACTTGCATTATTGCAGGTAATAAAAATAAAACAATTTGAGCCCAGTTGTCCCTAACATCATGGAGTTAGAAAACCTCTGATTTCTAACTCCATACTAACATGTAACCCCTATGTACTAACCAGTGAAGTCCTGTGGTTCACAGGTGTAATACTTCCCCCAGTCAGTTCCATAGGAGATGTAATTGAGGTACCAGCAGGAGGAAAGGATGGCCCGCAAGCCCTTGGCTGTTACCCTAGCCATTTCTGTGGGTACTGCAGGATTGCTCTTCCACACTTCCACTACTGTGTCCTTGGCCACCTAAAAAAACACTACTTTTAGAGGGACTTAGGACAAATAGCACTAGCAACTTTTGCTTGTGCTTTTTACACCCATAGGCAGCATCAAGAACAAGCTTAATCATCAACGTCACAAATTCAGCAAAAGCCTGACACTGAGACAGCAGACCACAATTTTCCAGCTAGACCTATCATTGTCATACTATAAAAAATGATGGCTTTGCAATTGGTCATGAGGGTAAGTAGTGGTCATAATACAGCAATTCTTCAACATTTTTCTCTGTGCTGACAAAGATTGGGCTGCCTACAAAAACTGGTGAGGGCCAGATACAGAAAATAATCTTCAATCCTGACAGCTAGTCACAAACCGAAAACGTGGTTGTAGTAATTTTATAATCAGAAAATCAAGCACTTCACATGCAACTGATGCTCATGGTCACATAGACTGCTTGAGCCAATATCTGCCACAATGATTCTGTTTGTCCAAGTCACTTTGTTGATGTAACTTATACCTACATGTATTATATGAGCAATATAGTATAACAGAGAATAGTAGAAAATTTTAAGTAGTATGTCATAAACTTTTTTTAATCTTTTTCAATCTTCATATGGATATTATTTACTACTTTTCTACTGTGAACATAAAGACTTAGTGAACTACAGTATCCTACCTGTACTCCATTGTCCAGCACCTCCTGCCATACTATATAGTTTCTCCCAATGGAGGTGGAAATGTCCAGGATACTGTAGGCAAACATGCATGACTGTTATAATTACTGTTAGTAGCCATAAGGACAAACCAATGCAAGAACTAAATTTGATAAAAGATTATCATAACTCCTTCAGGCCACACCAATTTGATTTGTTGGTTCTCGGAAAAAAGAAAAAATATGAAGCGACAGGTATGACCTAGGCATCCTATGATTGCCCTAAATGCTATGGTAGGAGCCATGAAGTCAACTTACCAGGCTGGTTTGTAATTCAAACAATAATGAAAACATAGTATACTCAGTAATTGCAAAACATTATATTGTCAAGTATTTCTTGGTAAGTCTTACTTTTTGATGTAGTATTGCTCCAGCTTGGAATAGTCTGTTCCAAAGCCCATGGTCTCCATAAACTTTGTAATGTCTGGATTACTCTTCCTACATATAAATCAAAGAACATCACAAGTTTGAAAGAGCACTGGTACAGGTAACATTAAACACAAGACAAATTTTATCTGCATCATAAAGACTTTGAGAACTATGGATCACACTAAAAACAGTTGAGAAACCATAATGACATTATTTCTTTTACATTTCATATCTGGTTGTTACAATCAACACAGCAAATAAACAACATGCACCTACATGTATATATAAACCCAGTACATGGACTGGTGCAGGTAGACATCAGAAACACCTGCACAACACCTGCCCCAGTTTTGCCTGCACTAAGTGCATGCACTTTAAATTAGTATTTCGAGCTCTGAAGTCTTCAGTATGTTCTGACAGTGTGTTTAGTCAAAATCAAAAACTCAAGTAAGCTAAGCATTGTACATGCACATCAACACATGATTTTATGCTCAGACTGCTGAGCCTTAAACTCACCAGCAGTTGAAGTTGACCTCATCCCCACCCAGATGGACATACTTGTCAGGGAAGACATCCTTCACTTCCTTCAGTAGTTTAGTCATCATGTCATACGTAGTGTTCCGTATGGGGTTGGCTGCGTAGTACTTTCCATTGGGGGTGGTCCCATCATAACATGGTGTGAGAAACCCTGGGAGACCTGCACCCCAGGAGGCTGTGTGGCCTGGAAAGACACATCATATAGTTTTAAAATTAAAGGGGCATTATGTAACATTTCTGCACTAAAAATTCAAACATTTAATTGAAAAAAAATCTTCATGAGATTATTATAATTTACTTCCACTTTTCAACATCTTTGTGCAATTATCTTACATTTCTGACATAAATGATTGGCACACTGAAATAGCCCACAACAGGTGCACTTGAAGTCTTAGTTTGTGGTGCCACCACAAACTACCAGAATGTAAACAAACATGGATGACAGCTGTGTTTTATGCTTTTTTAAGGGCACAAGATCGGTGACATGGCAGTATTCAAACCCCTGACCTCTTGGTTCTGAGCCAAACACACTAAGTCTGCTGTTATGCCACAGGACTCCACACGATATAACATTGGAACTAGAAAGGTAACATTTGCAAAATGTTTGACCTTCGCATATGGTCTGCTCTGTTAATTCTTACTCAAATACATTAATACATATGGTCAGACAGGAGTATAAATCCCTCCTACCGGTACTGACAAAATTGCAACATCATGTAACCCATGTAACCCATGTACTGGCAAGGTCAACAAATCAGGTCATTGGCCAGGTCAGAGGTCAGTGTTTGGAATGTAAGAAGAAGAATATCTACATGTAGGAAATGTAGCAAAAACAATATGTTTTCCTTTGGTAAACATAATGATTACAAAGCCAATTACATACAAGTATTACTGATTAGATGAGAATTATAATAAGCCATACCAGGGGTGTCAAACTCTGGCACAACCCTGATGCCCCTCAGTCGGGAGTACTCTATAACATCCTTGATGTCATCTTGGGTGTACAGGTGGGTATAGGGGTTGAAGGCTCCCTGGAGTCAAAGCAACATCAAGTCAAAATAAATCTACAAACCGAACATCAAAACAAGTATTTCAAAGGCCGCATCCAATGCAATTTCAATGCGACAAAACAATATTCTGGAGGAGGGAATCTGTTTCATTGCATTTACTGCCATTTCTTAGCAAATTTGTGTTTTAAATAGCCCCCAAACAAGCTACAGAAGGCGTCTTTTCATTTTTGGGTACCACCCATAAATAGCTAGAACCAGCCTACAGTACAAAACAAGCAACAGTTTTCCCATCATTTTTGCCTCGCAGATATCAGTATGCTATGGGATAGGATTGATTCAACTTACTACTAAATGCAAGACTAGAATTATGTAGAAAATTGACTTTGAAAATCCAGTTTCTCTGCCATGAAATTGTATTGTTAGATGCCTTTAAAAAACACCTTGGTCAAAATATTGAAAAATGACAAATGTACATTATACGTATACCAAGCAGCAGTTTCATGCAATGTGCAACCATTCTCTTATTCGTTAAACTGCTAATCTTGACAGCAGGTGAATATTGGTCTACTGAGAACAACTGTTGCCATCAAGTTAAGCATTTTAAGTGCAGCTGTACATTTCAAAATGTTACAGTAATAAACTTTGGGACTCAATTACTATCTAGGTGTGACAACACTACAATACTATACCTTAGCACTAAGATCAGGAAAGACAACACTCTGATATGGGAAGGACTGGTCGTCCACAATGTGCCAATGGAACACATTGAACTTGTTGTAAGCCATCGCATCCTGAAATCAAGAACAACAAGAAGCCATAGGCGACAATTCTCCGTGAAGTATTATATAGTGCAACAAAAAGAAGTAGCCATTGGCGACAATTCTCTGTGAAGTGTGATAAATCGAACAAAAAAAATTGTTTAAACGCGCGTCGGCTCAGTCATCTTAAGACGCAACAACCAATCAGAGATGCGAAATGCCGACACGTGACGCGGGATTTGCATACAGTCTAAACAACGGGGAAGGGCGCGCGATGCCCGAAATATTTTTGCGTCAATATTCAGCGCCGTGTTTCAAGAGATTAATACCGGGAAACAATTTCTTTTCTTGTTTTGAACGCATAAACATGCATTTACGCTAATCTAGTATGATTCAGGGTTACTTTTTTTTTACCTGCCATGGCCAGATTATCTAAAGATGTGTGTATTGTGTGTGCAATCTACAGAAAGAGAAATGTACATCAGGTCCGATTTTCACGTTTCGGTTTTTTGGACTCGGTTCATGAACGTATTTTGGTTTGGCTCCTGGAATGTGCGAAAAAATGACTCCCGGGACTGTCTACAGGGAACACTCGCACATTCGCGGTGTATCAGGACAGCGCGACTGGTCGGCATTAGCGCAGTCCCTGCAATTAGTAACAGTTGCACATCAATCCGGCCGAAAGCATGATTGTGTAACACAGGCTACTTCTTCATATACCAGCTCATACTACACGACGCCTTTACAACTAGCAAATCATAAAATTACCCGATCTACTAGTACTGTATGTGCGGTTTACCAGCCCCAGACCACATCCGACCACGAGGCAGAACACATTGATGGGTTGCTCAAAAATATTGTCCATGTTTACAAAGAGTTGCTCCACTAACACTATGGAGCGGCCCAACCCAAAAATATTGGCCATGTGTCATTGCTAGGACGACCGGCCAGTTGCTACGTGACTAAATACACGCCGCCACTAGGTCGCCACACCCGACCAGTTTGAAATCGATAGGATTACGTCATCGGTATTAACATTTCCTAATGTTGACCTCTGACCACCCCACATTTCCGTCCCCATTAGCCCCGCCGCGACTTACTACCGGTGACATAAACGGACGACAACATTTCAACGACATGGGGATGTTTCGAAAATAACCATTTACTCCAATATCAAAACAGCTACGGTAAAAATAAAAAGACGTGCATCATCCCGGACATAATGCCACACCACATGCGAAATTACACAAAAATGCGACGTACGGAAGAATGCGTTTTGGCTGTGAACATCTTCCAAAAAACTTGGCATCTCTTAACCATGGGCAAAAACATCTGGAACCACTTATCAAAACCACCCCGTATCTGCATGAAGTTCCACCCCCCCCACTGCTATTCCAAACAACGCGTTTTTCTGGACCATTCCAATTCGCCTCGTAATTGTAGGGGTTCGTCTGCAATATTACATTGACCGCGAAAGCAGCAACGGCAAAAATACACATTCGTGCATCAACACGGGCATGCCCGCAGACGGCGTATAAAATTGCGTGCCGATTACACAAAGAGAACCCAGTGTTTTGACTGCGAACACGAAAAATCAGCCGATCACAACACTCCGTCCGGAGGTCCTGACCTCCTTCACGGAGTAATAAAATCTATAAGGAATATGGAATGTTATTGTCAGCACTGAATCTGTATGGTCTTTGAATTTGCATGTACATAATCAGGATCTGTATAATGTTGAAACTATAACAATGATGCATAAAGCAAAACCCCTGATCCTCCTCCCTTGTACTCTCAAAAAGTGGCTTAGGTAAAGGAGTATATGTTTTCAGGATTAAAAAAAAAACTTGAAAAAGAAGATAAAAAGATCTTAGTTAACTTTTTTTCGTTGCCAAAAAATTCTGTCAGGAACACATATGGGAAAAGGCTTGGAATCAACAACAGTGTAACAAAGCTACAGCCTAAGTAGGTAACCAATCAAACTTTGAGTTTGAGCATGATGAACTGGACAAGCTAATCAGCTTTGAGCATGATGATCTAGACAAGCCAATCAGCTTTGAGCATGATGAACTGGATAAGCCAATCAGCTTTGAGCATGATAGACTGGACAAGCCAATCAGCTTTGAGCATGATGATCTGGACAAGCCAATCAGCTTTGAGCGTAATGATCTGGACAAGCCAATCGGCTTTGAGCATGATAAACTGGGAAAGCCAATCAGCTTTGACAGTTTGAACATGATGAACTGGACAAGGCAATCAGCTCTACCGGTAGACTCTTGCAGCCCTTACCAAATTCTGCTTGATGTACTTGAGGGGGATGAAATGTCGGGAGGTGTCCAGCAGGATCCCTCTGTGGGCAAACCTGGGAAAATCATCTATTGTGGTCTTGTTGATGAGCATCTGTTGCAGTAGAACAAAACATTGTTATTCACAAGTCAATTTTTGGTTTTCACACAATACACTGTACTATTGTTTATTCAAGTCCATAGGAAAGTAAAAATAGTGAACGAATACACATTATGCTCAACAATCATACATGGTAAAATGCATGGCAATAACTTTTCAAACAACAATACTACAACTAAAAAATATTATCAATATCACTTACCATGCCATTATCTGTTCTGTATACTAGTTGGGAAAATGTCTCCAACCCTAAAACGACAGCATACATGTAACATAGATTATGACAAAATACACACAATCTATCTGTAGCAGCAGGAAGTTGGGAAAAGAACAGCAACAGGAAGTCCTTCATGGCCATGGGATGGCAAATTTTGCTAATTTCCAGCCTCTGCCAAAAACCATACTAGTAATGAACTGAAGGGAGATAATTCCCACAACTTAATTAGATCATTGGTTCATACCTCTCAACACTCCCCATGCTGAGTCAGCAACCAGTGTTCCCATTGGTGCAGCCACTGTCAGAGTGTCTGTGAACAGTAACATGTGACAAAGAAGAATTGTTATGATAATACTTACCCCTATTCTACAGTCTTTCTAACTCTAACAACAAAGCAGATTCTCAGAAACAACAGACTGAAAATAATGTTTAGATTTGGATTAACTAAATCTGTATCTATATCTATAGAGCTACACACCAGCTACATGTATTACACTGACTTCACTGTAAAATGTAATCAACAAATGATTTTTAAAGCATAATAAAACATCAATATTGTCCAGATATCCAAAAATGTTATGGTGTAACGTTAATAATGTCTACTATTGAGTTTGGGTCAAATAAGAATACGAAAGCACTGGGATTTACCAAGTAGAATTGGTGAGGACATTAATAATTATATAAAAATTTATATATTAATCAGAGCCTGCCTGAATTTAGCATATATTTGCATATTTTATAACACCTACTACAACTGCTAACTTGAAGGTGCATAGATGTTGCCTTTGATTCGTTTGAAGAACAACAGAACAGGTGCAAAACGTTTAGTAGATAAATATTTGGATTTCTTGAGACTCACAGTTTTCTGAGGACTCCAAGCTGGGGTAGACTCCCGTGCACGGCTCCTTCACCATCACCTGTAGTGTATTCAGCTCCGACATGTCTTTAGATGCCACAGGAGCCTTCCTCAGCCCATCAATGTCGAAAATAAGATCATAATACCGCTGGAACGCCTGGTCAACGATGTCGCACATCTCAGAGGAAGACCCGTAAGTAAATTTGAAGCTGGGCATCGCCAGAGCGTAGGCTTCTGTAGAAGCCGTCATCGTCTGAGGCTTGGGCAGGACCTTGCCCGTCTGTTGCACCATGACGGGCTTCTGGTAGCCCGGCACGTCGTGGCAAGGGAGCGGGGAGACGAACAACGCCAAGAACACGGCGAACAGGCTGAGGACCGCCATCTTGTTTGGGTCATATGGTTCCTGCAGGTATGAATGTCATGTGATGGGATGTCACGTGATGACATCCGCATCGCATCAGCGCAACTTCATATTATTTGGTAGCCTCGAGAAAAATATTGTTTGAAACCATGTGTATTCCAAAGGCCACATAAATGCCAGAAATCTGGGCGATTTCCATAACGGGAGCTCTGGGGTTGACTTATACTTCGCAAGTGCCCTAACTCACAGTAAACTTAATCTCCAAGCAGATTCGGTGGGGCAGGGGGACTTTATATTGGCCAGTCCTGTATCCATTGGCCGCCTGTATCCAACGGCGAACGTTGGA
>NW_017802558.1:246906-268019 GCF_001625305.1 Branchiostoma belcheri
ACCATTGAGGTCGCGACCACTGATCTGACCTTTCACACAGAGGGGTGTCAGCATTCTTTGAAACTGTTCAGATGTGAACCACATGTGCCGTCAATCAACGTCTCGTGCCTGGTGGGATCGCGCGGGTCGCAGCCAACGAACTTCCGGGTGGGCCAATGGGTCAGGGGTCAACGCCCTCTTGCGCAATTTCGGATGTATTCTGTACTGAATACCGTGGTATACTGTCTCAGACGTTCTCGGGACTCGGTGTATCTTCTGTTAATGGGCTGTAGATGGTGCAGGTTTTTTTTGTTTTATTGTATATGTGTTTTGGGGCGTAAGATTATTTGTATTTCCTTTTCGTGTCTCGGACACCCGTTACTGTGTTTGTTTACATTATCGCTGGTCGCTGAGGGTCGGGCAGCCAGATTCGCCACGGGATGCCTCCTGTCCTTTCTATTTTTGGGCTCCAGTCGGCTAGGGGGGATTAGTGATTTCACACATCATTTAGCCAATTACAAACATTTCGAAACTTTTCGAAAAAAATGGTATTCGCGCGAATTCACTAGTTAATTCAAAGAACAGTCCCAACATGCACCCAACATTCTGCAACATACATTACAATACCCGGAGGTACAAAATCTACGATTTTCCTTGTTTCATGCTGTAACCATGGAGGTTGAAAATACTTACCAAGTCACACAACTGTCACATACATAAGAACACATAAAGCTTTACAAAACTGCAAAATGTTGGGTCTCTTAAGTGTTTGATAAATAGAAAAGCGACCCGAGGAAAACAACGTCAACACCACTGCCGTCTGCATTTCCCACGGGACCGCATCGGACTCTACTCTTTATGAAGGCTGCGGTTAGAGAAGTTTATTACCTTCGCCAAGAATTGGAGAAGGTTATGTTTTCCTGGCCGTGTTTGTGTGTGTGTGTGTCTGTCAACAGCATAACTCGAGAAAGCTTAGATGGATTATCTTGATATTTGATAGGTGGGTAGGTCTTGATGAGAGCTCGAACTGATTAGATTTTGGTCCCCCTGGCGGCTTGTTATGGTACTGCAGCTGAACTTCCGGTTTTGATATCTCATGATCCAGACATGCTAGGGTGACGAAATTTGCATGGTAGGTAGCTCTCGTGCTGGGGAAGAAGTGACGTGCTAGCTGCTTGCTCTGGAACTGCAGGGGCGTTAGTTGAAAAATGTTTAAAGGCTAATAACTACTCAAGAACCGGTGGATGGATCGTCGTGATTTTTGGCATGTAGGTAGCTGAAGTGATGCTTGACATAATGATATTACAATTATGCAAATATTAATGTAATTTGCATAATTAATGAGGAAAGTCTATTAATCAGCTGCATTCCATGATAGGACTATTCAAGCATGTGTCATACATAATTGAGAACGGCAGAAATACAGGCAGATATCAATTATGCAAATGAGGACTTAATTTGCATAATTAATGAGAAAATGTTATAATTACATAGTGGTAACTGCCTGGAATTTCATACTTGGGATATTTGAAAGTTATGTAAAGGTGAACATAATTAAACATAACTTATTCAAATAAGGACCTCATTTGCATAATTTATGAGGAAATACTATAATGGCATTCTTTGATAAGATAAGACTGTCTTCTGGTGTAGAATATGATCTACAGATATAATTGATGCAATATAGGATCCTATTTGCACAATCAGTAATTAATCTATAATTTCTTAGCCATAAAGGCTAACCTCATTTGGCGAAGGTATGAGATCGTGGAACTCTAGTTGCAAATCTATTCCCGAGGGTAAGTTACAAACATAAAAGAACATTGAAACAGAGTAACGAAGAAAACTTCAAAATGTACATAATCAAGTCTAATTGTCTAAAACTATTGCTATGTCTAAAGCTGTGTGTCTGAATTTGTGGGTTTAATATGTGATGCCACCATCCATAACAATAAAATCAAGCAGATGTTTCGGTGGCTGCAAAATACAGTATCAAATCAAAAAAGGAGGAGAACTAGATCTATAGACGAGATAAACAAGGGTATTTTTCTTCTTCTCTTTGGTAACTTTTCGACGTTACTGAGATATAGACGAAAGAAAGAAGACAGGGAAAGGATGTGTCAAGCTTCCCACGACCATTGACCGGGTTACTGTCCGTGTGTGTTCCTACCACTACGTATACCCACTCCTGCCAACCTGACACATCAAAATCCTTCAGTAAACCAGTTGTTCTGCCTTCCTCCTTTAAATAGCTGCTTTTAGCAGTCCTTGCAATTGTTCTGCCTATATACTATAGATTCTATAATTACAAACGCACTCACACCTCTTTGGCACTTTACATTGCACTGTTTGAATGACCAATTCACGCAATTTTTCACTCATTTGTTTGTTTGTTTGTTTGTTTGTTTGTTTGTTTGTTTGTTCTTTCCTCCATCCAAGTAGGTTATCCACATGTCCATTCAAGTTTTAGGTCAAAGTCAGAGTCTTTATAGGCGTCCGAACAATGTATCTTTCGACAGGTGCCAATATAATATCCATCTAGTGCTAGGTACCATTTCCAACGTGCATGATTTGTGGAAGTTAGAAATCCAGATGTCATTTGTGCGTCGATCATTTTCGTAGTTTCCCGCCTGGCGGGCATGCCGGGATTGACCCCACGCACCCAGAGCGTGATACCGGTCCTTCAGCAGGGAACCGGCGCTCTACATGCTGCATACAAAAGCCGGTCTGCAGACACAAGAGCCGTGCTGGGCAAAGAATGCTCAAAGTGGTCCCTGTTCTCTGAAATTGTAGCGAGCAGCCAGATTGCAGTTGGCATCAACAAGGTTTGTCATGTTATTTTCTTTTTTCCCCTCATAATATTTTGGCAATAATCCTTGCTGGCAGGATCTTACGGCGAATGTCAGATCATTGTGTTCAGTTTCCTCGCCCAGGCCTCTCAACATGCTGTGGCCTCTCAGTAACCCACGCGGCTGCCTGTAAAGTAGGTTATATCGATCTACTGTGGTGATGCAACAACCCGTCGGACCATACCAAAACCCCGCTGTAACATATCATGCCGATCTGGCCTCCGCAGACAGAGCAGCACATTTCGTGACTATTTCCGGAGTAGACGTGGTAGACTGAGCGTCGAAAAGAGCGCATTGTATGACGACTGAGTCATTCTGAGAAGAGAGGTAAAGCATCAATAGAATTCCTGGCTGCTCCTAGCCTACTGTCTGACACACGCAGCTCAGTGTAGTGCCAAGCACACGGATGTATAATTCCCTGAATTTCAATGCCAGTCGCTGGCGTGTAGAGTTTCCACTGCTTCCGCAAAGAAATCATTAGTACTAAGGTTTATTGAAGCCATTTACCTAATATGGAAACAGATGATACTGGGTTACACAACCTCCCCCCCCCTTTCAGATAATAGTCTGTTCCATATGTTTAAGGTTCCCCTTTCTTCTTCAACGTGCAAGTTATTCAATGTTAGCCCAGCTCGTCTCAACTTGGGTATGGATAGAGAAAGGCAGCATAATCCTGTTGTAATTTTCTCCATCCTTGAGAATAATGAATGGTTCCTCCCCAATATTGCATGACCACATCACCCGGGCAGTCCATGCGTGATCCACACATGGACGTACGTCTCTGTCCATGCTAAATTATTCACATGGATCGTAATCGTCGAACAAAATACAGGCGGCCATAGTTATCATTACGCTGGTATTACAGCGGCATATAAAATGCAGAGAGTAGGCATCCGCATGTCTGAATTCGAAGAAACACAGGCATACAAGTATGTCACTAGAGTCTAGACTCGGGCTGCTCTTTTTTTGGGACCTCGCGTCGCGTGACGTAACGATCGCATGATGTTGTTGTTGTATGACGTCACTCTTAAAACCGGGGCTGAACGAATGGAACAAATTGGTCAAAATGTGGTCAGGTGGATAAATAAACCGTCCGGAGAGGGTTCAGTTGGCCCAGAAGTGCTCGTAAATTATAAAATTGATTGGAACGTTCCCAAACGACCCATTTGGCCTATGGTTGACCCACTCGGACCAAGGACATTATATAATGTCCCCGCTCGGCCCAAGGGCCAATGACCTATTGGCCCGATTACTAGGTTCACACCTGGCCAATCAATCAATCAAAGTCACCTATCAATGCTAATTCCTCTAGCAAAAGATGCTGAGTTGCAAGTAACCTGTAGCATGCATTTGGTGCGTGGTAGAGCACAGTCCATTCTGTTATTGTAAACGGTGTCTCGCATACATATATCTGCGTATTTATTTGGGGGGTTTTATACAAGAGCACCGTAAAATGAATACCTGTATGGCATGTATGAGAGCTAGCAGAATTATTTCGGCAAGCACGAGTCTTGAGACCTGGCCATCTGTCCGAAATATTTCTGCAAGCAAAGGTTGGATGGGAATATACCGATCTAGGACAAGTAGAGCGCCAGAAATCTGGCCGGTTCCAGCGACCAATCAGACCAAATTTCACGGTGCTCGTCACCATTTCCTGGGAGCCAGACTCCCCTGTGACCGGCCTTCCTCATCACCCATCCCACGCACGTACCGGAACCTCAGTGCTGCTTGCGTCTTGCTGCAACCTTGTGGAGCTAGGAGAGTCTGCCCATCAGCAATTTGTATAATTTCACGTTAAAATCTGCAGCAGGCAGACGGGAAGACTTCACAGTGCATGATAGATGGAAGAGACGTAACGATAGACTCCTCATCTATTGCTAGTCGAGTCGCCGATCTCAGGATCCCAGTAGGTTGCGTGCATGTTTGTGTTCATTCTTTTTATTGTCTCGCATTTGTACGTCTGTCGTATGCTAAACAAAGCTGGCTGTCGTTTTTTCCTCACCAAATTGTCTGTCTCAAGCCTCCGGGCCATTTTGCGGTTTGCCAAACGCCACATAACCACCTGTGCTTATACCTATCACGCCACTAGACAGACAGATGGACCGATATACTGTTCTATAATAGCGTCTGTATTTCCTGAACGGAATATTTAATGCACGCTAGCCTCGCGGTAACGATAGGAACGCATGCAAAATCACTCAAGTTTGCACATATTTCTTCTCAGTTCTTATTTGGTGGAAACGTTAACGTTGCGATGTGCACTTAAATGTACAAAGATTGGGTGTAGCAGGTCGTTCGGTGTAACATGAGCTAGCTGCCGCCGCGCCGCGTGCTGGTGTGTTTATATAATACGCCGACGGGCGGTTACACCGGCTACATACTGATACAGATACAGAACGTTGACTTCGGTTACTAGTACTTTGCAGTAGCCGTATTACATGAGATATTGACGATGACGTAAGAGGCAATCAGTTCTGCTGACGAATACAGTATCTATATCGAACGGAGTCTCCAGTCACGCACCAGATATATTTGGTGGCTGCCTGTAGGATGATATCACCACGACTCATTTGCTTGGAGACGTCGTATTTACTTCATGTGCATGGAGCCAGACGATACATTCAATGTGACATGCAATACCAGTATTAGTGCAAGATCCAGATGCAACCTTCTTTGTATTATCACGTTTTGAACATTTTATTACGGCTCATAAAGCTCTCTGTCTGCAGGCAAAATTTGCAGCAGACATCTTTATGTAGGCAGAATTATCAAGAGCCTTTTAACACAAGTACTGCACGGTTCTACAAAGGCGGCATGCTTGGATACCGGTTTCATTTTATCCTTTCGATTGTTTTCATGGACACGTTATCAAGGATAGTATTGCTTTACTGAAGAGCTCTTGGTCACGCTTCGCATCTGCCTTCAGATATTCATTCAAACCAAGAACGCTCTTCCTGTAACACACAGATTTTCTTTCGTTGGAGGCATTTTCTTTATTTCGGTATGTACAGCGATTCATAGCGAATATGTACGTTTTCCTCAGTCATTGATATAATATAATATAACACTAGCAGTGATACGTCAATCGTGAGCGTTGATATGTCTGCTTCATGTCAATCAGTGATTTTTATAAATATTTGGACACTTCTTGCAGCAGTGAACGTAAGCTTTGCACGCGTTACACGACGTACTGATACATGTAATACAAGAGCAGCTGCTCAGCAATGACAGTGACTTGACAGGGAGGTATGGCAAGTATCAGTGGGGCCCAAAGTGTCGTGTTTCATCCAGTCTGGCGCGGGGACATTTTTGCGGTAACTTGCACAGTGCCGACAGGATAACCAAGATTGACAGGGAACAGCAGGCTTGTGTGTTAGATCCTGTTCAGGAATTTTGCGAAGCTGCTACAAAGTGATGATTGAGTCTTGGCGTTGTGACAGTCACACCTAATACATAGCTTTAGAGATACATATGCATACACAGATCCTCCCGCAACTAGTGTTGCATCGGTCGACTAGTAGTTCTGACAGGTACTTCTGTTTTGGGCCGCAGCAGACATGTGCATACATACAAACATACATAAAATACATACAGTATATATCACGTGTGACTGTCTACAGCGACAAGACTCAATCGTCACTGGGTGCAAAGAGTAATCTCCAAGTAGCATCCTACGGTGGCAAAACAGTACCCATTGACCAGAGGAGTGACCATTAACTAGCCTCTACCAGTCTTCGGGAAAAAGTAGACAATGCAAATGGCCAAATTGACAGATGATATGCCAGGGGAGTCGGCCGCTCGGCAATTTCTACTTTTTTTCCAGCCTTTTCTCGATCTACAGGTAACATGAATGATGAAAAGCTAAAAATAGGGAACTGAACCATTCAGCAAAATATGCCAGCAACGAATGCTTCATTATCCTAAAGCCTTATATCCAATTCTTTTACTCTTCGCCAGCTGACGAGTTTAAAAAAGGATACCTTAGCTAGTACACTACTGTAAAAAGATGGCGCAAATTAAGGTGTAAAACAAGACTGAGCCAGCTCCTTACATCTGCTTGGAGATTTACCCAAGCCAACACGTGGTACGATGTGCCTCGACCTTCTTTCAACAAGAGGTGACCCGGGTCACTGTTTACCCATCGTAACCAAGATAAACAGCGGTGACCACGCCTCCCTACATTGTTCGGTGCCGGGGTATTAGGGAAAGGCACTAGGTACTTACTGACGTCATCAATTACCCGTGTTGCTCGGTGCCGGTACTAGCACGGGCGAAACTACTAAATGCTCGGGGGGGTCTCAGTTGAATAGACTAGAGAATGAGATTAATGAAAGACTGAATGGCTAAAATGAAATCATAATCGCTTCATACTATACAGTATACACACTCTCTCACCAGAGCAGTCGCTAGTATGTCCTTTCAGACTTTGGATGGCGGCGAAAATGTCCCGAAAGTCTTGACCTGCACCCCCGCGACCTCTGTCTGAAACACCTGAGTAGTCACGCCACCCGGCTTTTCATTCAGCGCAGCAATTTGCACTTCAAATGGTTGCCAGACACATAACGTTTATTGTACGTGCCAAGGGTAAAATAACGGTGAGAGACCTGGTCTTATATGTTGCAAGTGACATTCCATGCTGGTCAGAACTAGCGTTTCTTGCATACGTGTAGAATTCTTGATCTTATTTCGCGTGTGACATTTTGTGACAGGTGGGTAGCCTGGATAACTCGATGCGGACGTGGTTCTCCTAAGCATGGTGTGCTAACAGGTGTGCGCGCGAAGGCACAAAGGAGAAATTCGTCTGCGTTTAATACCATTTCCCCCTTGTTGCGTTCCGCATTGGCATGTATTATTCTGTTTTCTAAGTGGGGAATGTGGGAAACAGAACCGATCTCACGGTTTTCTAGACGGAACTAGACTAGGAGAGTGTTTGCTAACTGTCAAACCCGCACACACTTATTGCTCAGTATTTACCGGTAACTGTTCTCTTTTGTAATGATATTGACATTCACGCTTGTTTTACAGATAGAAGAAACATGGGGGCTTACAAAGAGCACATGGAGACCGTCTTAACGCAGCGGCAGAAGGCGGCGGATAGCTCCGGGCCGACGCCCAATGGCCTGGCCGCCGACAGGAAAGTCGTCGGCGTCGCAGGGAAGTGGTACGACGTGACCACGTTCATCGACCGCCACCCCGGCGGCGACATCCTGAAATATTTCCTGAACAAGGACGCCACGGACATCTTCCGCAGCACGCACCCCGTCAGCGGGGTCTCCGAGAAGTACCTGAAGGCGCTGAAGGTTGTGGGCACGTACAAGTACGACTTCTCCGCCGACCCGTTCAACCAGGACATGCGGGGCCTGTACGAGCGGCTACTGAAGGAGGGGTACTACAAGACCAACCTGTTCTGGTACGCCCGGAAGGCGGCGGTGTGCGCGCTCATCTTCGCCGCCGTGGTGTGGCTGGTGGTGGGGTTCCAGCAGACCTGGGTCCACTGTCTGGCCGGGGTGCTGCTCGCCATGTTCTGGCAGCAGATCGGCTTCATGATGCACGACCTCATGCACCACCAGATCTTTGAAACTCAAAAGGTAAAATCAAGGATGATGTCCTTGGTAAAATCAAATATACCTGTTTATGGCAATTACTAGTTTCCTAAAAATTATCTATCTATGTAGAATCTATATACCTTGATCTCTAAAGATAGGAAGACATATATATTGCCTTGGTCACTATAACAGTATAAGGCCATACCATGTCAATTTGTTGTTTCTTAAATATTTTTAGAAAAAAATGAAGCAATGGGGAATAAAACAGAACTAGGCATCCTATGATAATTCCCCCAAAGCTATGATAGGAACCATGATATCAACATATTATCCGGCTGGTTTATTATTCAAACAATGAATTTTGAACTTTTAATCAAACAAATGCATTGATAGATGAAAACTGTAACAAAGCTAGGAAGATGAGAGCTTTCTTCAACTCTTTGAGCCAAAATATGTGCATTTTGGACTTAACCTGTTGACTACTTTTTTTACTGCAAATCAGAAAAGAAATGAAATGGGCGAATCCAAGAAATTGGTCTGGCCTAACATTAGAATGATAAAAACAATGTGACAAGACATTCATTTCTTTTATTCTCCACTACAGGTGACCAACCTTGTGGGCACGTTTGTTGGATCCGTCTGTTTCGGCGTGAGTGCTAACTGGTGGCGCGACGAACACTGGGTCCACCACATGCTGACCAACACGATATGCTACAAGACCGACTTCCAGGACCCGCAGGTGTTTGAGCCCACCTGGGCCCAGAATGCCATGCTGTTTCCACTAATGAAGACCAAATTTCAGGCCTTCCTGATTCAGGTGAGGAATACCTGAAGTTGTTATCATGGATGTGCACTCGTAGAACATTAAACAGACCCTCCAGGCTTCTTCTTGGCTCTTTAGCACTAAAAATGTCCATAGTGTCAGTTTAAAGTTTTACAATAGAGTGCACAATACTTTGTAAGAAAGTTTAAACTTTTATCGTTAGTCAATTCTAAGTAATCACTGGCCACCATTGCCACTTTGTGTTGTACTGGAATATTCAATCCATTACTGTATATCACTTTTTGTTCGCCAGTAGCAAAAGTTCGCGGTCTGAGAAAAATGGACATGTTCAGGGAACTATACGTTCACGGTGGTGGCAGGTGCAGAAAAAAGAATGTTGCGGAATTATTTGTGCATGGTACAATGTACTGATAAGTTTGCAGTACAGAAGTCACTGTGTAAATCAGGAATATAAAAGTATCGCAAAAAAATTGTGATGTACAGTGTTCAGCAACACCCACTAGCTTTTAGCACAAATTATTCTATCTGTAAGTGTAACATTTTTGTAAACACACCACAATTCTTTTATTGTTAGATTCAGCACATCATCTTCATCCCAGCCTGCATGATCGGGGGGCGGATTGATGCCATCATCGGCAGCTACAAGGACGAGAAGGAGTTTCGTCAGTTCATTGCGTTTGGCCTCCACTGGATGTGGATGTGTGCACTTCTGTCCCTCCTACCAACTTGGCAGGTTAGTATGGGGTTAGAGACAGAACTTTTGTGTGATAGTCAATTCTTACACTCTCAGTTCTGGCAATATCTATTAACAGCTTCTCGAGATATGTGGTACACATACAATGAACAAATGTATAAAAATCCCCCTACAGTACCATTGCAAAATGCCAGGTGTACCATTTTTGACCTTCGTTTTTATAACAGTTTTAACGTTTTTACATAGCAAATATCAAAAAGGGCCATCTACAACTTCTCGACTTATGACGTCGACATACATACAGACCCACACCACAGCCCGTACCGAAAACATACCCTTCTGACGGAGGCAAAAGTAAATTGAAAGTCAATCTTCCCCATCCACAGGAGCGGGCGATGTTCTACACCATTGCTGCCTTTGGGGAAGGCCTTCTGCACATCCAGATCCTCATCAACCACTACGCCAAGGACATCTACCTGAAGGATGAGCTGCATCAGATGGAGTTCTACAGATACCAGGTGGGGAAAACTTTTGGCTGTCTTCTTTCTGATGCATCACTGACACTATGGTGTCAGCTGTTAATGTTCAGGGCTCTTTCCAGCACCTGTTTTCCCGTCAATTGCAGAAACTTTGTGGCTTGTGAAGGAAAAATTTTTCCACCAATCAGTCAAGATTGACAGACAAAATTGACCAAAATCTTGGGTAAAAAATATAAAAACATCCAAAGGACCACCAGCAACCACTCTCAATCCCATGATTTGCCTCTTAAAATGTTGAAAATTGTGTTTTTAAAGGCTTGAAAGTCCAAAATTTGCCTACAGACCCCCCTAGATTGTGAGCACCCTCCCCCCAGGTCTGATCATGAACCTGGGCTGATGGAAAATAATTAAGAGCTGGCTAGAGCCCTGCAGGTGTGAATAGGTTTAGCTGCTCAGGTGTGTATTCTGTTCCTGGCTTTATAAACTTGTATCAGGGGGGTTCAGGAAACAAAAGGCCAATGGAGTGATTATAAGAGATTCATCAATAGTTTTTAATTTCTTTCCACCCCTCAGACGGAGCAGAACATCAACATCTCCAACCCCTGGTGGATGGACTGGTTCCACGGCGGCCTCAACTTCCACATCGAGCACCACTGCTTCCCACGGGTTCCTCGCCACAACCTGCGCGAGGTACGGTAACACAGCACGATACTGTAAATCACTTGATATTCGTGATAGCAAAAGTTTGCGGTCTGAGAAAGATGGACACGTTTGCGGAACTACACGTTCGCGTTGGCAGCAGGTGCAGCAAAGAAAAAGTTGACAAGTTATTCGTTCACGTTAATGATAAGTTCACAGTACAAAAGTGACCATGAAAACTGCCAATATAAAAGTACCGCGAAAAAATCGTGATTTACAATACTGTCCGCAATGTTCAGACATTTGGCCTCACTTGCTGAAGCCCCTTTCACACATGGAGGACCTTCCCCCCAAACACCAGCCAGCTGACCAATGTTGCGCAGCAGTCTGACCAGATTAAGGTCATTAAGGTTAACTTTTGATAAAAATCGAATCGAGTTTGAGTTAAATTTGAGTCAAATTTGACTTCCAACAACGCCCGAACCCCAGCCAACCATAACCAAACCTCCCGTCCACATCCAAACGTTTTCACCATTGAAACATTCAGCTGTCACAGCCAAACAGTAGCCGACCTTGCTCCTGACCAAATCCTAACCACGGTTGAAAGATGCCATATTCGGTTATGTGTGACTGGGACTTAAGGTCTTTGGGCAGTTATTTCAGCTTAGCCCTTGTGCATTAACCCAGGTTATCACAGTTGCTAAGCTTAAGATCAAATGGAGAAGGTCTTCTGCACACACGTTTTTGTGTAGAGGCACTAGCCTGAGGTCGAGGACAGGTTTGTGAGTTTTACTGCCCAAACAAACCACCCACTCCTGAGAAAGACTGATATAAGCCTGTCCCCATACAATGGAAACATTACCTAGTAGTATTCTCTTACAGTGATTGTTTGATGCCACAGTTACAGTTAACACGATTTGAAAAGCGCATGCTGTATTTTGTAGGATGGACAAGATTCAATCAGAAAGCAACCTTGATTGATCCCAATCTCCAAGCAGATGTATGATTTTAACTGCTGTAGTTTTTTTTACTCACCTTTACACAATGTTTTGTAGGTGTTTCTAGTTTTACCAGAAAGCAATTCTTCCTCCAAAGGCATTCACAACACTGCAATGAGTATAGTATTTGTCCCCTGTGTTGGTGGCGGCATTAATATAAGTTGAAAAAACTTGAGTGTGCCGTCACCACGTCTGGTGATTACATGTTGGAATTAAAAAAAAAAAAAGAATATAATCATGCAAAACAAGCTTGAACCAGACTTTCATGAAAGTTCATCTGTGTTTGTAGTTACATGTTTAAAGTTTTAACTTTAAAAACCTTTTGATACAACACAATGAATGGTTCTCAAGTACCAGAATTATCAGCCAAGGATTGAGGTGTTAAAAAATTCATTCTTTCCTAGAACTTGTTTGTTTGTTTATTATTTGCACAACAGCATTAAAAATTATACATAATAAATTAATAATGAATAAAACAGGTGCCGGAGGAGGGAAAAAAGCTTATTTAGCTTATGCTAAGCCCTCCTCCTCTATACTAACCAAAAGTAAACATAATTGAATTGAAATAAGGCATACATACATAAGGAATTGTTATCAGAATATTTCAAACATGGGCAAAATGCAGAGTGGAACTCACTGTCACCAAGTAAAGTAGGGACATATCATTAGAGAACTTTAAACAATGTTTAGAGTTAGATGTTCAAGGTGTAACAAGTCGTTCGATGTAATGTAGCCAGCTGCTGCCACGCCGCATGCCTGCAAAGCTGATGTGTTACGCCAAGAGGCAGTTATACCGGCTTAGTATACAGATACCTAGAGCTTTCAACCAGTCACTCTGATCTTCTTCAGTAGAGTGACCCAGTGAGACTTGTCACTGCTTCTATAATGAGAGGAGCCCAATTTTCAGTGTTTGACTTTGTACCGTGCCCTGAGCATCCTTGAACTCACCCTGATGTGACCATGTGTATATGTGTTAGTGGAGGAAATAAACATAAAATGATATGTCTGAAAGATGTCATCAGTCCGTACCCTTCTGTTTCAGGTTGCTGACATGATTCAGGAGATATGCCGTAAGCACAGCGTCCCCTACGACTCCAGTCCGTTCACCACCGTTATCTGGCGTACGCTGAACACCCTGTACAACATGAAGTTCCTCTTCAAGATCGATCCTCGCTAGATGGTCTGCCGCAGCCCAGAACAAAAGCCTCAAGGCTCAAGCTACTGCTTACAGCTTACAATGCTTCACGTATGTACAAAAACAACACTGCCACAAGTGGGCATCTGGTAGCTTCATGTTGGGAGTTTTTTGTTCTGTAAGAAGCAACATATTTCTGTAGTGTAATCCTACAGTAGACAGTGGTATTTGTTTAATCTAAATGAGAAGGCACATGTATTGTTGAATACAATTGTACTTGAATTGTAAAATGATGAGATGTACATGTATAAACATGCAAGTAGGTCAAACAAGTGTATTTAATATCTATCAATTGAGAGGTTCTTTTGTAGTTTGAATATATATTGCATGACTGACATTGTGCTGCAGAGAATTTCAAGATACCACATATAATTCTGAACCATACAAGTCTTAATACCATATTATGTTGTCACTACCTTGTGAAAACCAGGGACCATTCAGCCAATTATAACTGTTACCGGTAAATAAATAACCTATCAATGATACAAATTTATGCAATAGAAATAGTTGTTTTGGTACCCATTCTTTTAGTAGAAACATTTATTAGTGACACAACTGTCTAAGGATCCAGTTTCTTTTCAATTTTTATGATTCTTATTACATTATAGTTGAATACTAACTTTAACTTTAATTTATCTCTCAGGTAGTATAGAGAGGAAAGCATCTTTCATTGTGCATTATCATGATCTGGCTGTTTGCAATGGTTAGGCCACACTGATTTAATTTTATGGATGACATCTGAGCGCGCATTGATTTTTGGCTGTCCTCCTTTGAGGCTCTGGCCTGGGTGCTATCCTTCATGGTCCATAGTAGCCAGCGACAGTAGGGAGCTGGCGGTAACTATGGAGGATGGCACCCAGGCTGCCGAGGCTCAAACGGAACTCAAGAACTCAGTACAGTGCTGACGCGAAAGGCCAGCATGTGCTGGCTTGTCGTAAAAGTTGCTATGTACTACCACAAATTCACAATTTTTTCAACTTTGTATTCCTGTGGTTTAGCAGCATTTTTTTATTCACCTGCGAGCACTAGTTTGGGTCGTCACTCGTCAGAGGATGTCATCCATAAATTAAGTCAGTGTGGCATTAAAAAAACATGAGTCTGGCTATATGCCACATGATTGTACCTCAATCATTCATTTCATGAACATATTCATTTTTCTGGTTTTGTTGTTGTAAGAATCATACAATGTATTTTGATACTGATGTCACTGGTGGTGGTTTGACTTTCAATGCACAATATAGTTGTAAGGTACTAGTAATTTGTTTCGAGATATGCTACAGATACATTGTGTGATCTGCAAGACTTAGTGTTACTAGAAGCGAGTTCTCTGTCAAATCTAATCTCAACTTATCTACTGGTAATTTAAGTCAAATGGATGTTGCACGTCCTTGGGAAAATGTCTGAGTATACAATAACAGAATGCTAAGAGTAGACGCATAGGACTACCGGTAGTACATGTAATTAATTTATAATGAAGACTGAAGTGACTCAAGAATGGACTGTTACAAAAACACTTTAAATTTAAGATGTCTATAACAATAGCAACAAGGTTCAAAACATTCTGTTCTGGGTAATTTGTGCCTCCCACTTTTTGATACAAATAATCCACCACCAGAGGAATTGATCATGATAAGAATTAGGATTGTTGTTTACCTAACGTTACATGTCAGGCAATGCATGATCCTTTTTTTGTATACCTAGTATACCTAGTATCTGTTTTGCATCTTTGTATGTGACATGATATTACCAGTGTATGTGTGTGATAATTATGACATACTACATTGTGTCTGTGATGAAATTTGCCTTAGGTATATGACACTTTATGTAATGTATGTTCATGGGAGTAGATATAACACATAACCACGTTATACATAGTACGAAAGAACAGAAACTAACAAACTTTGTACGACATGTAAGAAGATAGACATTGAAGTGACTTAGCTCTTTTGCAATGATGTTGCAATGGTATAAAAATGAGGCCTTTTTCAATCATTACAGCTTTGCACACAGTGCTTCAGTGCAACAGACCTTTTTGCAGACTGAAAAAAATGTAGAATTTGGCCAAGATATAAGGAGTAATTTATCTTAGAACTTGGAACATATGTTGCAAATGGTAACTTAATAGCTGGCTAACTCCCCAGGCAAATCATTTAACATATTTGACCAATTTCTACTATTTTTCAGTAAGCCACTGAGTCTGGTATGGACTATAAAAATGGACTTTTTCAGAGATTTGAGGTGAAAACCTGGAAGATTACTATTGTAGTAAGAAAACAAGGTAAACATGTCATTGAGTGTTTCTTTGGGCCTATACATGTAGGTACACAAATTTTAACTTCACTTGTAAATGAGATTATTATGATTTGGAGCCTTTAACTCAAGATTATTTAATATTTAGTTGTTACCCTGTACCTGTGTTGTAACTTTGTGCCAAGCATTGTTATAATATTATTGTCACGGTTGATTTTGATTTTCACTGATCATGACTCTACTGAAGACATGATCAAATGAGTTTTTGTACGCACAATTAATTTGTGTTTGGCGCTGCCTTCTCGTATGCACACAGATGAGCAATAATGCTGTGATGTGATATAATGTTGCACGTGTTGCATATTATTTATGAGCATCGTATGGCCCCCACAGGCACTATGGAAGCATTCTTCCACACAGAGCAAAATGTATGTCCCAAGGCTATCAGTATAGCTGCAGGGTAGAGTGTGGGAGAAAGTATGGAAGAGATTTGGCAAGAAACGTATGTATGGCAACCATTTGAAAATGTGACTAATGGTAATGGTAATAATAAACAGTAGTGAACATGGGAATACCTGCTTGAGAAATTTCTTTACGTGCATTTCTGTCTCTTGTATCCTTTAATTCATGGTTAACAGTTTGTTGAACTTGAGTATCAAGAATGCCATTTTAAAACATACAAGATCTAGCTGACAAAGAATGGACAGTGAGAAGTGGCATACATGTAGAAAGATCATCACACTGGATGTGGAAGGCCAAAACCCACAAGGGTATACAAGGAAGAGATGGATGGACAACATAACTTAAGGGAGGACTTACCACCTTAACATACATAACGTGAACCCACAGGACAGAGGCAAATGGCAGGCTGCCATCAAGCCTCAGACACTAAACCGGATAGTGAGAGAGTGAGAACATAGCAATATACAATGTATATTTCAACAACTTTTTTATTTGGTTCATACTTATAGTTATAGTTAAGGTACCAAGGTACTTATAGTTACAGCATGGTGAACTGAAACACACTGCAGTAGTTTGTTTCTTCAGTTTAAGGCTTCAGCTCAGATTGGGGGTTGTGGATAGACTGGTGTGCTTCCATTTAAAGAGAGACATTGACTCAATGAACAAATGAAGTTCTAGCCAACACCCATTTTTGTGTCAGTTGCAGATCTGGAATTTTGTGGCATATGGTGGAAAAATTTCTAAACCAAGCCATCAACCTTGGCGGGCAAAATTGACAAGCAATGTCAACCCCATGATTCGCCTCTAATATTGTGATATTGTTGGAAATTGAATTTTTGTTAAAGCTTGAAAATCTAAAATTTACCCCTGGACCCCCCCCCCCTCCCAGATTGCGAGGACTCTCCCCCCAAGTCTGATCATGAACCTGGGCTGACAGAAAAAAATTCGAGTTGGCTAGAGCCCTGTTTTGACCACAACGAACACTGCAGTCTTTCTCTTTGAGTGCTGACAAATTTTCTAGGTTAGATGGCAAGTACTCCATATCTGCCACATATAACATACCCTGCTGGGCCAAGCATGTGCTCCAGTTGGTGTGGAGCCAACAGTTCTAAAAGCTGATGACAGAGAATTTCAGCAGGACCCCGGATGTCGGGACACGGCAGGCTTTAGGTCAGTCTTATGATGGGGAAAGTGTTGTGTTCTGTGAAGTCCCACTCAGGGGGTGACTGCAACAGTGGACAAGTAAAGCCATGAGTTCAACTTGATACTACTATTTCATACGACAGTTAATATGATACAAGACGAAAAAATCTACCGGTAGTCTTTTTTTCTTCTTCTTACCATATTCTTATAATATAGCCACTTTGAGTTACTAGTATCTTACCTTAATTTCCCAGCAAATTGAATTGGTCAAATAACACACAACACAACTGGAAACATACCTTGGACTCTCTTTTGTGACCTCCCAGCAGTAGCTTGACGACTACAAAGTTGGTCTTGGCGATCTTACAGAGCGTCTGCACCTCCTTGGTTTGGTTGGGGAAACTCTCGTAGATGTTCTTGGCTTGCTGGAAACATTTACAGGCCTGGACGTAGAAGTCTGCAGGCTGTAGTGGAGGGGAGAACTTCTCCAGAGCTACCATGTCCTGGTGAAATAAAGAAGATTGTTGTGACAGATATAACTCAATGGAAAACCAGTCTATGAAATCCTGTTAAGCCCTCAATGTATCATACTGAGTACGGGGGGTACAGTTAAAGACATCCAATGCAATTTCAGAGCTGCAAAACAAAAAATATTCTGGATGATCAAAATCTGTCTGATATTGACTCATTTGGCATTTCTTAGCACATTTTCTTAGCCCATTTTATACTTAAACCATTTGAAATTGCCCAAAACAAGCTAAGTGAGGAATCCCTTTATTTTTAGGTGCCACCCCTAAATAAAACCAGCCTACAATACAAAACAAGCAACCGTTTTCCATCAGCGACATCACATTTTTGCCTCAAAGATATCACTATATAAAATATGGAACAGGATCGATTCAACTTGCTACATTAAAAGAATAACAAGAAAATTGACTTTGAAAATCCAGTTTGGCATCCCTGAAATTGAATTAGATGCCTTTAACATTTTGTACATCTATATTGTAATCTGCACCTACATGTACATTGTAATTCTGTTTTGTCTGCATTGTCATAACATCACTTGAAGCCTGCAGGAGAAGTTACGAATCTGTTGACTTGCCTGGAACTGTGAATATGGCACCAGTGGGGGGGTGACGATGCTGGCGAAGGGCGCGAAGCGATGCTCGTAGCGAACCTGCTCGTTATCGAACTCAAACACCGGCTTCTTCAACCGCTCATCAAGGTAGAAACCCTGTATGGCCTGGTGAGAACAACATACCAACATTGATATCATGGTATTAAACCAGCATAACTTTTAAAGACATTTCCCTTACAAAATGGGAAACAATGGATAAACTAGAAAGGTAACATTTGCAAAGCAAATGCATTATGATCTAGAAACTACTGCTCTGCACATTCTTATTCAAACACATTTCATATTCATATCTATCTATCTCCAAATCTGTCTTGCCATAAAAATGTAACCCGACACCACAACGTGTCTGCCACAGCAGCAGTTACCATGGTGACAGACCTCTGAGCGAAAACAACATGTTTTCCTTCTGCAATGGTAGACATAAAAACACTTTTTAATATCCTTCAATCAAAATTCTAATTT
Organism: Branchiostoma belcheri; assembly: GCF_001625305.1. Taxonomy (NCBI): domain Eukaryota; kingdom Metazoa; phylum Chordata; class Leptocardii; order Amphioxiformes; family Branchiostomatidae; genus Branchiostoma; species Branchiostoma belcheri. Next base: position 265,525 of record NW_017802558.1, read on the forward strand.
ATCCATTTTGCAGAATCTTTTGTATATTACAAATTAAGATGACTGAATGTATAAGAAACAGAAAGTAATAGCCTACATGAATCTGTTCCTACCTTGTAATATCCTCCACATAAGCTCTGTTCAGCTTGGCCAAGTACAATTTCCTTGCTTGGTGGTCGGCCTGGAGGGACACAAAGTTTTCTCAACAAGGTCACTACCAGTAACACCAGAAATTAAACTAGAAACATGACATAACACCTAGGCACACATGCTTTCATACAAATTAACTTGAATTGTGTCTTGCATATTGACACACATTCGAAAACAGTCATAGTGCTGATCTCTATTGGAACATCAGATTTTGTACACACTTTTCACAAACATGGTAGATACATCAGGTAACATGGTATTTCCAGACACACAGATGACTGTGCTTTAGGCCTAGCAGGCACAACAATTTCAGGGCTTGAAATTCTTTTTGTTGGTTACATGCAAAATTGCATGTGGGCAAAAATTCTTCATGTTATTAGCAAAATCTACATACAAAATTGAATTTCGTCAGTACATGTAGTAAACACTAAAGCTCTCCAACATTACATTTGTAGTATATACCTGTATAACAACAATATACAAATTTTTCACACAGAAAAGAGATAATAAATAGATTTTAAAATTTCTTTCTTTCACAGTTTGAAGGGAAGTCCGTCTGATTTTTCAACATACAAAATTGCATGTGCAGGATAAGCAAATTGCAAGTTGCATGTGGGTATTTGAGCCCTGAACTTGATAAAAACATCTTCATACAGACTAGGATAGTATACTTTCCCTATGCAGCTCACCTTTCTTTTTCTTCTTGCTCTTCTTCTTGCTGCCTCCCTTCTGCTGTTCCATGTATGCGTCGTGTTCCTGGTACATGGCCTCTGCACGAGACAGGGTGGACAGCAGCCAGCCATACAGAAACTCATACAGATACCTGACACAAACACATACTGTAAGTCACTTTATGTTCACAGTAACGTAAACGTACAGTGAAAATATCAGGAGTCATAGTATTTCAAGTGAACAGGGACCACATACAAATTGGCAAGAACTGCTCTTTGATACAGCACTTACATTTTGGAGAAACTTTGCACAAATCAATTTCTGAATTTTTTAAAATCAAGCTTGCATCTTAAATTTTTGTTTATAGTTCAGTTTAAGCAGCATGTTTTTTTTCTGTATTATTTCTACCATACTGCACAATGTTTATCTTCTCCAGTGTTTGTAACATTGCATAATTATTAATGTTCTTGGAAAATTGTCTGGATGATACAAATTACTATGAGGCGGCCAACCTGGAAAGCAGACTAATTGAACACATGATGCCTGACGGTTAAAAAAAAAAGCAACATTACAAACCAAGAAGGAAATGTTGGAGTCAGGAGGCAATGTTGGTGTTTAGTTTTAAAGGCATCCAGTGCATTTTTTAGGGCTACTTCAAAGCCAATATTCTAGTCATATACTGAGCTGAAACCACACTATCCCAATGTATATTGACCCTCATGGAGCAAAAATTCCCAAAATTCTGATGAAAACGGTTACTGGAAGGGCCCTGGGCTGACTTAAATAAATGGTAAAATAAAACAGAAAATAAAGGTCTCATCTTGGGGCTTGTTTCTGCAGTTTTAAATGGCAAAAGTATGAAATGCTGATTTAAATGTGCTAATGTGAAACAATACGGTATGTGTCAATATCACAAAGATTCCCTTAATCAGAATATTTCTGTATATATATAGTTTTGCCACCCTGAAATCGCATTGGATGCTCTTAAAGAAAAATTTCAAGTAAACCACATTGACAATGCCAAGAGCTGTGCTAGTTGATACAAAACATGTACTTTAGAGAAATTAGAATGACACTGCATATGTGGTACATGAAAAGGATAAACGCACTTACCAGAAGACGTACTGATACTCATGTGTGCTGTACAGCTCCAGCTCCAGACCAGACAGTAGGTACTGGATCATGATGCGGAGGATGTGGTACAGGACCCAGGTGCCAAAACAGGCCAGGTGCTGGCGCTGGGGGTCCACCTTGATCATCATGGAGTGCAGGGCTGCGTCAACCTTGTCTGCCTGTGGAAGGAAGGAAACAAGTGCTTCTGCAAAAGCTGACCATTTTCGCCGCTTACAGGCTTACAGTTTTTACGAACATTTTCCCCATCCTAGCATTTCAATTTACCTAAGTTATATAAATGGTTCTAGTTCTCATCAACATCGTATATAATGAGAGAACATGCACTTCTATATTTCAACTCTTTAAGTTTAAAACATTACAAAAATCAAGTATATAACAGTTTATAACCTGTTTTCTCTCTTTTAAGAGTCTTTTTAACAGAATAAAAAAATAGAGACACAAAAGTACATTTTAACTTAAATTATAAGTAACGTTAATATATATATATATATATATAATTTATTCTAAATCTCTTCTATGGCTTTGTCCCCAACATCTAAGTTTACAAACCTCGTGACATT
>NW_017802558.1:268039-288582 GCF_001625305.1 Branchiostoma belcheri
GGGATGAAGAACCAAGCAAAGTAGATTTCCGATTTTGGGGGGATTGCAGTACATAGCTGCAGATACTGCATGTGGCTACAAACATTATCATATTTAATACAAAATTCATCATATGACATGAGGGAACCATCTAAATTTAAAACATCATTTACAAACAGAATTCTTCTATTTAGAAAAGCATTTGAAAAGAAAGGTTTTCCACCAATAAGGATATAAGAATTCATACATAAAAGCTGTTGTCTAATCTCAGCTGGAGTTGTGGGGGCCTTATGTTGATATTTATACCAAGCATATACAATATCATATAAGAAAGAATTTAGTTTCAGGTACTGTAAGCTATCCAACTGGAGAAAAGGAAATAATGTATATCCAACAGAAAGATATGTACTTAAAGACCAGGAGGTAAACCAATCAGGATTAAAATATAATTTTGGCATCCACGAAGCTTTGATGGAGAGGGAGAAGGCATATAAGTTAATTAAATTCAAACCACCATTTTCAATTGAGTTGTAAATTGTTTTCCTACTGACCCTTTCTGGACCCCCATTCCAAATAAAGGAAAATATTTTTCTCTCATATATTTTAAAAAAGGATTTACTTGGGGATGGGAGCACCTGGAAAAGATTAGTAAACTGGGAAACAATCAAACAATTTATGACAGTAATTTTTCCAAACAAAGATAAACTTTTGCTTTTCCAGGGGAATAATAATCTATCTAATTTTGCTAAACGGGGTTGAAAGTTGCAGTTAATAATGGACCCCAAATCCCTAGGTATATGTATGCCTAAAAGGTCTACCTCCCCATCTACCCATTGAATAGGTAGATGGGAAGGTAGTTTAAAATTCGTGTTTTTTAAAGAACCAATTTTAAGTATCTTACACTTGTCAAAATTTAAAGATAAACCCGAAAGATGGGAAAAACTTTGTAAATCATCAATAAGGGCATTAAAGGATGCTAATTTGGGAGCAAAGGGGAAATTACTATCATCAGCATATTGAGAAATTTTACAGTGCCTTCCATGAAAAGATAAACCAGTCAACTTTTGATTGCTGCGTATCTTAATGGCCAACAGTTCTACAACAATAATAAATAAATAGGGGCTCAGAGGACAACCTTGTCTAACACCACGATATAAAGTAAAAGGATTTGATAAATAGCCATTGTTTGACACAACGCTCGTAATATTAGAGTACAAAGTTTTAACCCAAGCTATAAACTTGGGGCCAAAGTTGAAAAATTCTAATGCTTTTACCATGAAATCCCACCTCACTGAATCAAATGCTTTCTGATAGTCAGCAATAAAAACTAGACCTGGTTTATCTTCATTTTCATAATGATCAATTAAATCTAATATACGTCTAATATTATCTCCAATAAATCTTCCTTTAATAAATCCTGTTTGATCATTATGAATAATGTCAGAGATAACAGATTTTACACGCAAAGCCAAACATTTAGAAATAATTCTTGTATCGCAACATAATAATGTGAGGGGCCTCCAATTATTCAAAAGTGTAGGATCTTTGTATTCCCCGTTGCTCCCTTGTTTTAGTAATAAAGAAATTATTCCTTGTCTTTGTGTATCTGATAAGTAGCCTTGTGACAAGGAGTAATTAAAACAATCTAGCATTGGGGTTTTAAAAACAGAAAAGAAATGTTTATAGACTTCCACCGGAATTCCATCAATTCCAGGTGTTTTGCCATTTGAAAAGGAATTTATAGCAATGAGTAATTCTTCTTCAGTAATTAGGTCCTCACACGCTTCCAGCTGATCATTAGATAAACGCTTTTCATATTCATCAGGGAAAAAATGCTCAGAATTTTTAGGGGTCAGGGGTATTGGAGGTTCTTCAAAAGAATAAAGGGTAGAATAGAAATCAACTTGTTTTTCTAAAATTTCCTGAGGATCAGAGGTAAAAGTTTCATCCGATATCTTTAATTTTTGAATGTTTTTCCGGGTATAATTTCTATGAACCATGTTTAAAAAGTATTTAGAACTCCTTTCCCCAAATTCCATCCATCGAGCTTTAGATCCAACCAAGATTCCTTGTAAACGGTGATTATACAATAACTCTAGTTGTTTTTGTTTGTTGTCCAAATCGTCGAGCATGGAATCTGGGGGAGACTGCATATTATCAATTTGACTTTGTAAAATTTTAATATCATCAGTTAATTCTCTTTCTCTGAAAAGATATTGTTTTTCTTATAACTCGAAAATTTTATACAATGTCCCCGGAAAAAACATTTAGCCGCTTCCCATACAATATGGGGATTCGCTGTACCAATATTATTTGAAAAAAATTCTTTCATAACCTCCAAGGTTTCTTTACAAAATATTTTGTCCTCTAATAAAGAAGTATTAAATTTCCAATATCCCTTTCCCCTTGGAAATTCTGCAGTAATAAAAGATAGTACAATCAAATTATGATCTGATTTAAATTTTTCTGCAATTATACATTTATTCACTCTATTTATTAAAGAAAAGCTAATTAAGAAATAATCAATCCTACTTGCTTGTCTTCTTCTTCTCCAGGTGTATCTAATTACATTAGGATTTTTAAAACGCCATATATCATGGAGATCAAATTTACATTTCAGTTCAGAAATACATTCTAATGCTTTAGTATGGTAAGCACGATTTGTAGAGTGTCTATCTAATAAAGGGTTCTGTACTGTATTAAAGTCACCTGTAATAATCATATTTTCATTACTCTCTTCAAAATTCTCTAGTTCTACAGACAAATTTGTAAAAAAAATCAGGGGAATCATCATTTGGAGCATACAAATTTACCAAACAAAATCTATAGTTATCAACAGTCAAATCAATAATAACCCATCTCCCATCACTATCTGTCTTAACTTGATGGATATCAGGGTTAATATCATTTTTAAACAAAATGGCTGTACCTCTTTGATTGGAAGTGCCATGTGAGAATACCATGGATCCCCCCATTCATTTTGCCATCTGGTCTCAACAGGTAGGGTAGAGTGGGTCTCTTGAAGACAAATAATATTATATGGTTTATCTCTAAGCCAAGTAAAAACTTCCCTGCGTTTAATCAAGTTACCAAGACCATTACAATTAAAACTGGAAATTTGAAGCTGTACCTGTGTCATGGCCTCTGGGATGTGTCTGGTAAGGTTGGAAATCTGCAGAAGTCATCTGGGTAAGGTGGGGATGATGGAATCATAATATCTCTTTGACTAATGAAAACAAAACAAACTGAACAGAAGTAATCAGTATAACTCAAAAGGAAAATAACACATGTATCGGGATGGTTCACTACATAAACTAAATACAACATCACTAGGTTCTCAGAACCAAAACAAAAACATAAAGGCCGCGTCATTCATGTAGGGCACTGTGTGGCTCCTCTGAACTGTATCATTCATTTACAGAATTCCGCCAGAAGGAAAATATAACAGAAACATAATATAACAAAATATCATAACAATAAAGCAAGCTTGAAGGACTTGTTGATCATTTCCCTTTTCAGCACACGCAGCACAATAAATTATACAACAACCAAAATCAAATTATAAAGGAAAACAGAATACAAATCATGTGCTGAAAGGGCTTCCCCTTAATCATAATTCAGGGGTGAATATCTGTTCAAACAAAAAGTAACAGAAACATAATAGGAATCAGAATTCAAAATTATACCAAATGATAAACAGAGTAAAAAAAAGAACTTCTCATCAATATATGCCTACCATTGTAGACATAACAAAATATCATAATAGTAAAGCAAGCTTGAAGAACTTGTTGCTCATTTCCCTTACCAGCACAGTAAATTATACAACAACCAAATCAAATTATAAAGGTAACAGAAAACAAAATCATGTGCTGAAAGGGCTTCCCCTTAATCATAGTTCAGGGGTGACTATCTGTTCAAACAAAAAGTAACAGAAACATAATAGGAATCAAAATCATACCAAATGATAAATAAACAGAATGAAAAATAAACTTCTCATCAGTATATGCCTACCATTATAGAGTGCCAGTAACATCTTTAACAATAAATACAGAAAATATTTGTGTTTCAGTCATTTAATATCCATCGTATCAATCAAATATACATGTCACATGCCACAATAACTCCTGAGCTGTACACAGTGCATCATTAAATCTGTTACTTCCGGGGACAGTATACATCTGTTCCTGCCAGGAACAATATGCCACACATTTTCTTACAGTATACTGCAAATTTCAAATATCACTGGGTACAAAAATACATAATAGGATACATACATATATATAAATCTATACTGTTATTATTCACGAAAATACAAGATCTACCGCGTCCACTGTTTTCAGAGTTTTCCCATTGACTACAAGGATTGCACTAGTGTCCTTTGGTGGTACTCTGATGAAGACTCTGGCCTCCTTGTTCTGTGACTTAGCCTTGTCAATCTCAGTGTCTCTGGCTGCCATCAGTTTGGCTCTTGCTTGCTGGAGTGGACGTGGCAAGTGTTCGTGTACCGCATACCCCTTCTTCTTGTCTGCGTGTAGCTTCTTCCATGTGGCGAGGATCAGTTCCCTGTGTTGTAGACTCACCAGTCGCACCAGCATGGCAGGGTTGGGTTGACTCTCTGTAGGACGGGACAGCCGGTGTACTGCCACCAAGGGAGGAACCACGCTGATACCAAGATGGCGTGACAGGAAACTGAGGACAACTTGATCCGGGGACTCTTCTTTGTGATACGCTAGGCCGCGGATTATAATATCTGTCTTCATAGAGTATCTCTCCGCAACCAGTGTAGCTCCTAGTTATTACAGTTTAACTCCATCTATGAATGCAGTGGTTTGATTAAAAGTTCAAAATTCATTGTTTAAATATTAACCCAGCCTTTTGTGTTGACTTCTTGGCTCCTATCTTAGCATTTGGGGCTATGATAGGATGCCTAGACCTGTTTTTATTTTTTATTTTATTTCGCCCTGTCGCTTCATATTTTTTCTGAAAAAATCCGAGAACCAACAAATTAAATTGGTGTGGCCTAATGTGAACCCACAGGACAGAGGCAAATGGCAGGCTGCCATCAAGCCTCCGAAGATGGGGAACAACAGACACTAAACCGGATAGTGAGAGAGTGAGAACATAGCAATATACATGTATATTTCAACAACTTTTTTATTTGGTTCATACTTATAGTTACAGCATGGTGAACTGAACACACTGCAGTAGTTTGGTACCCATCAGTGTAAGGCTTCAGCTCAGATTGGGGGTTGTGGATAGACTGGTGCGCTTCCATTTAAAGAGAGACATTGACTCAATGAACAAATGAAGTTCTAGCCAACACCCATTTTTGTGTCAGTTGCAGATCTGGAATTTTGTGGCATGTGGTGGAAAAATTTCTAAACCAAGCCATCAACCTTGGCGGGCAAAATTGACAAGCAATCTCAACCCCATGATTCGCCTGTAATATTGTGATATTGTTGGAAATTGAATTTTTGTTAAAGCTTGAAAATCTAAAATTTACCCCTGGACCCCCCCCCCCCCCCACGATTGCGAGGACTCTCCCCCCAAGTCTGATTATGAACCTGGGCTGACAGAAAAAAATTTGAGTTGGCTAGAGCCCTGTTTTGACCACAACGAACACTGCAGTCTTTCTTTGAGTGCTGACAAATTTTCTAGGTTAGATGGCAAGTACTCCATATCTGCCACATATAACATACCCTGCTGAGCCAAGCATGTGCTCCAGTTGGTGTGGAGCCAACAGTTCTAAAAGCTGATGACAGAGAATTTCAGCAGGACCCCGGATGTCAGGACACGGCAGGCGTTAGGTCAGTCTTATGATGGGGAAAGTGTTGTGTTCTGTGAAGTCCCACTCTGGGGGTGACTGCAACAGTGGACAAGTGAAGCCATGAGTTCAACTTGATACTACTATTTCATACGACAGTTAATATGATACAAGACGAAAAAATCTACCGGTAGTCTTTTCTTCTTCTTCTTACCATATTCTCATAATATAGCCACTTTGAGTTACTAGTATCTTACCTTAATTTCCCAGCAAATTGAATTGGTCAAAGAACACACAGCACAAGTGGAGAACATACCTTGGACTCTCTTTTGTGACCTCCCAGCAGTAGCTTGACGACTACAAAGTTGGTCTTGGCGATCTTACAGAGCGTCTGCACCTCCTTGGTTTGGTTGGGGAAACTCTCGTAGATGTTCTTGGCTTGCTGGAAACATTTACAGGCCTGGACGTAGAAGTCTGCAGGCTGTAGGGGAGGGGAGAACTTCTCCAGAGCTACCATGTCCTGGTGAAATAAAGAAGATTGTTGGGACAGACATAACTCAATGGAAAACCAGTCTATGAAATCCTGTTAAGCCTTTATTGTATCATACTGAGTAGGGGAGTACAGTTAAAGACATCCAATGCAATTTCAGAGCGGCAAAACAAAAAATATTCTGGATGATCAAAATCTGTCTCATATTGACTCATTTGGCATTTCTTAGCACATTTTCTTAGCCCATTTTATACTTAAACCATTTGAAATTGCCCAAAACAAGCTAAGTGAGGAATCCCTTTATTTTTTGGTGCCACCCATAAATAAAACCAGCCTACAATACAAAACAAGCAACCGTTTTCCATCAGCGACATCACATTTTTGCCTCAAAGATATCACTATATAAAATATGGAACAGGATCGATTCAACTTGCTACATTAAAAGAATAACAAGAAAATTGACTTCGAAAATCCAGTTTTGCATCGGATTTCCCTGAAATTGAATTGGATGCCTTTAATATGTTGTAAACCTACACTGTAACCTGCACCTAATTCTGTTTTGTCTGCATTGTAGTAACATGACTTGAAGCCTACAGGGGAGGTTGACTTGCCTGGAACTGTGAATATGGCACCAGTGGGGGGGTGACGATGCTGGCGAAGGGCGCGAAGCGATGCTCATAGCGAACCTGCTCGTTATCGAACTCAAACACCGGCTTCTTCAACCGCTCATCGAGGTAGAAGCCCTGTATGGCCTGTTGAGAACAACATACCGACATTAATATGGTAACAAGTATCACTAGTACATAACTTTTAAAGACATTTCCCTTACAAAATGGGAAATAATGGATAAACTAGAAAGGTAACATTTGCAAAGCAAATGCATTACAATCTAGAAACTACTGCTCTGCATATTCTTACTCAAACACATTTCATATTCATATCTATGGGGACCAGGCCCTCCAAATCTGTCTTGTCAAAAAAATGTAACCTGACACCACAGGGTGTCTGCCACAGCAGTAGTTACCATGGTGACAGACCTCTGGTCCAGGTCATGGACTTTATTTGTTTGGAGAAGAGGGAGAAGAAGAAGAAGAAGAAGAAGAGCAAAAAAAATATGTTTTCCTTCTGCAAAGGTAAAAATAGAAACAGAGAAGAACAAGACTATGATAAAAAAATCCACACTTTTTCATATCCTTCAAACAAATTCTAGTTTATCCACTTTACAAAAGCTTTCATATATATTATTACAAAAATGTATGTATCAAAACAAACAATTATATCCCACATGGATCAGTTCATACCTTGTAATACCCTCCACATAAGCTCTGTTCAGCTTGGCCAAGTACAATTTCCTTGCTTGGTGGTCGGCCTGGAGGGACACAAAGTTTTCTCAACAAGGTCACTACCAGTAACACCAGAAATTAAACTAGAAACATGACATAAAACACATGGCACACATGCTTTCATACAAATTAACTTGTATTGTGTCTTGCATATTGACACACATTTAATAACAGTTATACTGCTGATCTCTATTGGAACATCAGATTTTGTACACACTTTTCACAAACATGGTAGATACATCAGGTAACATGGTATTTCCAGACACACAGATGACTGTGCTTTAGGCCTAGCAGGCACAACAATTTCAGGTCTTGAAATCCTTTTTGTCGGTTACATGCAAAATTGCATGTGGGCAAAAATTCTTCATGTTATTAGCAAAATCTACGTACAAAATTGAATTTCGTCAGTAGTAAACACTAAAGCTCTCCAACATTACATTTGTAGTATATACCTGTATAACAACAATATACATATTTTTCACACAGAAAAGAGATAATAAATAGATTTAAAAATTTCTTTCTTTCACAGTTTTAAGGGAAGTCCGTCTGATTTTTTCAACATACAAAATTGCATGTGCAGGATAAGCAAATTGCAAGTTGCATGTGGGTATTTTGAGCCCTGAACTTGATAAAAACATCTTCATACAGACTAGGATAGTATACTTTCCCTACATGCAGCTCACCTTTCTTTTTCTTCTTGCTCTTCTTCTTGCTGCCTCCCTTCTGCTGTTCCATGTACGCGTCGTGTTCCTGGTACATGGCCTCTGCACGAGACAGGGTGGACAGCAGCCAGCCATACAGAAACTCATACAGATACCTGACAGAAACACAGACTGTAAGTCACTTTATGTTCAGGGTAGTAAAATTTTACGGTCTGAGAAAAATGAAGGTGGTCACGGAACTATATGTTCACGGTGATAGGGGGAGGGGGTGAAAGACGAATCATTTGTTAAGGGTATTGATTGTAAAGTTACGATAATAAAGTTAGCGGTGACTGTGAAAACCGTGAACGTAAACGTACAGTGAAAATATCAGGAGTCACAGTATTTCAAGTGAACAGGGACCACTCAAGAACTGCTCTTTGATAGAGCACTTACATGTAAATTTTGGACAAGTCAATTATTGAATTTTTTAAATCAAGCTTGCATCTTAAATTCTTGTTGAATGTCCAGTTGAAGCAGCATGTTTTTTTTTCTGTATTGTGGTACCTTTATTTCTGCCATACTACACAATGTTTCCAATCTTCTCCAGTGTTTGTAACATTGCATATGTATTAATGTTCTTGGGAAATTGTCTGGATGATACAAATTACTATGAGGCGGCCAACCTGGAAAGCAGACTAATTGGACACATGACGCCTGACAGTTTTAAAAAAACACAACAGGGCAAACCAAGAAGGAAATCTATGAGTCTGGAGGCAATGTTGGTGTTTAGTTTTAAATGCATCCCGAGCAGTTTTTAGGGCTACTTCAAAGCCAATATTCTAGTCATATACTGAGTTGAAACCACACTATCCCAATGTATATTGACCCTCCTGGAGCAAAAATTCCCAAAAATTCTGATGAAAACGGTTACTGGAAGGGCCCTGGGCTGACTTAAATAAATGGTAAAATAAAACAGAAAATAAAGGTCTCATCTTGGGGCTTGTTTCTGCAGTTTTAAATGGCAAAAGTATGAAATGCTGATTTAAATGTGCTAATGTGAAACAATACGGTATGTGTCAATATCACAAAGATTCCCTTAATCAGAATATTTCTGTATATATATAGTTTTGCCACCCTGAAATCGAATTAGATGCTTTTAAAGAAAAATTTCAAGTAAACCACATTGACAATGCCAAGAGCTGTGCTAGTTGATACAAAACATCTACTTTAGAGAAATTAGAATGACACTGTGTGGTACATGAAAAGGACAAAGTAACACACTTACCAGAAGACATACTGATACTCATGTGTGCTGTACAGCTCCAGCTCCAGACCAGACAGTAGGTACTGGATCATGATGCGGAGGATGTGGTACAGGACCCAGGTGCCAAAACAGGCCAGGTGCTGGCGCTGGGGGTCCACCTTGATCATCATGGAGTGCAGGGCAGCGTCAACCTTGTCTGCCTGTGGAAGGAAGGAAAAAAAAGTTACTCCTTGGGTTAAAGACAAATAGCAGATGATGAAAATTTTCTTATGGTCTGAAATGGGATATTTTCCTTTGAAAGCACTGATGGAAATCAACATTACTGTGGGCTACATAAACACAAGAAATATACAGTCAAACTTGCCCAGCGACCACCACTATAACACAGTGATCTGCATGGCCACAATAGCTACTTTTTCGCAGTCCCGATTTTGTCTTCATACATGTACTGTTGTAAGCATTTAGGGACTTGTTCACCTTGACCACAACCGGGAATATTTGAGACCGCACATAGCCCAATCTCTGCCAAGGACGACTGCATCATTTTCAAGCATGTAGCAGAAAACATTTTTTGATGATAAGGAGCAAGAAACCTTGATGGCCAGTTTCCAATTGATTTTGAGAATAGACAGTCTTTGCACAATGTAAATTGTGCCAGCTGGGTTACTTTGGCTCAATGGGGTAGTCTATTGCTGTGGTTTACTTGCTCTCTGTATTGTCTTGTTGCCATACTTTTTGTACAAGACGACCATGTTTCCTCAGGCCCCTGGGTGGTTGTTAAGTTTCACTTTATTCAGTCAGCTACTGGAGTAAACATACGTAGTATTCCATGAAATTCTATTAAACTTTTTGAGAATGACAAATCCATCATTATCTCCCTCAAGTCTAAAGCTGTCACCTCGTCCTGTAGACTGGACAGGTCCTCCAGTATGTGTCCCAACTTGTCCCTCTGTCTGGCTCGGTTGTGCCCGTGGATCTGTAACAGGTTACTGAAGGGCTGCAGGGAAGCAAGGGGAGATGTCAGTGACAGCAATCACACATAGTAGTTATCATGTTTACAGAAGGAAAACATATTGTTTCCCCTTCTTCTCCAAACCAACGAGGTCAATGACCCAAACCAGATGTCTGTCACCATGGTAACTGGTGTTGGGTTACATCATGTTGCAATTCTATAGCAGGAAGGATTTAGACTCGACTGGAAGGATTTAGACTCAATCCATATAATATGGATTTGTTTGAGTAAGAATTAACAGAGCAGACCATATGCGGAGGGAAACATTATGCATTTCTATTTCACTCATGAATCTTTATTCTTGCTAAAAGAGTTATCTGTGGGTACATATTCAAGATAAAGGGCAGATAGCATCTTCCTCATGGATTATCCTATGGAAGCAAAAGTCATCTAAAATTCTGTTTAGTGTAGTTAGGCCATGTTAATTTGATTATACGGATTGACATCCTCTGGGAACTAGCCTAACCTGAATCTTAAATAAAAAAAATCTCATCATCAATCTTAGCCTAGTTTCATTTGATAGGCCCAAAGATTTAAACATAACACTTACCCTCACTGCTCTGCTTAAGAAGGCATCAACATATTCCTTGGCTTGAGGATTATTAAACACATAAGACCTGTCAAGATAGAAGAAAGGCATTAAATGTGAATAGAATGAATGAAATAAGATATAGATGTAGGCATTCAAAGTACTGTTTGAAATCTGAGGTGTACTCATCAAAGATTCTATCTGAGACAATAATATATAATCAAATAGGTCACATTGATTAAATTTTATGACTGTATGACATCCACCCGCGCATTGATTTTTGCCTGTTCTCAAGGCTCTGGCCTGGGTGCCATCCTCTATCGTCTATGCGATATGGTAGCTAGCAACAATAGGGAGCCGACGGTAACTACAGAGGACAGCACCCAGGCTGCCGAAGCTCCACAGAACTCAGTACAGTGCTGACTCAAATGTCACAAAACTCCAGCATGTGCCAGCTTGTCGTAAAAGTCGCTACATGTATGTACTACAGTACCGCAAATTCACAATACCAGCTGAATTCCTGTGGTTTAGCAGCACTTTTTTGCTGGAATTTGTTTTATTCGCCGATGCGCACTAGTTTGCGGGTCTTTAGAGGATGTCATCCATGAATAATTAAGTCAGTGTAGCGTTACGGAAATTTTTTAAAAACTGCTTGACAAGAATTCTACTTCAGTTCAGAGTATTTAATACACCTCCCTGAAACTGTGACAATCTATACTGGCTATTCACATTCAAAGAGGATACCTGTACCTGGGTATAAGGGCTGGTGGATAGTTGAAGGCTCTCACAGCCTCTCGTAAGGCCTCTCTGAATGGCAGAGTGCCAAAAACCTTCCTGTCTGTAGACACAGCAAGAACCTGCAGACAGGAATGCAATTATTCCTCTCTGTACATGATTTTAAAAGTAGACTGTGTGTACATGGCATGTTGTGTATTTTTTCTAAGATGAGGGGGAGAAAAACTTCCTATAAAGAAGAATACAGAGATCTCATACCTCCATGAAATATTTAGATGGTAATGGTGACTGTGTGTTCTTCTCATTCACCATGTGTAACAACTACACCATGTTATCTTTCTTTATTGTGCAAGGCAAACGACTTCAGCTGTCAAGGAGGTCATGTAATGAAAAACAGTGAGTGCTATACAAGATGTAGAGTGCATGACGTCATTAATGACTTTCTCTGGGTCAGACTGAACGCAACCATATCCATTACAACCTGACCTAAGGGCCATGCAGACACACACACGGACACACATAGACAAACCAAAAACAAAAATCTTCATTTTTCACAGAGGCACCTAGAATTGGACTGAGATGTCCATTTTATCACAGGAAAGAAGCAAGGCTACCCGTATTGTCCCAATATGTAAACTACATCTACTGACACAATCTCACAACAAAAAGTGGAGTGCAATCTGTCTTTACCTTCAAGAGTTCTTAACCTGACAAAAGCAGGCTCACCTGTAGTAGTGATCTAGACAGCACACAAGGAGAGGCCTTGCTGAATTCTATGAAGAAGTCCAGCACTGTGTGTATAGAGCTGATGTTCACAACCTCACAGACTTGACCCAGCCTGATCAACAGACCCTGCAATAACAACAGAACAAAGTACTGTACACGTATACTTTGACAGATGGATTTCTATAGTGCTGCGTGTTATAAGATATTGATATTTGTAATGTTTCAATGGTTTGTAACTTAACGTATAATGTGCAGCTTTTAAACAACTTATAAATTGTCTGCGATTCAGTGACTGGGTTACTAGGAAAATGCAATAAACACATCTTGACTCCTGAGTCCTGAGTCTGATTGAAAAAAAATCTGTGTAATGCCAGAGTGCTCGACTCGGAACCAAGAGGTCCCAGGTTCAAGTCCTGACATGCCACCGATGTTGAGCTCTTGGGAAAGACTCAAGTGAAAATGAGTATTGTTCTGTCCTGTTTGTTCTATGTGTGGGACACAACACCAGCAACAGCTGCCTTTGTTCCACATGTATTCTATTGTTACAATCTCAATAAATCAAATTAAATCAAATCTAAGTTGCCAAAAGAGACACACCTGGAAGTATTCCATGGCAGCTTCCCTGCCGACTATCTTGGTGTACCGAGGGAAGGTGGGGGGGAGAAGGCGCTGGTTGACTAGTGGTTCAAACCCCATAATGATGGGAAAATCTGGGACAGAAAAACACAGTTACTGTAGCAAGATACAACCCTAGAGGGAAGGAGACTGTGGCATCTGGAAATAAAACATTGTTATCCATGACATACAGAAACTTTGAGAAGATTACATGAATACATCTGCAGACTGAGTACATCAAGTCACACATTTCACAACCTTCTCCCGAATTTGTTGGTGACTTCCCAAACACCAGCCAACCAAGTTTTGCTGACATTCAGGAGCACTCTGAGCAGATTTTGGCCACACCTACCTTTCTATACGAATTGAAACAAATTTGAGTCAACACGCCAAGAACAAGAATGCCCAAACCCGCTAAGTACACTGTTGAATTACTCCCGATCTGAATGGTTGGCTGGCATGGTAATTTACTAACTTACCGCCGAACAACAGCTAACTATGATCAACCCCTGAATATGTTTTAAACATCCAAATACGTAGCGGAATTTGCAGAACACCAGCCAACTTTGTGCCAGCCTACTCCTAACCATGGATGAAGCATGTTTGGCCAGTGTTCGGGAGGCCAAATTCCTGACTGTGTGACAGGGACTTCATCAGCTGTGGTCTCACCTGGTGTAGCTGTCTCGTCTGGGTGAACTCCATGGTGGATGGTGTTCTTCATCACCTCCAACAGTTCCCCTGCCTGCAGCAGGAGTCTCTTCCCATCAGTCACACCACTACACTGGAGATGGCACAGGGGAAGGTGGAACTACAGTTGCATGAACTACACATTGTTGGGGGAAATTGAGTATGTACTACATGTACACTACACATTGGAAGAAATTCAGTATGTAAAAACTTATTCATGTACATTGTACATGCATAAGTTTACTAGGTGAATTTCAGGTAAAGTAAATCTTCTTTCACAATGTTGATCTGATGCTTATCATTATTTGAGACTCCAAGAACAAGAGTTCACAAATCACTTTTGGCAGAGTGGGCGAAGACGCTACTAACGTGAACTCCATGAAATTAGCACCTCAAATCACCCATGTACATGTATCTGCTTGGAAAAACCCTATTAACGCACACCCACAAAGGCTGACGAAATTAATGACCTGTACCACAAATCCATCAAAATAGGGGTGTTTTCTGAAATATTATGAGTCAGACCTATAAAAACTACATAGTATTACCAATGCAGCAAAGGGGTTGTGACTTACAGCTATGAACATACAGACTGTTTGATTTCTGTACTCCTTGGAAGTCAAAATTAAAAAGCCACACTAACAAACACAAATAGCTAAACTATGACAACTTGATTTGGTCTGTGAGACTGATGATGGGTGGCTATTCCAGTGATGAGTCTTACCTGAGGTTTGTTGAAGGCTATAAGAGCAGTAAGCAGCAGGCGACAAAACTTCATCCTAGCCTGGAGCGCAACATTTTGCTGATGCTGCAACATACAAAGGTACAGTATGCACATTTACTATCTCTGGAAACATTTTTTTAACTTTCTCTTTCCTAAAAGGAAAACAGCATCCTGCAGAGCATAATTTTACTTGACAGGAAAGCGATGGATTTTTAGGTATCCAATGCAATTTCTGGGCAGCAAAACAAAAATCTGGATGAGGAAATCTGTCTGATAATGACATTTACTGCCATTTCTAAGCACATGTTTGTCATCATTAATTTTCATATTTAAAGCACACAAAATAGCCAGACAACAAGCTACGTGAGGCATCTCTATATTTTTTTGGTACTGCCCATAAATACAAAATGTACCAGCCTATGATACAAATGAGCAACCGTTTTCCATCGGTGACATTCCATTTTTTGCCTCACAGATATCAGTATGCCATGGTATAGATTTCATTCAACCTACTACATTAAAAGAATGACCTTTCCAGAAAATTTACTTGCCCTGAAATTGCATTAGAGGCCTTTAAGGGATATAAAGCAAAACAAAGCTTGGTAACTTTCAAATTCATGATGGAAAGTTTTATCCAATACCTCCAGTTCAGTCTGGGGATCTCTCTCCTCTCCCTGTTTACATCTGGTGCTCTGACAAACAAATAGAACAACAAGCGTGTGAAAGCAATCCTACATACAAAACATTTCCCCCTTTGGTGTGTGACAAGACTCTACATGTAGCACAATGTTGATATTTAGTGTACAACTACAGTAACAGTAAATCACTATATGTTCGCAGTAGCAAAAAATTTTGCAGTCTGAGGAAAATGGATGTGTTTGCAGAACTATATGTATATGTTCGTGGTAGCGGCAGGTGCAGAAGAAAGTCGGCACATTACTCGGTTGGGTTAAGGCAGCCTATGGCATACTATGAGTAGTATTTCATACATATGCCTGTAACTTTTGATAGCTTGGTCGCACCACAACTAAACTTCACACAGTTCTAGTAGTACTTAAAACACATTGAATAAAGGTTATTTTGTTTTTACTACTTCTGGATTTTTGGGTTAAAAATCAACATTTTGGTTTAAAAAAAGTTGTTTACTTCATGGCTTTACGCGCAAGCGGTAACAACACCTTTCATCGTGATATTTTACAAGTAGAAAGCCAACCCCCTATTTATTATTTTTGTCCAAGGCTATTTTGTTTTAAATGACAGTTACATTGTTTTTTTGGGCCAAAAAGGACAGAAACAGCTATTTTTCTGTCATTTTTAGTTAAAAAATCGCAATAGTTAAAAAATATCCACTTATATGCAAAATAGCCTCGGACAATTTTGATAAAAAAAGTTATAATACGTAAACATGGATTACTCTAAAGATCAATTATGCTGTTTTCAGCTGCGCGTAAAGCCTTTTAAGTCATACTCCGTGAATAAAATGCGTAACAACGCGGGTTTACAGGGGAAACATACAAAATGACCGCCGGTAACCCCGAATTCGAACACGCGTTCTATTCGAATGACGTCATATCGAACATGGTGGAACATGATTCGGGTTCGAAACAAGTCTGTGGCAATCTTGCAGACACACGCCCGAACTCGAACATGAATATCAGCCTAAGCCGCCTTAACCCTACCGAGTATTTGTTCATGGTAAATGATTAATTCATAGTACAGAAGTGATCACAAAAAATGCAACACAACTCGGTACATCAATAACATGGTTAGAATTTCATGGATTGTAAGAATGACAAAACATGTTGTAAGCCGAACACAGTAGATTGAAGCCATATAGCAATGTCGTTTATGTTTACAAAAGAACACTGGAACACAAAAGGATTTATTTCCTTAACTCACCTTTACTTTTCTGTTAATCTCGTCTTCAACTTCACGTAACATGCCTGTGAATCAAAAGGAAACATTACATTCAAATTTTACACAGTCAAGCAATCACAAAAACTATGGGAGACCTGCAAAAGGCTCCTACATGTATATCAATTAGCAAACCTGTAACCACTCAGACTGACTCTTTGGGGAAACAAAGAATCATTGAAATCTTCAGTACTCACCAGTAACTCTAACATCTGTGACGTTGCAAGCTAACTTGAAACCATAGGTCATGGTCTGGAAGTCTTCCTGTATCAGCAAAAAGGAACGTTACTTAGGGTCTCTAACAAGGGCACATTATTAGATAAATGACATGGCAGGATTCGAACCCAGGACCGCACAATGGCTACCTCAGCAGAAAGCATTAAGAACAAGAGAACGCCAAGTTTTCTGACCTCTTCAAAGACGCTGGCCCTGTTGACGTTGTTCTTGATGAGGTCGACCAGTTTGAGGGCACCCAGAGCGACGGCTCGCATGCACCTGTCCTCCACCTGCTCAGGGTCATGCAGGTACAGACAGGTGAACACTGTCTGGGCGAGGGAGTGGCCTTCTAGCCACGTCACCTGGGGAGGAGGAAGGTGTGGGACAAAGGGCTGTTACAAGGATGATGACATAGTAAATCTATGCGAAAAAATCTTGATGGAATCTGTCAGTTTGTCATTGATTTCGACAGCATGGCAGTCTTTGCGCAATGAGAAACGGCACTGGCTGGGTTAGTTAGGATCAGTGGGACAGTCTATTGTAAAATGGGTGTTCTTGTTCTCTGTCTGGTCTTCTCGCCATGCTTTTGTATAAGAAGACCACTTGTCTTAGAAGACCACATTTCCTTGGTCCCATGGGTGGTCGTCTTAGACAAGTTTGACGGTATCTCTTCTTGGCTTGAAGGGCTCATTTAGGTGCTTTATTTCCTCCATTAGCAAACATACAAGTACAAAAAGGCAAGCATGTAGCTAGTCTTCCTGGAGTAACAGACATATCATACAAATTACATAAATAAACTGAACGATGCATTGTGAGCATCTTACATGTACATGTATTTGCCAATTTGTAAATGTCAAAATCAAATGTTCCTTGCACCTAACAAAAAGCTACATGTAATTCATGACTCTGAGCTAATAGTGAAGTAATAAAGCAGTGATACAACTAAACATGGAGACTCAACTCTCATATATGGGGTAATGCTTAATTTCTTATGCACTACATCTGTTTTGTCCCATCTACATCGTACTTACCATGCTGGATAGCATTGTGTCAATGATACCAATCAGCTCTGGTGCAGTCAAGTCTTTGAGTTTCACTGTTTCTCTCTGAAAAAAAACACCAAATACAGTAAGAAAGAAAAGTGCTGTGAGGCAAAAATGCGATGTTTGAGATTGAGGAATGAAAAAAAACACAACATTTTTTCTTATGCGTGACCAAGTTGAAACCCAGGGTACCTGTATTGCCTGTTGGAAGTTGAGGACCTCCCTGTCTCCTCGGTTTCCCAGCATCCCTGCATCCATCTTTGGGTCCATCATCTCTATAGCAGACATGGCCTCAAACAGCCCAAAACTGGGAACATACATAATTAACATCAGCAACAACATTGCCACATAAAAACATCATCCGTAAGACTGAGCACTTTGAATGAAAAACACAAAGGGGCAAGTAGGCAGTCTCCTGGCTCCCGGGATTCGAACCCTGGCCGCACAAACTAACTAAACTAACCTAACCACAAGGCTGAAAACTAAAAGATCCAGACCAGTTGGACTGGCCAGTTGGTGGTGCTTGAACCTCACTGTTACAATTTCCCTGAAGAAAATTCTGTATTTTTCACAAAAGTATGTTTGGACCTTACACGGACCAACAGATTTAAGATGACTACAAATAATGGAAACACTGGACAGGTACAATCAGAACTTAACACAAAAGATACTTTCAACTCACTTGGCATCATGCATCAGCTCTCCAAGTTCAAGTTCTGTAAGAGATAACAGGAAGGTGATTTTCTTATCGTGGTTTGTTTCACATAACTGGTAAACCGCCTTAAGGCGTAACACACCAGTTTTGTACACGTAAGTACCAGCCGCGTAAGACCGGATTGTAGGGTTAGAACCACTCACACCGGGAAGGTCCCCTACTCTTCTCGATAAGTGCGGTGGGTTCTTTAACTTGCGTGGGGTATGGCTCTCCCCAAACATGGGACCTCCAGTGGTGGGTCCCTTGTAAGCTTAACTTCAAACATGAATTGACATCGCATTACACTCGTGACCGGACTGTGACAGTGTCTGAAAACGTTTTGATGATGATGGTCACTGGAAATGTAGGTTGAATTAACCTCTTTGTCACGTAAAAAGGGTTTCTTTACTCAGTGACTAATTCCAACCCAATGAAACTGATCACGGGTTTACAAGACAGTTTCTGTCTAAACTTATTTTTTATTTATTTATTTCTGTATTCTTTTACCAGGGTGGCACTACTCAGTGTCATAGCACTGCTTTTCAGAGTGGCCCTGGGTACGACACGTATATACACGGAAATACAACAATATTTACACCAAAAACAAATCATAATCGTGATCCATTACTCGTAATCGGGGTCATGCCAGGTCGTAATAAGGGAGGGAAGTCAGAGGTCACTTCCTTACACATGATGTAGTAAAATTTGGCAAAAAACAGTCACAAGTTTTAATATACTCCTCACCTTCACATGACGTGAGGAAGTCCTGTGTGATGTCTGTCCAGTTGTACCTGACCTCTGGTTGTGTGTGCAGGACTGCCGGGGGCGGTATGGGCACAACATTGTTGTCAGTTGTGCTTCTTTCAACACTGTTGAAACAAAATGGAGAATCATTTTCAGATATGCTTTAGGCCTAGAAAAAAATGTCGCGATTCCTGACCCTAGAAAAAACTGCCGACCCTAGCCTTTTTTGTGTGGACCCTGCAACAGAAAATCAAATAAATGTTTCGAGCTGATCGAACTTTTCAAGCTCAATGATCTGACACCCAAGTGATAAAAAAAAAAAAAATATGTACAATCGGTTTTCCAATATTGACATTGAAAATATACATGGCCTATGCAAGTTTTACTTTGTTAAACTGTGATTAGACTTTGGAAATCTTTAGATCTAGAGATCCAACTTCTATAGATCACTAGAGATCCCAAAAGTCTACTACAAGTATCACTAGAGATCGCCAAGGTCTAAAAAAAGATAATCCCTACCTACAGACCCTAAATTTTTTTCAGGACTCAAACAGGAAACACATTTCTTTCCTTAGGCCTTACTCACACATCGATATCACAGATCCAGCAGAACTATCTTGCATGGCTTGCGATTATCTACATGTAGCATTACCAGTATTAGCATGGTATCTTTGGCCAAGTTGTTTTTTTTTTTTTTGGCTTGGCCAAGGAGGTTGGTTTTGCACACCTTGTTTTGTTTCTTTGTTCCGAGGCGAGGTCGCAAATTTGTGTGAGTACACCTCTACTCGTGCTTAAATCCTTTACTTTACATCTTACTATGTTACGCTAGATATCTCTTGTATCAAACACCATCAGGAGATTGTCAAACCTTGCAGGAGGGTCGACTTCACCAGTTGAGTCCAAAACAGAGTCGTCCATCACGTTTTCGGCGGCCATTTTCTTTTAACCCCGAGGTCAACTCGGACTCAACCATTACCGAGACAGGGGTGTCAAAAATATTCTCACAAATTAGGAAATATCCATCACCGAAGAGACAACACATAAAGCCAAAACATTCTTGTCAACTGGGGTGATCAAAGAAGTTCATTCAACATTCTCTTCTCTTCTTCTTTTCTTTGTTTCCGAGGAGCCTACCATTGCTTTACATTTTCCACTAAGGCCACAGCATGTAAATTTTATGGATGACATCCTCGGCAGACTCCAAATCTAATGCGATAGGGGGAAAAAAAACAAGACGGGCCAAAAAAACAAGATCTATACCTTTTAAAATTTTAAAATCATCAACCTTTTTAAACAAGAAATGATATCTATTTTGTGCTGTTTACTGCCAACTTTTATAACATCCATTTGCCACTAAGAATAAAAGTTTTCAATCATGGTACAAATGGTTTTGATTCAGTGGGTACATCACATATAAAAG
>NW_017802558.1:288602-301260 GCF_001625305.1 Branchiostoma belcheri
CATAATCGTGATCCATTACTCGTAATCGGGGTCATGCCAGGTCGTAATAAGGGAGGGAAGTCAGAGGTCACTTCCTTACACATGATGTAGTAAAATTTGGCAAAAAACAGTCACAAGTTTTAATATACTCCTCACCTTCACATGACGTGAGGAAGTCCTGTGTGATGTCTGTCCAGTTGTACCTGACCTCTGGTTGTGTGTGCAGGACTGCCGGGGGCGGTGTGGCCACAACATTGTTGTCAGTTGTGCTTCTTTCAACACTGTTGAAACAAAATGGAGAATCATTTTCAGACATGCTTTAGGCCTAGAAAAAAAATGTCGCGTTTCCTGACCCTAGAAAAAACTGCCAACCCTAGCCTTTTTTGTGTGGACCCTGCAACGGAAAATCAAACAAGAAGCCATAGGCGACAATTCTCCGTGAAGTTTTATATATTTCAACAAAATCCCAAGCGTCAACGCCAGACCTACTGTGCAGACATTATAATTAGGCAACGGTTAATACCACGCTCGTCCCCAGCGCCCGTGGAGAAGCCATAGGTTATAGATCGTGGCTTAGCCCAGGCTATGGAAAATAAACTTTCTTTAATGCAAATCTGTCGTTTTTGTTTTCTTTGCGCTATCTAAAGGGTTAGGATAACCTACTCTACTCTGGCGGTATTGTCGTGCGCGCTCGCTAGTACGTAACGTTACACGGCGGCCATCTGAATACATGTACACTGCATTCTTTCTACTATCGGGACCTAAAACAAGACGCAAGATTCCTATTTTGGGGTATAAAATGCTGTCACAATGGTAATATATACCAAATGAAACGGACCTTTACAAAGTACCTCATTTGGTGACGCTATGAGGGTGTACCGTTATCCCTCTACATTTGCCCAGAAGGGAGTTAGTCGCGGAAGGAACTTAGCCACGGAGGGAGTTTTGGCATTCTCCGCCCGCGCCACAAACTCTCGTCCCCAGGACAGTTCACTCTGCTACCCAGCATGCTTTGCGCAAAATGCGTTCTCGGCCCCAGGACACAAATACACGCTAATGCTTCCGCACTGTGTTGCTCTGGGGACCCCGCCGCGCGCCCAGATGTGGATTTAATTATAGCGCGCTAGCGGACGCTGCGGAGGAGCGCGCCTGGAACAAGCCAAATTCCAGCAACAGTGGCGGTAAGCACCGCGAGTGTTACTACCGCCGGCCAGATAACCAGGATATCTGCTTACAGTACCTCTGCTACCAGACAACTGCCTAAACCTACGGTCTATTCCACAGGATTGTAAAAGTAGGGATGTTTCGAAAATAACCATTTACTCCAATATCAAAACAGCTACGGTAAAAATAAAAAGACGTGCATCATCCCGGACATAATGCAACACCACATGCGAAATTACACAGATATGCGACGTACGGCAGAATGCGTTTTGGCTGCGAACATCTTCCAAAAAACTTGGCATCTCTTAACCATGGGCAAAAACATCTGGAACCACTTATAAAAACCACCCCGTATCTGCATGAACTTTTACCTCCCCCCCGCTATTCCAAACAACGCGTTTTTCTGGACCGTTCCAATTCGCCTCGTAATTGTAGGGGTGCGTCTGCGATATTACATTGACCGCGAAAGCAGCAACGGCAAAAATACACATTCGTGCATCAACACGGGCATGCCCGCAGACGGCGTATAAAATTGCGTGCCGATTACACGAAGAGAACCCAGTGTTTTGACTGCGAACATGAAAAATCAGCCGATTACAACACTCCGTCCGGAGGTCCTGACCTCCTTCACGGAGTAATAAATGTTTCGAGCTGATCGAACTTTTCAACCTCAATGATCTGACACCCAAGTGATGAAACAATGTACAATCCGGGTTTTCCGACATTGAAAATATACATGGCCTAATGCAAGTTTTACTTTGTTAAACTGTGATGTAGACTTTGGAATTCTTTAGATCTAGAGATCCAACTTCTATAGATCACTAGAGATCCCCAAAGTCTACTACATGTATGTTATATTAAAGTCGTATCACTAGAGATCGCCAAGGTTTAAAAAAAAAGATAATCCCTACCCGTTACAGACTCTAAATTTTTTTCAGGACTCAAACAGGAAACACATTTCTTTCCTTAGGCCTTACTCACACATCGATATCACAGATCCAGCAGAACTATCTTGCATGGCTTGCGATTATCTACATGTAGCATTACCAGTATTAGCATGGTATCTTTGGCCAAGTTTTTTTTTTTTTGGCTTGGCCAAGGAGGTTGGTTTTGCACACCTTGTTTTGTTTCTTTGTTCCGAGGCGAGGTGGCAAATTTGTGTGAGTACACCTCTACTCGTGCTTAAATCCTTTACTTTACTGTCTTACTATGTTACGCTAGATATCTCTTGTATCAAACACCATCAGGAGATTGTCAAACCTTGCAGGAGGGTCGACTTCACCAGTTGAGTCCAGAACAGAGTCGTCCATCACGTTTTCGGCGGCCATTTTCTTTTAACCCCGAGGTCAACCTGGACTCAACCATTACCGAGCATGGCTAAAATATTCAAAAATAGTCAAAAATATTCTCACAAATAAGGAAATTTAAAACATCGAAGAGACAACACATAGAGCCAAAACATTCTTGTCAACTGGGGTGATCAAAGAAGTTCATTCAACATTCTCTTCTCTTCTTCTTTTCTTTGTTTCGGAGGAGCCTACCATTGCTTTACATTTTCCACTATGGCCACAGCAAGTAAATTTAACGGTGCACACCCCAGTTCTTCCGCGACAGGGGTCCACGATAGTCCGTTGTAAAAAAGTGACGAAAGGGTTTTGAGGGTCCAAGTTTGAGGTGACATTTCTTATAGACTGCCACGAAGTATCATTAAACATTAACATGGCTGAAGAGTGTAAGAAATGGTGATTTTGGGGTGAAAATTTCTTTTGGCTCCGAACCTTACTTCCGGGTATCCTTGCGCGCCAAGTGTAATCCGCCCGTTTGACCTAGTTTTCGCTCTGCGGCTTCGTAGGGGTGGATTTGCAACCCCTCGCGCCGTGGACTGTTTAGAAAATTACAGTACTAGAATTTTCTTTATAATTTACTCGGGTATAGTCAAGGCTTGGGTCTTTCTGCCAGCATCAGTCATTTCTGCCGGAAAATTTTTTTTTGTGGGATTATCCTACGCGAAAATTCGCAATTTTGGGCATTAATTTTGGAGTGAAAATAATGATTTTTCCGTTGATTTTACCAAACTTAAAAAGGTTAAAGAAACCAAACTCAGCTTGTCTTGTAGCTGAAGAGATACCCTTTCGTCCCATATACAGTTATTCTCCTTCCGAATTATTCCACGCCAGAGACGGTCGCTAGATTTGAGGGTGTGCAGCTTCGAATAGAGGCCCCAAATAAACTGGGGTGTGCCCCCTTAATGGTTGACATCCTCGGCAGACTCCAAATCTAATGCGATAGGGGGGAAAAAAAACAAGGCGGGCCAAAAAAACAAGATCTATACCTTTTAAAATTTTGACATCATCAACCTTTTTAAACAAGAAATATCTATTTTGTGCTGTTTACTGCCAACTTTTATAACATCCATTTGCCACTAAGAATAAAAGTTTTCAATCATGGTACAAATGGTTTTGATTCAGTAGGAACATCACATATAAAAGGAATGAAATACATCACTGAAAAAAGTAAAAGACAAAACAATAAATCAGAGCCTTGTTTTGTCTCCTCTCTTCATATCTATCTGCCATCCACGTTCTGGCATGGCAACAGACATCTTTGCCCATTTTCGGCATGTTGACCACTGTCAAACGGCAAAAAAATTTTTTCCCTCCATGTAGGCGAAAATTAATGCACGCACTAATGTCATTCACAAAAATTACTTGCTGTGGCCCAAGTTGGCATCAAACATCCGTGAGACTTGACCATGACATACAGACAAACAGAAACATGTCAATAAAAACAGAAACATGTCAATAAAAACATCAACACACAATATATCAGCTCCAGCTTTTATTCACTCTAGGGTTTTTCCTACTGTACTACCAAAATATATTACTGACACAGTTACAAACATAAAATTGCTCACGCAATGTTGGCTACATACAAAAATAGTTTAGTCTTGTGTTAAATACACAAATAAAAGCATGTCTAGGAAATACAGTCAACAGAACAGGCTTCAGTAAAATCATGGCAGTATGTTATAATTTAAGAAGTACAATATTGTCATAGCCTTTTACAGATACACAATATATACCCGGAATATTATTCTTGCAATATTTTTCTGTATCTGTTTGTAAAGACGTACTAACATAATCACAAGAAACATTAAAATTGGCTTGATTATAACCGGTATATCAAAATTATCAGTTAACATTTTCTACTTGTTCTCACAATTCTTTCACTTTTTAGATTTGCAATTGGTTACATAAATGTAGCCCAGACTTTCAAGCAGTGCAAAGAGAACAAGAAATCACAAAATGCCTCCAATCAAACCAAGTTATACCAATACAAATGCATGAAGAAGCAATGACATGGTTTTGAGAGAACAAAATCGAGAAAATTGCAGGACTAGCTTCATGCTTAGGGCACACAAGTCTGATATACAATATGCATCCTTTCATCACTGTTAACATATTCTGCTAGGCTTCTGATTAGCGACAAGGGCATTCACATGGGAAAACAATCAATGATCTTTCCCATACCCTGGTACATTTGATACCGTGGACAACAATCCATAACTACGTAAGAATTAATCGGTACCTTTGGCTGCCAATTTAACACATAACATGATGAAAACAACCAGACTTCAATCTAACATTTATGTACTGTAACGGCAACTGCAATGTCACACAAACCAAAATGTCAAAACAACACAAAACTGTCACACTCTCAGTGATCAGGAAGGGGGTTGATTCACAGTTTATATATGTTATGGTTATCCCTAATCATTGCTCCTGAATGTCACATCATGTCAAACTGCACATCATGACAAACTCTTACATATAGCTGTAACTAGTTTCTTTCACTTCCTGACTTGCAACAACCTTTAGAAAAGGAAGATCAGATGGTTCACCATTAGGATGTAGTCTCCACCAGACTCCCTTGCAGGCTAAATAAATTGTAGAAATCAGCCTAAAAGGGGATATAATTGGCCAAGGGACAGCAATAGAAGGTCCAATTTACCTGCACTGCCGATTTCTACCATTTCTTCAGCCTGCAAAGGAGTCTGGTGGAGACTAACTAGGATGCTTGTTTGCAGAGATGAGGCATCTTAAAACAAGACCAATGGATGTGGCTTGACTCATAGAGTGTTCCCTGGATTGTTACGTCTAAAGTACACATGACTTCACCCTTCAGTGATATACAGTGGGTCACGACAGTAGGTCACAGTGTAGCAAGAAGTGCCTGTGTCTCACAAGCTGGATCACATCAATGCTGTAAACACATACAGGTAGCCTAGATGCCAGACCCATAACACGCTAGGACCAGAGTTAGTCTGCGACTAACTGAGGGGGGATGTGGTATAATTGCCATGGGGTATGTTGGCCCTGGAGCCGAGGAACTGGCCTGTGTAGGCCCTGGAAACAGTCTGGCACCCTGGCTATATAGAGGTTGCTGTCAAAAGCAACCAAGACACCTAGTTTTTCTCTTCACTGAATCACCAGAACTGACCTGACCAGTGATTCTGCATCAATTAGTGGACGAGACACATTGTTTTTTTTTAAGTTCTTTGGTTGAAAGGTAGTTTTGTGTTTGGCATGTGTGAATTTCTGGTGAGCAATGAGATCTCAGTTAAGTTTAATACCCAGGCAAAAAACATAGTCAAGAAGTCTCAGAACACTTGCGCTTCATACACTTCAGTTATCTACAGGACTTTCCCTACATATCTGCACATTACTGTAAGAGTTGCACTTAATTCTTTAGGGCTTCCTTGCTCTGTTGCAAACCAATTTTCTTCCTTAGGACACAGAAGTGTGACACAACACTTCTTGCAATAAAATCTGGGATGCTTCTGGTTCTACATCATCTCACTGGAGGAAAATACGTGTACATGTAGAAAACAAAGGCAGTTACATTTTAGATAAATCTAGGCTTCTACTATCACCTCATATTGTTAACTCCTTTACAGATAAAACTTACATCCTTTTAGTTAATACTATCTATAGTATATTATGTACATGTAAGCGGTTATGCATACACCTCCACTGATCTAAAAACTAATTAATCATTACATATAAGTTGTTGATTCATAGCTGTAAGAAGCCAAAATTAAAGCTAGTACCTCAAGTTCAACCAAACATAAATTACAACCTGCAGTAAAGTTTATCAACATGATAAATTGTAACAGGACAGCTCCAAACTTAACCAGTTGACTTTCATAACAGGGATTTTCCCAGTAACGGGCATCACTTTTCTGGTATCAGGTATTTATGAACCAACATAAAAATAAAATACATTAGTAATGCCTTTCTGGGTTGAGTTTGACTAGCAACCTTTTATCAAACCCTGTCCAACTTCTAATTATGCTTCTAACTCTTCAATCAAACTCCTATTATTCTTGTTTCCTGTGCTTAGGGCATTTTTCAATCAAGGCAGACTGAGGATATATAGATCAACATCTTTTCTGCAAGATAAATGTTTTAACATTACAATTTCTATTGGAAGCCTTACCTGTACATTTGTTGGCACAACACTGGCTGATAAGCTTAACATACAAACATAAATTCTCTTGATATGTCAAAAATGCCAGACGTTACATATATTCATAATAGTGTGAACTACCTGACAGCTCCGTAAAACAACAAAATTCCTCTCGATGCGATGGACACAAAAAAGGACAAATAAAAACACAATGCATCTATTTACATGTACTATTTATGTAGTAAGCTTTAAAATCGGGACATGCTACATACTAGTATCTCCTTCTGTATTTGAGTAAAAACCAAAGTGCTGTAGATTATCAGCAATGATGTTTGTGGCTGCTATCTTGCGTCAACATTCTCCAAGCATTGTACAAACAACACACGGTGCACAGTACATCTGGGTTAGACATTGTCGTACTGAATCAGTGCCTCTTGTAACTTGGAGGTGACCTGTTGGTAGAAGGCTATTTGCTGCTGGAGGTAATTTTGCATCATGACTTTGATGTCGCTGATGCGCTCCTTGTGGAAGTGGTTCATTTCGGCGAGGGTGGCGTACGAGATGGTCTCCAGCCGCTGCTGCACTCCCTCCACCTCCGACGCCTCCATTTTCCCCTCCTCCTGCAACTTCTGGCATTCTCTGAACTTCCCCATGGCTCCTTTGTGGACTTGTAGTATGTCCGGGAACGTGGGTATTATACCCCTGTACTCGTGCAAGGCATCCATGAAGGGATGCAAATCATTCTTTGGCTGCTCGGAGAAGAGAAGGCCGATTTCATCGTACGCCCTTCCTGTAAACGCTATTGCTTCTGTTAACGGTCGCGATTTCGCCGTGTTGTCGAGTTCGAAGGACGTGCTCAGCGCATTGAAGGCAGCTCCAACTTTCTGGAATTCGCGCTTGTACGGCCCGACATGCTTCTTGGAGCTGTCGTGGGCCGTGTTGTACACCGTTTTCACACTGTCGTCCATACTCTTGATAAACTTGCCAAAGTTGTCCAGCTGCTGCTCCACGTCCTGCATGTCCAGTGGAGTGGACGGCGTCTCGATGGCCAGGAAGAAGCTCCCGCCGATGAGGTTGTCCCTCTCCGCCCGGCGTTTCCCCGCCTTCCACGTGTTCTTGTCGTCGCCGCAGCTGAGAAAGTGCTGAAAGACGTCTGCCCGCGACACGATGGAGTGCCGCGTCATCCGGTTCATCCACAACTGCAGCTGGGGCCATGCGGTGCTGGATAAACTCCTCCTCGTACCGGCCCGTCACCTGCTTGTCGGGGAGGGGCGGGATGGAAATCACCGAGAACTTTTCAACCAAGCGATTGTACAGCCAATCAAAGTGCTTGTACCTGCGAGTGACACTCCTGTTAGTGTGGGTAGGCGTAACCTCGTAGGCGATGAAACTCTTCATGCCTTTCAGCTTGCTTGCCTTGGTGGGGTTTTTGATCTCTACACTGAAGACCTCTGGACTTTTCCCCCACTGTATCCCGTCTGAAGTCTCCACGACTTCCATTCTGTCCCTGGGGTCTACAGTTGCCTTGGCAGATCCCAGCATGTAGTTTTCTCCTCCTGACTTCACAAACACCGTGAATCTGTTCAGACTCTTACGGATCGTCCCCGAGCCTTTCGCGTCTCCGGCACTCGACTGGGAGTGAGACGACGGTTTCCTTGGCTGCTGCCGGTTGGGTGCGGACAATCCGAACACGCCCTCGCCGGCCAGTTCATCCGGGTCCTGCTGAGACGCTCTCCTGTCGCTGTAGTTGCTGCTCGTGTCGTCGTCCCAGTCCTCGTCCCAACCGTCATCGTCCTGTGAGTTGGAGAAGTTGTAACCCTGCTCTCCTCCCCCGCCATCCGTGGCTGTCTGCCCATAGCTGTACGATGAACTGTACGCCGTCTTCTGATATTGCTGTTGGTTGTACGAAGAGCTGTCCCAGCTGCTGGCCTGGCCGCCGGAGCTGTAAGTGTTCTGATTTCTCGCGGGGATCGCCGGGGGCTGTGGAACGCTGGGAAGCGTTTCTACGTACGCCTCCGGGAAAAACCCGACCTCGCCCTGCACGTTGCGACCTTCCCACCAGCCGTCTCCGACGTCCTGTCTGGTCACTGTCAGGATCTCGTTCGCGCGGATGGAAAGCTCGCCGTTGTCGGCGACCCCGTCAAAGTCGTACATCGCTCGGACCTACGAATCAGCACAGAAATATACATGTACATATCATTGGTAAATACAATCAATACTTATTACATCTAAGGTTTCCTAGAAAAACTATCAATATCATAATCTGCTATGTTGCGGAATCAGCAGTACAAAAGATGATGATGATGAACTTCTGTAGTCAAAGAAGGGACAGGTACACTGTACAAACAACATGACTAAAGCAGAGTTTAGTAAAGTCACAGTAAAATGACTCAATCAATGAGTGCCAGTGCACCTGGCAACAGGTAACTGGTACCACCTAACTGGGTTGGAATTTCAGTTCCATCAACACCTATGTTTTTCAAGTCCAGTGACCAAGGGATATTATTATCCACTTTCAGGCACCAGCTATGATTACCAATTTCTGAATTCTGATGCCACGAATACAAATGGACCGAGATACTGCATGTTCAACTTGTAGTTTGCATTTGTGTAGGTGTATCACGCACAGAGCTGGCACATTTCCAATTATTGTTATGAAAGATGTCCATAATTTTCTCTTGTCAACTTTTAGTCTAGGATGTCAACTATTTGATGAGTATCATGGGTGTAACCATGATGCATATCAGTTTCAATTCGTACTTTTTGAGGTATAAACAATTGACTGAGATTCAGTCAGGATTTGGATCGTTAGAAATCACACCAACAATGTTATAAGAACTAGGAAGGACGACAAGCCTAACCCTTCTGTCCACTGCGCCCTCCCATCCCATCATGAGTTGCTCACACGTTACCATTATTTTACTATGCAAGATTTAGAAAACTACGCAACTGGCATAGTAGTTACGGCATTTCTACCTGGATCTCAGTCCCCATCTTGTTCTTCAAAGATCCTCGTATAGTCTTGGAAACGTCGTGATCAAATGGCCGTTCCTTCCGTGGAAGATAACGCCGAAATTCCGGTGATTTTGTGATTCATCCGATTCTCGCTTCTGCCTCCATTTTTGTCGGCTTAGGTCAGCATGGAGGTTAATGAGGGGTACTTAGTAACGCCGCTAAGGGAAAGATTCTGCGTACTTCGAAAAAATAGCAGATAAGTTCTGAACCACAATCCATAGCCATGTGCACAATTTTGGTGTAGTACTTTAGCAAACACCTATACTCTTCGAAAGAATGAGAAAAACTATGTCTATTGTGATCGCCAAACCCCCTAACAACTCCCCCAATGCAGCAAGGAAATCTAGCGCTACTGAGCTAAGCTTGTGATTGGTTTAACTCTAAACATACGGGAAACTTCCACATGGTGTGACAATCTGGCCAACCAGAGAGAAGAATCCCTGCCTCACAATTAGAAACCAATCAGCGCCTAGATGTGCCGATCATTCGGTAGTATGGATTCAAACAAAATGGCGGCCCGGTGGTGAAAAAAAATCCGCGAAACACAATTTTTCAGCCTGTATGAAATATTCGGGACGTTGTTGGGTGCAGATCTTCGAACAAAAAAAGCCTTGGACGGACATTTCCGGATATCTTTACGGTGAGTTTGTAGGAAGCATTTCTCTTCGCCAAAATCTCCCCTGAGTGCTCGACGTGATGCTCATATGACGTCAGGGGATAAAGAAAGTAGCAACGAAGCAACATGCAACATCGACATAGGTTTCACACCAGAACAACATAAGGTTTTACTTGAATCTTTACTGCTTTACCTCATCTTTGTGCATTTGGTGAAAAAAAATGATTGTATGTGCTATCAACTGGTGGTGATTTGACAGTGTTTCCCTTCACCATATTTTGTCAGTCACAACACCACATCACATCCCCCATCGCCATGGAGGAGTTGACGTCCGCTCTGGCCAGTTCCTTTTCCGTGTCGAACGTCCCGAACAACCCGGCAGCCCCGCACCCCCGCCTGGCGCAGTACAAGGCCAAGTCACATGACCTGGCCCAGTCGGAGAGGAGGAGACAGATGCTGGATCGACAGAAGAAGTGAGTCTGAATCTCAGATGACAGAATTATGTTTAAACCCGCACAAGTGACCACTTGTACGAAACGACCACCAGTCCAATTACAAATGTATGTGTTTCCCGCAGATATTTTATCCTATTGACACAAGCATTAAAGCTAATGTTATATTATGTAGAATTTTGACTATTTCAAACATCTTTATATTTTAAACATTTTCTTGCTCTGTAAGCCTACCTGGGTTCTTAATGACATTTAGGGATCAAAAGATCAACGTCGTTACGCCGCAAAAACGTGTTGGAAAACTGCGCACTTCTCGGCGCTAGCACTGATCGGGGCCATGTTTGTTTACATCCGACCGCGTCCGAGCATTCCCGAATCCAGCCGAACCGCAGGTCACCGCAGAACACGTTATTCTCTAAAATACGGCATTTGCCGGGTCACGATTTGACAACTGTCAATAGTGCAACAAAAACACCTTAGACATACGTAACCTTTATACTTTTTCATATCTACAGGATTTGCCTAGTACAACAATGTAGATATTTCGTGCATTACAAAATGACAGCGATCGTTATGGCCTTCCAAACATTAGCATTTTTGGTCAGTTTATCTGTGCTTTTCTTTTTTTACTGGCCAACTGGATCCCATTAGCTAATACCACAGTGTGATAGCCCACATCTTCACCTTTACATCGATACCAAAGTCCCCTGGTTAGTTTTAGGACAAACGGGTTTGCCCCAAAGAAAGCCGCGACGGTGCACACATCGCGGTGACGAAATTTTAGCCCAGTTGTAGCTACCGGCACACACCATTCTGAGTTTCCGCAACATTTTGATACATTCAGCGTAATGTCATAAACTTCGTTCCTTGGTATGAGAAACTGTATGAATGTGGTTACCACATGCAATATGATAAGTGACATGATAACTTTCAAGTATATACAAAGAGAGGATTTTAAGATTAGGTACTGACCCTTCAAAAATTGGCAAATTTGAAGTCAGTCGGCTTCGAACTCCAGCGTTCGAAAGCGTTCGAACCATGGAACCCAGACACACGCCGGAAGTTGCCAAAGATTTCCGAACGAAAACCGTTGTTTGTTTACATTCTATTTTTGGGGGCACAAATAAATACGTATGGCCTTGCGCACCTTATTCTCGCGCTGCGCTGAGTTGCCGAAAATGCGAAATAGCGACGCTAATACGTTGAAAGTTATCGAAAATGACAATCTGGATGAGAAAATTTCAATTATTTGTAATTTCAGTTTTGGCGCGAAAATCCTACATAATATCACTTTAAAGACAATATGACACCAATAACACTGAAATGCACCATTCCAAAAAATAGTCAAATGTGATAGGTACTATTCAATGAACAAGGCGTTTGGACCTAAAGTAAACCTAAATTGGATTGTAATTGGATTAAGCAGCGTCAGAGATCAAGAACTGGAACTTAGTGGAAGAATTATTTTCATGATTCTATGCCCCTTAACATCAGAAGAGTGTACATGTAGGTTTGGTCCAAACCTCTTTGTTCACACAATACTAGTATCTCAAGGAGATCTTTAAAAATATGACAGAGATAGGTTGCATTTATGGACAGAAATTGTTCCTACATGATGCACATTGCAACACAGGACAGACTTGGCTATACATGCATGATGGACTTGTGTTCTAATTTAGGGACCCATCGTTCAATTTGACAATATGGCTCATGTTTCTACTCAACATGTAGACAGCGTCAAGACTTGGCAAACTTAGCGCGGCGACTAGCCGAGGATGACTGGGAGAACTGGAGCACAGAGGAGGAGGAAGAGGAAGAGATGGATTACACACGAAAGAGACCCAACCTGTATGCAAACCAGGTAGGCTCTCAGGGTTAAAATAAAAGTTAGGAATCTCTATTTGTATTGGTGATCTGATAAACTAGTAAGGCCTAGGAACGAATAGTTGTGCTTCAGGTTTCA
>NW_017802558.1:301280-325606 GCF_001625305.1 Branchiostoma belcheri
CTGACCCTTCAAAAATTGGCAAATTTGAAGTCAGTCGGCTTCGAACTCCAGCGTTCGAAAGCGTTCGAACCATGGAACCCAGACACACGCCGGAAGTTGCCGAAGATTTCCGAACGAAAACCGTTGTTTGTTTACATTCTATTTTTGGGGGCACAAATAAATACGTATGGCCTTGCGCACCTTATTCTCGCGCTGCGCTGAGTTGCCGAAAATGCGAAATAGCAACGCTAATACGTTGAAAATTATCGAAAATGACAATCTGGATGAGAAAATTTCAATTATTTGTAATTTCAGTTTTGGCGCGAAAATCCTACATAATATCACTTTAAAGACAATATGACACCAATAACACTGAAATGCACCATTCCAAAAAATAGTCAAACGTGATAGGTACTATTCAATGAACAAGGCGTTTGGACCTAAAGTAAACCTAAATTGGATTGTAATTGGATTAAGCAGCGTCAGAGATCAAGAACTGGAACTTAGTGGAAGAATTTAATATTTTCATCAGGGTTCTCACCAGGATTTTTTCACAGCGTAGGGGTCAGGTATAGAAGGGCAACTTTCTGTGGCGCGAGGCACGCACCGAGTCCCCAAAACATGGGCCTGATATTCTCCCCCAAAAATTTTGTAACTCATATTAACCACTTAAGACACTATTTATTGTTTATTGGGGGACAGATTTTGTTTTCCCTCTGTTATAGCTTCATTCTTAAGTTATATTTTCATTTTTTTAAAGATTAATGAAGCTTCTGCCCCCAAAAACCACCCCTACACTCAGTACGCTGGTTGAAACACAGTGTAGGGGGCTAAATCACAGCGTAGGGGGTCAAAATCACAGCGTAGGGGGCCCCTACGCTCAAACAGCCTGGTGAGAACTATGTTCATGATTCTATGCCCCTTAACATCAGAAGAGTGTACATGTAGGTTTGGTCCAAACCTCTTTGTTCACACAATACTAGTATCTCAAGGAGATCTTTAAAAATATGACAGAGATAGGTTGCATTTATGGACAGAAATTGTTCCTACATGATGCACATTAAACACAGCACAGACTTGGCTATACATGCATGATGGACATGTGTTCTAATTTAGGGACCCATCGTTCAATTTGACAATATGGCTCATGTTTCTACTCAACATGTAGACAGCGTCAAGACTTGGCAAACTTAGCGCGGCGACTAGCCGAGGATGACTGGGAGAACTGGAGCACAGAGGAGGAGGAAGAGGAAGAGATGGACTACACACGAAAGAGACCCAACCTATATGCAAACCAGGTAGGCTCTCAGGGTTAAATGTTAGGCATCTCTTTTTGTATTGGTGAAGCGGTAAACTAGTAAGGCCTAGGAAACCAAAATGTTGTGCTTCCGGTTTCTCAAGTGATCCTAGCAAAAAAAGCCCTTAACGCCAACCCTAGCCTCAAACGCTCCAAATAGTCTAAAATGTCATTTACTGCATTTTCAGAAGAATTTTTTCTTCAGTGAATCGGACAAAATATTTGTCCACAAGCCAACAGGTGGATGGGTTTTTGAGACAGTCCCGGTTTGTTGCTACATATCACTTTAGCCAAAATCCCTACCTACCAACCCTAGTATTTTTTAGGACTAAAACCGAAAATACAACATTGAGTTTTCTAGGCCTAAGTTTTGCTGACATATACAAATTACAATTGCCGCTGTTGAAATTACTTTCTGTACATACAATTTGACAAAAGTTGTTTGCTTTAACAAGTTGAATGGTTGTATATATAAAGCTATAGGATAACTGATCCAACTTCTCGCTACGCTTAACTTCTGTAGTACCTAGTTGAGAATGAATGCTGATGCCACAGTTGCCCCCCCCCCCTCACAGCTGATGTTGTCGGAGTGGCTGGTAGATGTCCCCGGGGACCTGGAGGAGGAGTGGCTGATGGTGGTGTGTCCTGTGGGCAAGAGAAACCTGCTGGTGGCAGCTAAGGTCAGGCACACAACAGTTTAACTTCAGTTTAATCTAGCACATCAGGGCTCGAAATACTTTTTCTGCATACAGTACATGCACTGGTGCAGGTAACTTAAAAAAAATTACCTACACCAGACAAACTTTACCTACACCACCCAGACTTTAAGAAGTATATGGATCATACTAAAAACTGTTCAGAAACTTTTGCCAGCAATTCTTTTATACTTCATAACTGGTAACAGTCAATGCAAATAAAAAAATTTAAATCCACATGCACAAACATTTGTATATCATCATCCCAGTACATGCTCCAGTGCAGGTTAGGTGCAGATAGACAACAGAAATACAGTTCCGATTTTACCTGCACTACGGGGCAAGCCCTGTACATGTATTCTGGTACATGGGTTCTATTTTCAAGTCCCTGGCAGTCCCCATTGTTGTGTCCTTGACATCTTGAAGAGGTGATATTTGCCTGTTACTTTTATTATGTCAATCCTTTCACAAATTTGGTAAAGCTTTACAAATGAATAAAAATTTGTAAAACTGTTGATAGTGATGTCAGTTTGCCACAGAAAATACAAGAAGATGCACCTACAATACTGTTTGTTCATGACACATAAACTATCTACTCCAGGGAACAACCAAGGCCTACACTAAAGGTGGCTTCTGTGTGAACTGCTTCCCTTCAGCACTGCCTGGTGGTCGGAAGAGGAGTTACAGTGCCAAAGGTAGGTACTCAAACTTACATTACTGACTCTGTTTATTAATATGATTTACCATTGTCTTAAAGATGACCAAAAAGGAAAAATATCTCTTCCATGATGTAGTTTTGACAAAGAATTGAAACTTTGAAAGAACGGAGAGACAACCATAGTGAGTGACATTGTGTATTTCAACCCATTTGCAGAGTACACCATCCTAGACACCATCTTCTGTGAGGCAAGCAGGACGTTTTACGTTCTAGATATCATGTGTTGGAAGGGACACCCAGTCTATGACAGTGAGGTAAGTTTATAATCCCAACAATTTAGACCAGGGATCGAAATTCATTTTTTTGATTAGGTGCACTGGTGCACCTAACCAAAAAAATTAGGTGCACCAAAAAAAATTTGGGTGCACCACATATTTCCAGTAGTACATTAATAAGTTAAATATTATTAATATCAAATTAATATTCCACACGTAAAGAATGCTAAAAATGATCGTAGCAAGAGTGGAAATTGCATCGCTATGGAAATAACACAGTAATGATCTTACCGAAAAAGGGCAAATTAGGATGCCGAGATCGAAAAAAAAATATAAAAAAAATCTAGAAATGAAAAAAAAATCACACAAAGCCTCAATCTTTTTGCACTTGACTTCTCGGTTGATTCGGTTTCGGACTCCGACTCTGATGACCCGGAACTGGACAGTCGGAAGGAGCTCGGGAGGCCGTGGAGGAGGGCCCGGGAATGTTGTCGAGAGCACATGGCCGCCCCCCTCCCCCTCTGTCTCGGCGCTCCCACGGCACGGTCTGTCCACTTCTCGCTCGTCCGGGCGTGTTTCCCGTTGGTTTCCAGCTTCATCGCTTCCTTCGGGGTTCTGAAGAGCTTGGGCTGATGTTGCCACATCTCGTCGTCATCACGATCGGACCTCGGCTGAAGGAACCGTAGAAGCGAAGTCTGTCTCGACATATTTGTTTTGCTTTGTCATCCACGAATTTCATGGCCGAATTTTGTCGACACCCGGGTTTTGACGATGTGACCTCGAAGATTATCGAAGTCAAGCGAAAACTGCACGAAAACAACATTTTCTCACATGACAAGCCCCCGAGGTAACTCCCAAAAAGCGTCGGAAAGTTCCGGAAGCGAGTTCGCGATGTTTTGGTCACATGACTATCAAGAAACCGGGGAACGAGAGGGAAGAGATCTCATGTCCAGTGTTGTAGTCGGGATCCGGAAGTTGGTGGGTAACGCGAAGTCGGCACTGCGCCGACACATAATTTTTCGGGCTTTAAAAACTGAAGTAAATCTAATTCTATCTCAAGAATTTCAAACAAGCAGTGCATCAAAGGTTTTTTATTATTTTATTCCATCAAAGTAATGTTGGAATTACAGTGTTTTGTACCTTTACCGTACTAATACTACAAAAATATTTAGGTGCACCGGTGCACCCACAGTCAAAAATTGGGTGCACCGATCCAGATTTGGGTGCACTAAGGTGCACATGCACCCATTATTTCGATCCCTGTAGACCTTATAGATGATCACATCTTTTGCTCACCAGTGGTATGTCTTTCACTGAACTTTCTCGTGGATAGTTATTTCCGTTGGACCCAACATGTCACTGTCCTTTTTCCTGATAAGGCCATGTTGATTTGATTACATCGGTGTAATCATCTACCCTGGCATGATTTTTCATCTGTGTTGAAAAAAAAAAACGTTTAAGAGTCTATTATTCACCATATCATACTCTTGTGTGTTTAGTCATTTGTTCAATTTTCATGACCACATAGATTTCATAACGAAGGCAACTTTTTTCTCCAAACCTGGGCTAACTGCATGTAGTATACATGTCAGGCATAACTTCACAAACATGTAATGGACTTAGTACTACGTTGGTTCATCCAACTGAAGTTGTCCCATAAATGTTGCATGTATTTCGTACCCTTCTGCAAGTCAATTTTTGCCTAACCCTCAGTTACAGTTTTTGTACCAGTAATTTGCCTAACTAATTGATTTATTTGCCTAGACTGCTGTTTCAGTGATTGAATATGAGGATCTGTTTGACCTGTGTTTCAGACTGACTTCAGGTTTTACTGGTTACAAACCAAGCTACAAGAAGAGCCTGATGTGGCAGAACGCTCCAAGACTAACCCTGTAAGTGGATAAATTTCAGAGATTACTCCAACTGCACTGGTGTAGCCTTGAGTTCCAAGTACATGTGTTGGTTGTCTTGAGTTTAGCATCTGCTCCACTTTGAGCAATAATTGTCTTCGTCAGAAGGACTGTGAAATTGTCTCGCCGGAGTGTGGGGAACTGCGGATTTTGCGATATAACTCTGGAAGGCATGATTCGACGTCCATGATTTTTGGCAGGCAGATTACCGCTGTTAAGGCCGAAGTCAAGTACAAGTTTTGGCTTCT
Source organism: Branchiostoma belcheri (assembly GCF_001625305.1). Lineage (NCBI taxonomy): Eukaryota > Metazoa > Chordata > Leptocardii > Amphioxiformes > Branchiostomatidae > Branchiostoma > Branchiostoma belcheri. The sequence goes on from NW_017802558.1 coordinate 306,343, forward strand.
TGGGCCGTCCGTGCGTCACGTTAGTGCACCTTTTGTGTTTGTGGCTTGTTAGCAAGATAACTCAAGTATTTGTAAAATGTTGATTATAATTCTTGGTGTGGTGCTTACTATTGTCGGGACCAAGGTTAAGTTCGTTACTGAGCTTCGTGGGGGGTTTCGTTGTGACTACAGGGGGCATTTTGTTAATTTTTCTTGTGAGCAGGATAACTTTTGTATGTGTGGATGGAAGTTAATGAAATTTGATAGGCATATTACTGTCGTGGTCTCCAAGATTGAGTTCAAAGATGAGAGTCGTGGAGGTCGTTATGTCCCCGTAATAGGACCTTTTGTGTTTAGAAATCCCCACCTACATCTGCTTGGAGACAGCCCACAGCTGGATATAGCGGGGAACCCCATAATGGGATGGGATCAAATGACGTTACATTGAGGGATTGTACTATAACTTCAGCAGGGGGAGGATAGGTTGGACATATGTCAGGTTATTTTCTACGGCCACACCAAGTAATTGCTATGGATGACGTCCACTGGAGACCTTAAATCTAATTACCTTAAATTTAAGGCAAGCGCGCAATAAAAACACGAAGGGCCGAAAAACGAGATGCCTAGATTTGGAATATACTAACTGTAGAAGTACAAATGTTAGGACACAAAGAACACAAGAAACAAGTCTTCTATTGGTCATAAAGACAAATTAACAAAACAGCAGTAGTCACCCTGTTCTGATTCTTTCCTTTATAACATCTTCTCTTATTATATTTTGCGGCGCTGTCGTGACACTTTCAACACAGTAAGAATTTCTTGAACGTTTTTTTTTCCAGTAACAGTCCAAACTCAAATAACGTAGGGGGGGGGGCTAACACGGGTGACGACGCATCTGTATAATCTGCGGCAAACCGTTTCAGGGTGTTCTGTACCATAAAAATAGTACAGAGATTCTTTTGTTCTTTAGACCAAATTGATTATTATAAAGATTGAAGAATACGCATGTTAATTTCTCTAGAACGATGTACCTCTGACGAAGACATGAGATCTCCGACCTTCTTCTTAAATTTGGGGGTCTTTTTGCTGATATTCGATGATACCAAGTCAGTTGAGTGTAGCACAACACTCATTTTCACACCAGTCAAGTGTGATAACTGTGAAGCAGACACCTGCATGCTTCTTGTTTGTTTGTTTTACAATGTGATGGGGGCTGAATTATGCTCAAACATCTATACAGTGACACACTTCTATTTATCATGGAAGTTCATCTGTGTTGGTAGTAAAAATCATAGTACAATGTTTCAGACTTTATTCCAACACATGGGTCAAATGTTCAATGACCACTTCATCAGGATAAGTAATGACCAACCACTTCCGAACATAAACCTGTGAGAGTTACAGACACGTGACCTCCTTCACACAAGACTTAACAGATATGTGACATCAGCAATTGGTCAAACATTTTATCCTTGTGTACCCTTATGTTGGAATAAAGTCCAGCATTGTACTATGCACTTCCATTTATTTTCTCTGAGAACATGTGATAATGGGTGAGAAATTTCATTGTGACATGTTACGTTACAAGGTATGTTTTCTCCCACAGTACGTGTTTGTTGCTCTGAAGAACAGCCCTTGTCAGAGACTCAGCATACAGCAGAGACTGGCTGAAACCTTTCCCTACGAAGTAAGTGTAAGATCTGTTCCTAACAGAGGTAAGGTGGCATTTCCAGAGTCACCACCTTCCACTTTTTTATTTCATATTCACTCGTTCTCATTCAAATGTACAAAATGCTGTCGCCAATCTTTACGCCTAGGTATGAGCAAAATCATGGACCTCATCGCTGCTTTCTTCACTTTTCCACTACACTTACTATGTTTCACGAAAAATGTACCACAAACCTAGGTTTTATTGATGACTTGAGAGAAATTATGGTCGCGGGTTGGATTTCTCCCCCTAAAAAGCGGCTGTCGCCTGAGACGAAATAGAAACTTTAAAAGCAACCTAAAACGTAGCAATTTGATTACGGCAGTAGTTTTCTGCCTGGTGAAGTCGGATGGCCAGGCCCTCTGACTGATCAAGTCAGATTGCTCCTGTCACTATTCCTGTACGTCGTGCGAGGTGGTTCGTACCTGTCGCCAAGTTCTGTAACATCCGTTACCGCTCAAGTAAGACGGTCGTGCAGTTGAGATAGAGTCACATATAAGACAAGAAATTGCCATTTTGATGACTTTTAGCAAGTTTTCTAGGTTTCTAAGGGAAGAAGAAAAGAGTGTGTGCTGTCATTTGTAGCTACCTTCGCTGAACAAATTGTTTTACAGTAATGAATGTAACATCCGTTACCGTTGTTTTTACTTTCAATTTTAGTTTCTTCACCTGGTATATAAAAAGTCGCCCAGTTTTAAAATGTCCGTACTTATGCCCCCTTGATCTCGAAGGATGAAGATAAAAACTGCAGATCTTCTTGGAGAAATAAACAAAAACGTCCGTTTTGTAACATCCGTTACCGGTAACGGAAGTTACACCTGTAGCGGAAAAGACGTCACAAGAGATTGAATTTCCCTTCCCTATGCACCATAAACATAATAGTTGGAAATAAAGTAGAAAAAATATGAATCCGAAGAAAAATAATTCTCTGTGGCGTCAACAGACTCAAATGTTCTACTCTTCTTTGCTTCCAAAGATGTTTTTTGCTACTTCTATACACTGCATTTAGCTATCTTCATGTGTTCGATACGTGTATATTTACCAGTAAATAATGGGTTGACAGAAGTACTTTCATAGATACTGACGCCTAAACTAATGTCTTTTGAGGTGATGTCATGAATACGTTCACCCAATTCATGCTGATGTTCCAGCGTTTTTGCCGCACTAAAATTGCATTGTTTACATATGTCTTATCTAAGTGCATAGATTTTCGGTAACTTCCCATGGCAATTAACGTGTCCTTTTTTGGTAATCATTAATTGAGATGTTTTCCTAAAAAATAAGGTAGGTTTGCCTGAAAAAACAGATCATCGATTTTTCGACCCAAAAAATCACCATTTTGTACATTTCAATGAGAACGAGCCATTACTTCTTCGGTACAATGTTGAGCCATTCCATTTTTTTGCTGTTCTGTGGACATCAATTTAAGTAAGGCCATGTTGATTTGATTATATGGATGACATCCTCTAGGAACACCAAAACTGATGCAAGCGTGCAAACAAAAAAAAGGTGCCTTCATGATGAAATCTACGTGGTCATGAAGGTTAACAAATGTATGGTATGGCGAATGGTAGACTCTTCATTTTCATCACTCTATAACATTAGTACTAGTATTGTTTTCCAAGATTTTTTTCAATACCATATATTTTTTCATTTGAACGATTTACAGTATGGTCAAATTTTTTGGGGGGGGGTGGAAACGGACGAAAATTCATATAATCAAATAAACATGGCCTAACTTAATGGCACATTCAAAACTATATTATTAATCTCTATCTGAACATTAGAATGATAGACTGTAAGCTTCCTCCTTCATGTAACTGATTTTTCAGTCCAATAACATTTTTTTTTTCTGTCTGTGTTTCCCCAAGGTTGACGGTTTGCTGTTTTACCACAAGCGAACCCACTACACGTTTGGCAGCAGCCCCCTGGTTGGCTGGCTCAAACCCCACATGCTACCTGACATTCTAGGCATCCCTGCTCCCACCATCACTGTTGTACCAGCAGTGGACGCCTCGGTCATGGACACAACTCACGGTAGGTACCATGTTTTATTCAGAGCTGTAGCCAGCATCCATTTTCCTGTCAACTTTGCAGCATGTGACAGAAAAATTTTCAAACCAATCCGTCAACCTCGACAGACACAAAATCGACAAACTTCTTGTCAAAAAAAGAAAAATCATCCAAAGGATGGCCGACAAACCACTCTCATCCTTATGCGTTGCCTCTCAAATGTGAGAAATTGCATTTCGAAGGCTTGAAAATCCCAAATTTCCTGGAGACCCCCTAGATTGGGCCCCCTAAGATTGGACCCCCAAAGATTGCGATCCAGATCCAGGTGAAAATGAGTATGCCAGAATGATCATTATCATGATCGTGGGCACTAAAGGAAAACCAAACAAAAGATGAGACATATTTTTCCTTTATAAGTCACAATGGAAATAATCATCACAACAGTGGAAGTGATCATCTTCCTAGTTACAGCAAGGGTGATAAATTGTTTTTCTTCTGTGTGTTGTAGAAAGTGATGAGGACGACACTGAAACCATGGAAACAGGCAACACGGCAAGAAAAAAGAAGGGAAGAAGGAGAAGAAAGAAAGGTGGCTTGGAAAAAATGGAGGCAGAAAACTCTACCGAGATGCATAGTATACAATAGCGAAACACAGGTCATTTTTTCATGCACCGTAACACTACAGGGGAAATCTTACAACATAAGGAGGTACAGAACTTAAAGGAGATGAGCTAGTAGTTCCTTGAGTTTTACTAAAATATAAAAAAAGCCATACGTGGATTTAAGAGAAGAATTCAGAGCTTCTGAATACTGCTTTCTGGATACTGGAATCAGCTGAACTGAAATGGGCACAAAGTTACAGATTTTGCAAATTTGAAAATGATCTGTTTTTGAGCATGTTTTCAGCAACTTATTTCAGGTCAATTTTTTAAAAGAAATAGAACACTGATCAACATTTTAGCCTCACTAAATGAAAGTTAAATTATTTTTTTAATATTTTTGTGTTTTTTTAACACTATGTACATAAACATATCGTGTTGATTAACATTGTTATATGTTTGTAAATAAACATGTATCAATAACTGTTAATGTCTTACACTTAATACAGCTGACTGTTTTGCCAGTATACATGTATGTTTGTTTTTAACCCGTGACAACTGTTGCTAAAAGGTTTGTTGAGGTACTACAGAGGCAGAGCATCTGTTGCATGTTAATGCCATGGAAGGACTATGTCAATGCCTCTATCATGTCAACACAAGACTAACAGTTTATACACTCAGAAAAAATATATCAGAAATTTTGATGGTGCTACACATTAGTCTAGTTTACTTTGATGGGCTAGTCAACTCCCGCTGTCCAAAACTCTTGATGTTTGACTTGCCATCAAACGTGAGCAATTATTCCTCAAGTTTGCTGGATCGCTGAGACAGTCTCTGAACAGATATGTACAACATTCTGTCCATTTTTGGCATGTGCACGTTGAAGGCCAACAAAATTTCTCATATTTTTTGGTAAAAACTCCTACTGGGAGCCTAGTTGAGGTGGGCGTCGGGAAGCTAATATAGCTTTGAAGAGAGCCCACCCAAGCAAGCCATGATAGACTGGACACCAGTCTATCACAAATTCTTTTTTTAGTTTTTTTTTTAACTACAGCTGTATTTGTATATGTATCATGCAACCACTTTCATCTGCAGATTATCCATGATTAGCAAAAGAATGGGGGCTTATAATGTTATTTTTGTCAAATGTTTTACATTTAGATTTTAGAGTGTTAGTATTACTTGTAGTTCAAAATTGGCACCAATTAACCCTCCTGCTGTCATGGCTGCCTAACCCCATAACCAATCCAAATATTTGGTGCCAATTTGCAACCATAGCAGGCTAGGGGTTAAAATGAGCAGGTGATGTAAAAACTGTTTCCTGTTCATTCATTCAGTGCTGTATGATGCACGTAACACATTTCCTCTCACTCTCACACATGCCTTCTTAAGATTATCTTCCTTTATCTATAATAAGTGGCATTAATAAGGCCTCTTTAGCAGAGGGTTTTGTGTAGTGGATAAGGATTAGTCTGGGGGGTCCAGAAAGCCTCTTAAATGGGGCAGCCTCTGTGTACAAGGTCACCTTGAGAGATGGAAAAATTATATGGTAGAAATTATAATTCCAAAACAAAGTGTGCTTTTAGATTTGATCTGTGCTAAGGCCTAGGAAAAAAAATGTTGTGTTTCCTGTTTCAGTCCTAAAAAAATTAGGGTCGGTAGGTAGGGGTTTTTTTAGACTTCAGTGATACATGTATCTATATAGGGGTCCAACTAATACAATACAGTTTGACAAAGTAAAACTTGCATGAGGACACTTTAATTTATTTTCAATGCCAATGTTAGAAACCCAACTGTACAACGTTTTATCACCCAGCTGTCAGATCATGGAGCTAGAAAAGGTTGATTAGCTCAAAATGTATGTCCCCTGCAGGGGTCTACCCCCCAAAAAAGTCTAGGGTCGGCAGGTTTTTCTAGGGTCAGTCGGGAAACAGGAAACAACACTTTTTTCTTAGGCCTAAGAGACACACATTGAAAAAAATCGCACTGATGCAGGTAAGGTGCAAGTAGTCTTATTGCATTGTCACCACACAATACAGCACTGCATAATAGCAAGGCACACATTGTATCAAAAGACAAACATCTGCATAATTCAGAAAACTGGTTTCCTTCACATTATATATCTTTTACGTTTTCTGCCCCTATATGTACACAATACTAGTAAGTCAATTTACAATGTTGAAAGGAAAAAGGAATTTCTTTTTCACGTATGTAAAATTGATGATACCCAAACCTTTATATTCCTAATATATATATAGAATTATCCTAAAATCATCATAATAATTAGTAACATTATACAACAATGAGGTTTCCTTGGCAAGAGTATGCATGTACATTATCCAGCAAACATTCATTTCTGAGGACAAAGACATTGCTGAAATTCAAAAGCACTACAACGTAACTATACATTGTCAAGACAGTAGTGCCATAGAAAACTATGTACTGATGACTCATTTTTCTTAGGTAGTTCTGCAAAACAAGCCTTGAATTTTTGTTTGGTGGGGAAACACAACTTGAGTTCAGGAATTTCATCTAGCTTGTAAAATTACGTATATGGAGGAACTCTGATGCTTGCCAACGTTAGTAGTCTCAGTCACAATTTTACATGGTATATGTACTCCTATGTCCAAAATTATGAGGTAGTGTCTTTTGGCATGTCAGATGCTAATAAATGGACAAAAATAACTTGAAGTCACAAAAAATGATGTTTGGGTATACAATTTAGGCTTTCCTAAGTAGTGATATGATACTAGTTGTGCCCTGTACATCATGTAGAAGATTGTAGAACAGTGATTGTGGAGAAGTATTTTTTTTTTGTTTACTGTTCATGAACTAAAACATTCATGAAGATAAAACATACCTAAAAAGTGTGGAGCTGAAAACTTTGTAACGCTAAATGTACCTTAAGTAGTTTGCAGAGTTCAAAAGTCACAGACTACATTGTACAATGTATGTCCTAAGGCCTCTGAGGCAGCTATCTGATTGGTTGCTGAAAGTTGGTCTTATATCCAACCACGATCCATGATCTATAAAATGAAGATCGATGTAAAAAGCCTAAGTCAGAATGAATAAGAAACCGTTTTACTCATGGTCTGCTTTTTATTTCTTTTTTTTTACTTAATTGTAAATGGCTCCACCTTGCAGCAGGAGAAAGAAATGCAATGGTGCTTTTTTAAATGACATCAGCTTATTAAGTTTATGTTTGCCTGTTCACATCTGCACTATCAACACCCTAAAACCTGAGATGAGAAACAGCCTCCCAAATCACGGGCAGCCAGGTTAGGCCACACCAATTTAATTTCTTGGTTCTTGGATTCGCCCAATTAATTTTTGTCCAATTTGCAAAATGCTCATATTTTGGCCCCAACAGTTGAAGAAAGTCCCTTCTCTTTTGAGTTGTTACAGGTTTTCCATCTATTAATGCAGTGATTTGATGAAAAGTTTGAAATTCATTTTTTGAACTACCAAACCGGCCTGGTATGTACATGTAGACTCCAAGGCTCCTATCATATGGAATGCCTAGATCTGTTTTTATTTGCCCTGTCACTTCATATTTTTTCTGAAAAAATCTGAGAACCAACAAATCAAATTTGTATGGCCATACTTTAGCAGTTGTACTGTTGATCTGTACTACATCACAATTGCCGGTCGAAAGCAGCACATCCCTAAGGAGAAACATCTCGGCATTTTCCTCTTCGTTTCTTCGAGTAGGTCCTCCAGAGCTGATTCTAAAACAGAAGATGTAAAGCATGTTATTAGAAAAAAAAGGACAAGAAGAAAACATACATTTTTAGAGATAAACACAGTCTGAATCAAAACAACAATTTAAGCCATAAACAATGACAATAAACCGACAAAACTAACAGGAACAATGGGTAAGCACTTGTGTAATATTTTAAAAATCATAAAAATATACTGCGGAAACTTGTGTATACTTGCACACATCCCAAATCAGCAGACCTGTCCAAGTTACCCCCTCACAAAATTAATATTATTTGTTACAGGAGTAATAGCCAATGGGAAGCAGGCTTTGTAAATGGCCCATGGGTAAAAGCCAATGGGAAGCAGGCTTTGTAAATGGCCCATGGGTAAAAGCCAATGGGAAGAAGGCTTTGTAAATGGCCCATGGGTAAAAGCCTATGGGAAGAAGGCTTAGTAAATGGCCCATGGGTAAAAGCCTATGGGAAGAAGGCTTTGTAAATGGCCCACGGGTAAAAGCCAATGGGAAGCAATTTTGCACATTGGTTCCAAAACATCTCAGATAATGTCTAATTTACAGTCCCAGTGGACTGCCTTTGTGCAAGGGTTTGTCAACCAAGGCAAATTGGAATAAACAGCTGGTAATTACAATGTGGGTGTTGAGCTGAAGGTTAGCTCAATTTGTAGATGTCATAAAGGAAAAATACATCCATTTCAGTTAATGTCAAAGCTTTCATATGCAGCAGTCAGTCGTAGCAACTACAGCACCATTCATATTAAATGCGCATCATGTAATTTTTGTAACCAAAAATTTGAGTGAAAAAATCTTTACTAATGTGATTGTCATTTACTTCCACCTTTTGACATACATGTATTTGTGTCATTATTTCACATTTCTGATTTGCAACAAAACAATTTATTTGAGACACACTCATTTTGTGGTGCCAACACAAACTACCAGAATGTAAACAAACATGACTGACAGCTGTGCTTCTATATTTTAAACACACTTGTGTGGTGTGATATTTTGGCACCTGCACTACAGAAAATTGCCTTTTTGTATCGTATGTTGCATAATGCAGCTTTAACACTCCCCAGACAGCCTTAATTATCTTACCCTGAGCAGCTGGTATGACTTCATACAACTCACGGAGGGTTGTTTGTGACGACACAATGTCTCTGAAATGGAGAAAAGGACAGTTTGAAAATCAGTCGGTTACCAATTTTGTAGCCTGGTTACCATACTCAACGGGGTGTTCCGGTCGGCCAGATGTTGTTTGGCACCATATAGGAGTTCAGCCGGCGTTTCTAGTTTCGTCTACGGGGCGGCAGAAATTAGAAACACCGTCTGAACTCCTATCAGGTGCCAAACAACATCTGGCCGACCGGAACACCCCGAACCAGTTGAGTATGGTAACCAGGCTACCAAAAAAGATGCAACTATCTGATTGCATATAATCAGTGTTTTTTCATCTTCTCCGTTTCCTGTTTACAAACCTTGTCTGGACTCATATGAGTCTGGCATTTCAAGCTACGACACAAAGCAGTCCTTGCTAATACATGTAAGCATGTATAGATATGGCACTACAGAGGACCATGTGCAGTTGTTGCCACTACCTGACATGAGACAAGAAGGCACTACTATATAAAAAGAATTACAACCAGCCTAATTTTCTATTTTGAACACGATAGGTAATGTTAGATGTCAGATCTAGAATTGAACTGCAATAATTTTTTTCCTGCAAGCATGCCATGGTAGAGAGTGGAAAGAAATGACAGTTTGAAAATCAGTCGGTTACCAATTTTGTAGCCTGGTTACCATACTCAACGGGGTGTTCCGGCCGGCCAGAGGTTGTTTGGCACCGTATAGGAGTTCAGCTGGCATTTCTAGTTTCGTCTACGGGGCGGCAGAAATTAGAAGCACCGTCTGAACTCCTATCAGGTGCCAAACAACATCTGGCCGACCTGAACACCCCGAACCAGTTGAGTATGGTAACCAGGCTACCAAAAAATATGCAACTACAATGTATCTGATTGCATATAATCAGTGTTTCTTCATCGTCTCCATTTCCTGTTTACAAACCTTGCCTGGACTCTACATGAGTCTAGCATTTTATAAAAGCTGTGACACTAGGAGGTCCTTGCTAATATATAGATGGCACTACAGAGAACCGTGACACTATCTTACATGGCACAAGGAGGCACTAGACATACTAGTATATAAAACAATTATAACCAGCCTGATTGCTATTTTGAATACGATAGGTAGATGTCAGATCTAGAATTAAAATGCAATAATTGTTTTCCTGCAAGCATGCCATGGTAGAGAATTGATTGCAGAAAGACCACCACTTCTTTTTTTACGGCAGACAGCTGTATATAAGCAGCTCTCATAATTGTCTTTCAGCAATAATCAACTTAAAGGGCATCTCCAGGGTACTGAAAGATGAGATGTTCTAACAAACACATGTACATTTTCTCAGTTGATTTGCTTTGTGTAACAAGTAGTTCGGTGTAATATATAATCTCCAAGCAGATCTTTCGGTGGCAAGACAGTATCCATTGGCCAGAGGAGTGTCCATTAGCCACCACTTCGGTTGGCAAATGGATACAGGACGGCCAATGGATACAGGATGGCCAATGGATACAGGATGGCCAATGGATACGGTCTTTTGTCACCCAACCAAAATCGTCCCTCCGTGGCATATTACTCGCGTCGCTCACAGAAAATAACGCCGACGCCCAACAAGACTGCGAAGGAGGCTAGCCAGTTGCCACCGTGCCGCATGCCTGCAAAGCTGGTGTTTTGACAGTGCCATAAGACAATCAATTTTCTTGCATCTCTTTTCTGACCAATGTTTTGATCTTGTGCACTGTGGCCCAAAATGCTAGCATAGCTTGAGTTAGTTTCCCATAACCCCAGCATAGCTGAGTTAATTGCCCAAAACCCTAGCATAGCTGAGTTAGTTTACAGAATAATACATTTGCGATCATGTCAAATCATCACTGTAATTGCTAGAATACATCATGCCAATCCTGGGATGCTCTACGTGTTCTTCATAATTGATTACCTGCAGACACAAACAATCTCAGGCTTGAATCGGCTTCTTCAAATAATTCATTACAAAACTATCCCCCTACCATTCAGCCTCAGTCTACGTGCAAATATTTGCAATCTCATAACATATGCCCAGTTTCTGATGAAGTACATGTATACACAACAGAAAAATTGTAGCATGAAAAATATTTCATTCACGTGAAGCTCTCATTGCATCATTTGGGTTGTCAAAGCATGAGACAAAGGATATTTTCTACCTTGTACACATTAGCATTTTCTGGAATAGATTTTTGTTTCTTTTGAGTTATTCTTTTATCATATTACTATGTTAGTCAGTATTCATATACATAACAACATCAGTATGCATTTAACCCCATGGGCACGAATATGCAATAAAGATTGACTGTATCAAATATATCTGAGGCAAATTATACAACATCTGTTTGCCTTTTGTTTACACATAGCCATGGCAACATGTTTCAATATGATCCTAAACCCCGACCTTAGCAAGCTTTACAGATTTAACATGCATATGATCAGAGCACAGGAAGTTTGATATACATGTAATTCAAGGTAAGTGCATTTTGGTACAGATATCATCATACATTTCTTAAATGTTTCCACTATACAGGGTTTCAAATGCTCTGGCTGCACAAGTTATGTTTTCTGTGCGAGACTAATTGGAGACGCAAGGTTGCCTGGCACGCAAGTTATCATTTTTTCCATACAAAACAACGTTTTTAAAGTCTCCAGCTGCCAGGTTGTTGAAATAAACTGTGGGCCGCGGCGGCCAGCATCTGAGCAATACAACGTATCCTCTACAGGTAGCCTGGCTTACAGCTTGCCTTCTAAAATAAACAGCCGGTGTTGACAGCAACCTGAAATATTGGTGGGGACCCAGCTTTTAAAAATGTTTCGAAGCCAGCTATAGATAATCTCCAGGGAGTTTTATTTCTTTATGAAGATTTACATGTACCATATTTGTGGCAGGATTGATATCACAGGTGACTATAACCTTTTCATTCAAGATGTCAAACCTGAGACCAGACTGTAAGGTTTGAACCACTCACACAGGAAAGGACCATTGCTCTTTTCGACAAGTGTGGTGGGATCTTTAACATGCTTAAAGGTGTGGCTCTACTTAAACACATGAGATCCTGCTTTACATCCTTTTTGAGAGGAGGTCCTTAACCGAAACTAGGTACATGTGTACACTCATTTTCACCTGAGTCAAGTGAGGAAATAGGTGTAAAGTGCCTTTCCAAAGGACACAACACTGGGGCCTGCCTTGGATTCAAACCCAGAACCTTCAGATTCTGAGTCAACAACCCTAACCACAAGACCATATTTATATCTTCAGGGAGTTATGTGAACCCACCCTAGTATTGCTGCCAGCTCCTCCGTTTTGCCGTGTTTCTTCCTCTCCACGGCCGACATCCACGGGTGCAGCTCCCCTGGTCCGTCCTGTGGCGACCCCCCCACAGAACACCCGTTTGTCTGCAGAGTGTTCCCGATGGACGCTTGCGACAGGCGATGTCTGCCTACTGGGTACAACAGAAATCAAAACAGAGGATTTGGGGAAAGTTGACATGATTTTGTATGTTTACCTTTGCAGAAGGAAAACATACTGTTTTTGCTCAATCTCTTCTTCATCTTCTTCAAACACATAAGGTCAATGATCTTGACCAGACATCTGTCACCATGGTAACTTAAGTGCTGAAGCAGACACCCTGTTGTGTTGTATTACATTATGTAGCAGAAAAGAGCTGGTGGTGGTTGTCTGGTTGCATTTGCTTTGCAATATAAACGTTACCTTTCTAGTTTTTATTCAGCTTAAGCTTAGAATGTTATCAAAACTAGAAGCAGCAGCTAACATCAGGTTGTAGTCATTACTGTAGGGTGCTAATCATCATAATATATGTAGATCAGACAGTGAATGCAAATGCAGTTCTGGCACCACATTAATTATGTTATTTCTCTGAAGCAGACTTTACTAACTAATTAGCATATCCTTCTGTTCAGGTGTTACTGTTAAAACCTACCCACAGACACCTGAGAGGCTCGCCTGGCCAGTACATTGGACAGCTGCGACGCCCAGGAGGCCTGGGACCACCTGTCTGCACCTGGATCGTCCGTTTTGGACGCGCTGCGAGACTTTCTTCTTTTCTCTGAGGAAAACAGAAAACAATTTTCAGTCAGTAACAGTACCGCTACTCAATACTAAAAGACACTTTGCATATAGTTGACAATGTTCATTTTGCAGCTGCTTTGTACGATTTACAGAATGGCTGAAAACTTTTTTATGGAAACGGATGAAAAATGCATGCACGTACGCGCGGATGTCATCCATGTAGTCAAAACAACGGAGAAGAGTTAATCTCATCAGTCGTCACAAGGCTTTATAACAGTTATATACACTGTATAAGTGTGTCTTTATTTGCAAAATCATACCCGAAAGCTAATTACTTTTACAGAGTAAAAGATACTATATGATGTCATGTACATTTATTACTGTACAATACAGTAATAGGGAACAGACAAGTACTGTCTGAAAAATACTTATAACTACTACGCTTGCTATTATGAGGTTTGACTTCTTCTTTGAAGGCAGTGAATAATGAATGGTCCCACGTTTTGCATAATGAGTTCTGCATGATGTAAAAGCTACGAATGACCAACGGTCTTACCGCGTGGTTCAAAGGCGGATGTGAGCCGGTAAGACTTCTGTAGCTCCCTGATGAAGAGTTCCAGGGCACAGCACACGTTATGTACACGGGTCTGGAGCTCCTCCATTTGGTCCACATTAAGTCTGATGAAAACAAAGGGGAAAACTAGAAAGGTAACATTTGCAAAGCAAATGCATAATGTTTACCTTCGCATATGGTCTGCTCTGTTAATTCTTACTCAAACACATTCATTTATATGGTCAGAGAGGAGTCTAAATCCCTCCTGCTATAAAATTGCAACATGATGTAACCCAACACTAGTTACCATGGTGACAGACATCTGGTTCAGGTCATTGACCTTATTGGTTTAAATTGGAGAAGAAGAGGAAACAGAGAAAAAACAAAACACAAATAAAACGTTTTGCGACGTTTGCTTCTCAGTTCCTGATATGAGTGAGATCCTGAGACAACGCCGCTTGTGGGGCCAAATTGTAAACGCGGCTGACTATGCTAGTATATACGTAACTTTTTGTGTGTGACATCTTTCACTAGGTGCCATACTAGGATTACAATTCCTAACCCTGGGCCCGGCTGGTCAATTTTCAGGAACAAATTCAAACAGTATGATATAAAAGTCATCAAACACAATTCTTTTTTAATCATGATTACTATTTGTGTATACATGTATTTTTTAAATGAATGATTAATTTCTGTTCTTCGTTCACGCAAACAGCCCCGCCGGGCTCCGGTTTGGACCTTAGCATAAGCAGAGATATGCATCTGCAAGAAGATAAGCACTGCATCAGCGTCTTATATGCGGCTTTATCGTTGCAATCACGTTGGGACGGAGCAGACTGTCAGAGTTTTTTTTTCCACTTTTCTATAACCCCCAGTCGAGACCGAGAGGGGTTCCCCTTCAACTGAAATAGTTTCCGCCAGGCTCCTTTTCAGACTGAATAAATGGTAGAAATAGGCCTAAAAAGGATTGTAACTGGCCAGGGGAGTAAGCAGGTGTTGCAAGCAAATTGGACCCTCTACGGCTGACTCCCCTGGCCCGCTACATTCCTTTTTAGACTGATTTCTACTATCTATTCAGCCTGCAAATCAGTCTGGTGGTGGCATCAACTGAAAAGCCGCCATAGTGTTGTGAACTGATACAACATTTGAACCGGAAATTCTGGTGCCCAAACAGACAGCCGATCAGATGGTACAGAGGGTTTTATGCTCCATAATGGACGTTGTAGTGACCTATGACTTTGAAGAGTACGCCAGATATGATATCGTGTCTGGACGTTGACAATGTAACTGATCTTTCTGGCATTGTATGGACCAAGCTTTTAGCCTTGCACATGGGTCGTAAAGTTTGTCGTTACCTTTGCCAAGAAGCTGTGTTTTCGGAGGCGTCCGTGTGTGTGTGTGTGTCTGTCTGTCTGTCTGTCTGTAAACAAGATACCTCAAGAGGGATTAGATTGATGTGTTCATGTTTCCCTCACAAATTACGTTGATTCAATTATTATAATATTCCGTTTACCATCTTCCATTTATCCGTCCATGTGATTGATTATGATAATGTGATTGATTATCGTGACTTAACCCTTACGCTGACTACTTTACGGGTTAATTTGATTTTAAGTTACTTAGAGCTTAGTTTGAGAGAACCCTTTACTTAGAGAGAGAGGTGGGGCTAAGTTATGTCGTTAAAGTAAAAGCCCTGGTTGGTGCATCGGAGATCACACACGATAGGGCAATTAGTGTTTTAAGGAGTGGACAATGAATTTCTGTTTGTAGATATAATAAAGCCATGTTAATTTGATTACTAGAGTATGGATGACATCCTCTGGAAACCCCAAAACTGATGTGAGTGTGTGAATAAAAAAGTTTGGCAAAATTGCCTTCATTATGAAATTTATGAGGTCATGAAGGTTGAACAAATGACAAAACACACAGACTCTTCATTTTCATTTTTTCACATTTCTTTCTTTTCCTTTGGAATTGACTTTGGCATTCATTCTACGACATTCATGATTAGTATCTTAGTTATAGTATTTTACAATATTTTTACGGCATGTATTTTTTTTTTGCAAATGAATGAAAATCCATGCGCGCGCATGAAAATCCATATAATCAAATCAATATAAGTGTAATATTTTCACATGGCAACACATTTCATTGTAGGCTGTACCAGTCAACTTTCGTCTGTAATTATTCAAGATACTCCTAGTACAAATTCGCCATGCAACACCAATCATTCCCACGGTCTTACCCGTCCAATTTCTAACCCTTAGAGCACGAATCCTTCCTATCTTGTGATCTCCGATTTACCAGTAGTCGTCAAGCACACTCACGACTACTGTTTCACTTGCATTAACTCTAGATCTCAAACAAAGATTGCGTGCTCAGCCTCTTGTTGATATTGTAGGTAACTGGCTAGGTTAATACTTCATATTGATAGATATTGGGTGTGTATGTTAATACGAAACTGAGACAATTATTTATGTTTACCAAAGGAAAACATCTTGTTTTTGCTCTGTTTCTTCTTCTTCTTCTTCTCCAAACCAAAAAGGTCAATGACTGTCTATCACCGTGGTAACTGGTGTTGGGTTACATCATGCTGCAATTTTATAGCAGGAGGGATTTAGACTCCTGTCTGACCATATATATGAATGTGTTTGAGTAAGAATTAACAGAGCAGACCATATGCGCAAAGGTAAACATTATGCATTTGCTTTGCAAATGTTACCTTGTCTAGTTTATGATTGCTCTCAACATTTAAAGGCATGCAATGCAATTTCGAATCGAAACAGAAATATTCTGGACGAAAAAATCTGTCTGATATTGATATTTACTGCCATTTTTTAGCACATGTTCATCATCATTTAAAAATCAAGCTGTGTAAGGAGTCTCTTTATTTTTGGGTACCGCCCATAAATACATGTAGCTGGAACCAGGCTATGATAAGCAACCATTTTATATTATCAGCAACATCGGCATTTTTGCCTCACAGATATTAATATGCTATGGGATAGGATTGATTCCACTTTTAAAGAACTACATTAAAAGAATCACCAGAGAATGACCAGAAAATTAACTTAGAAAATCTAAGTTTGCCGCCCTGAAATCACATTGGATGCCTTTAAAACTACATTATAATAGAGCATATAAATACACACTTAGACATACACTTGATTATTTTCCTCGGTCAAGGATATGAAAATATCGCACTCACGTTTGTGTAAGGGGTTCAAGTCTCAGCCTCTGCGCGCAGGACAGCTCCATGCATCGGAGGCGAGTCTTCCTGATCTCCGCCCGCAGGCCCGGTGTGTCCCGCCTCCCGCCGATGTGAGTCAGCAGGTCCCGGTAGACTGCTATCTGCACGTTAAACTCGTGCAGATCCTACAGAATTACAAACAACCAAGAGGGAAAAAAAGTCAGGCAGCACACGGAAATATGATCAGCCAACAGCGTATACAGTTGTCAACATTCCACTAGTTCATACGTTAGCCTGGTGTCCAGTCTACCGTGGTTGGGACGGGTTCTTTTCGGGGCTGCAGGAGCTCTTCCCCGCCCGACTCAGCTAGGTTCTTCGGTAGGTTTTGCACGACTGGAGTTAAGTTCTTGGTGGGGTTAATCAACTCCTGGCGTGAAAAACTCCTACGTAACACACCTACCGGGCGGTCTGTTGAGCTAGACTATGGAAAACTATTAGACCCCCCGAAGACAGCCTACCCCAATCACGATAAACTGGATACCAGGCTAATACGCGTTCGCGTTTTTTTTTACCTCAGAACAACGAATACGTTTCGAAGTTGTCGAAGCTAGTGCAAGAACAGAACACACTAGCATGTTTTATCCTACTTTGCGACAGCAAGTTCTACTACATGTCGACGAGACATGTCAGAAATACGCGCGCGCGAGAGAGAGAGAGACAGGGAGAGAGAGAACACAGACCATCTTGTATGTAGTGGGTCTGGCGCACGTAAGTCCTTGGAGGCAGTCTGTGCGCTGTGGACTAGCCGGGCTAGCGGTGCTGTACACAACACCATCCATTTCAGCCAGCGTGCCTTATCCGAACTCCATCAAATTATCCCAGGGCAAAGCTCCGATGACCTTTATGATAAGCTTCCCGAAGCAAATGTGTGTTTTTACGGAGTGCCGATGACGCGGCCGCCTTCCTTTTCCCACTGTTCGTTGCTTGGAGCCAAAACGGCATCTGCTGGAATGTAGCTTAATCCTCAATCAATGTGGCGCTTTGTACTTATAAACGAGCAATTAGAGCCCGGTTATACGCCATAGAAAGTCTGTATAGACAGGTTTCAACCAGTCCCGAGCAAATGTCTGCCTTTCTAGTTTTTGGCGTGTTTTAAGCGTTTTTCTCTGACCCTCTTTTTTCGCACGGGTATCTTTTTTTTTTGCCCCTAACAATCGTAACTCCCTGGCAAAAGGATACTGCCTAGCCAGTTTGATACTGTCAAATTTCAGCCACCAACATCTGCTTGGAGATTACTTTTAAAAACGACAGTCCATCGTTGTTGGGGCAGGCTGTCTTCGGGGCTCTAATAGTTTTCCCCCCGTCCAGCTCAACAGACCGCTCGGTAGGAGTGGCGCCTGTAGGAGTTTTGCACGTCAGGAGTTGATTAGTTAATTTGATTCCCATCGTGCAAAACCTACCGGGGAACCTAGCTGAGGCCGGCGGGGAAGAGTTCCTGCAGCCCCGAAAAGGAACCCGCCCCAACCACGGTAGACTGAACACCAGGCTATGGTTAGTTAGCTTCTGCGATTGACGATTCAGCTCACGATCTCTAATGTCATTAATTACCTTTGACAGAAAGGAGAGTCAACTCCCCTGGTCAGAAGTACAGACCAGTTTTTTTTGTGAGAGTTCCTTTGTTGCTAGACCTGCCGGAATGCATTGACGAGTGGGGCGCGAACTTAAACAAGCACCATGGAGATCATTTGTGCTCGCAAAACATGATTACACGCAGGCTGTACTCAAGGATAAAACACACGACTTTCCTCACTTAACTGAAGTGAAAATGAATATTGTCCCGTCCTGTATTTGTCCTCTGCGTTGGTGGTGGCATAAAATAAGTTGATATAACGTGAGTATGCCGTCACCACGTGTAGTCATGAAATGTTGAAAGGCCATGTTGATTTGATTATATGGATGACATCCGCGCGCGCATGAATTTTCGGCCGTTTCCAAAAAAAAAAAAGTTTTCAACCATACTGTAAATCGTACAAAACAGTTGCAAAAATGAGCAAAAATATACCGTAAGTTACAAAAAATAAGTAAAAACTATACCAATGTCGTAGAATGCCAAAATCAAACGAAAAAGACGAAATTGTAAGGAAATGAACTTGAAGATTAGATTATTCGCCAAACCATATTCTGTCCCATTTGTTCAACCCTCATGACCACGTAGATTTCATAATGAAAACACTTTTTTTTTTTTTTAGCTAAAATTTTTTTTTTATTTCGCTACGCGCGCATCAGTTTTGGGGTCTCCCGGAGGATGTCATCCATATAATCAAATCAACATGG
>NW_017802558.1:325626-351017 GCF_001625305.1 Branchiostoma belcheri
ATCAACATGGCCAAATGTATAAAAAAAAGGATAAAGCAAGTCCTTCATAGTGCTGACCAAACCTTGTGGGCTACACCAGTTTCAGCACCAAGGACGGACCACACTTCCCATTAGTAAGTTCCCCAGGCCATATCACCGACAGACGTCGTTAGGCCATGTTGATTTGATTATATGGACGACATCCTCTGGGTAACCCAAAACTGATGCGAGCGTGCGAATAAAAACGTTTGGCAAAAATTTGCCTTCATTATGAAATTTACCTGGTCATGAAGGTTGAACGAATGACAGAGTATGGTGTGGCGAATAATAGACTCTTCATTTTCATATTTATTGACATTTTCAGTCAACTTCCTGCCACTCACACACAGCTTGGGTTTCATACATAAGTCACTCTAACAGGGGAAACTCATTCTCATTCCCACCGTGTAACCGCGCCGAGTAATTAAGTCCACAGAGGCGGGTTGTAGGGCCGGATGTGACATGACGTGAAGCATGTGCTGCCCGATGATGATT
Source organism: Branchiostoma belcheri (assembly GCF_001625305.1). Classification (NCBI taxonomy): domain Eukaryota; kingdom Metazoa; phylum Chordata; class Leptocardii; order Amphioxiformes; family Branchiostomatidae; genus Branchiostoma; species Branchiostoma belcheri. The sequence continues at coordinate 326,140 of NW_017802558.1, forward strand.
CATCCAACCTCTGCCAACATCGTTATATTAGCCCACACAGACACACACTGTATATCAATTACCGTGGTGGCGGCACCGGGCCTTTGGAGATGGGTAACATTGACCATTATCAATTCATCTCTCTTGTGGCGCAGGCAAGGACCATAGATGATAACTTGTCTTGTCTTATCACCGTGTCTCCGAGATGTGAGCTGTATACAAACTCGCTGATTCATCTTTTAGAGTCAAATTCTGTGGTGGCTCCCAGTCTTTAGCTTTAAGCTCATCCATGTGTTAAGCGGGTGGCTTGATTCTAACGCAGGGATTCATTTCAACATCTAAGGCTATGTTGATTTGAGTATATAGATGACATCCGCGCGCGCATGAATTTTCGTTCATTTCCAAACCAATACTGTAAATCGAAAAAAAAACAATTGCCAAATGAGAAAATTTATGCCGTAAAGTGCAAAAAAAATATTGGAAAAATATACTAATATAATATCGTATAATGCCTAAAATCAATTCCGTAGGAAGAAAATGTGAAGAAATCAAAATGAAGAGTCTATTATTCGCCTTACCATGTTTAGTCATTTCTTCAACCTTCATGACCATACTGAAGGCAAATTTTTTGCTATTCTTTTTATTCTCACGCTCGCATCAATTTTGGGGGCTCCCAGTGGATGTCATCCATATAATCAAATCAATACGGACTTAATGATACAAAAAGAAGTGTGTTTTATTTCGTTGCGGATAGACCTTTCCAGAAAGTGGATTCTTCGGAAAATTTTCAGTCAGAAACTTTTGGTTTTTTATTTTTAGAACTCGAAACGTTTGCAGCATGCCCATTAGTACTTCAGTTACATGACGTTTGATACTCCTTTCATACCTGTAGAAGAGTGGCAATTCATGTATAGCGAAGATCTAGCGGTTCTATTTTTGGACGTTATCATGTTCCAATCTTCTGATGTTCCTAAAACCAGCTGCAATTGCGTCGTACAATCAAAAGGCCGCATAATGAATGGAATTAACCAGAGATATGGCAGCTGGCGTGTGCGAGTCTCTCAGAATTGCTCCATATTCATTTGTCATTCCCATAACGTCACGGATGTAACATGATTTAGAGAGATATGGCTATCAGATGGCCACATCACAGGATGTTTACTACAGTTCTTTTATTTTATTTCAACGTACAAACAATACAATACGTAGTGGTGACGCACTGAAAAACCGATATGGCTTATATTCACGTCACCACTAGACATAAAATACAAATTACATCACAAAACATGGGTATCGTCCAGGTAACAAGAAACAGAATTAAGCTATTAAGATATTATAGATTAATACAGTATTATAAATCAGTTATTAAATCACTACAATTTACAATAATTTACTACAATTGCAGTTACCATTCACGTGTTGAAGTTAACATCGGATACTAAAGAATTCTGAAAGCTGGAAAATACGAAGTATATATATCCTTTGGCGTCATTCGAGTTCCGGTTAGGGAATGAGGTTGTTAATATTGTTTTGTACCCTTCTCAGATTTTTGTTATGACTATTGCGTAACCCGTTTTATGTTTCTTTGGTCACGCACGACTTTTGAAATTGCAATACTGATGATTATTATTAATCAGCAGCATGTGTAGCCCCTAGACATGATTTTTTTATTCTTTTAAAGGCATATCAGAACTTGCTACACAAAGCTTTGCAAGCTACGATGCTTTCCCTTCTTGAGAACGCTTAAACCAATGAGACATACATTTGAGTCCTTGTGCATTAAAGCCCGGTGTAAGCTTCTTGCTATCTGATTCGTCAGTTGTTAGGCCATGTTGATTTGATTATACGGATGACATCCTCGTGGAGCCCCAAAACTGATGCGAGCGTTCGAATAAAAAGTTTGGCCAACCAAAAAATTGCCCTCATTGTGAAATCTACGGGATCATCAAGGTTGAACAAGTGACTAAACACAAAGACTATGGTATGGCAAATAATAGACTCTTAATTTTCATTTCTTCGCATTTTCTTCTTTCTTTGGAATTGATTTTGGTATTCTACGACATTAGTATCGTTTTCTGTACAGCTGTTTTGCATTAAACGGGAGCTGACCGAGTACAGTAGCCTGGATACCATCCGGATTTTGCTCCACTACGGATGTTTTCTGGCGTAGTGTAGAAAAATCCGGATGGTATCCATACTACGTACCCAAGCTACCGTTTGATGCAAAACAGACGCCCAGTTGAGCTAGAAAAAAGTGTTGTTTTTTTTCTAACGTAGCGGAGCAATATCCGGATGGTGTCCATACTACGCACCCAGGCTACCGTTTGATGAAAGACAGACGCCCAGTTGAGCAATCAGTGCCCATCGACCCACACCTCCTATCCTCGAGTGGCTGTTTCCCCCTTTAATTGACCTAATGGGCAGTATCGACCGAAGCTAGAGGGAATCCAATGACTGGGTTTGAGGTTCAGTAAAGTGGATGTAGGAAATGAAATACAATCCGATTCCTCCCCAGTCGAATTCCCCCTATAATCATCCACGGCTTACAGGATTCTGGCGTGAAAAAAATCCAATCTGCGTTTTTCAGTTGAGAAACATGAGTTCGTAAAGCATCCATTTGATATATTCCCTTATAAGTTATCTAAAAAATAAGTACATATAGGAATATGTTCCTGTAATCGTATCTAGCGGCACTTCTATATGGTGATGTACTATAATACTATTCCAGCAATAGTAGTGATAGCATCTCTCTATATGCCACCGTAGGCCTAGGCAACGTTTTTCAACGCAAAATAATCTCGAAATAAAATAGACGACAACATCTGGACGATGATTTAATATACTATACATGCAACAGGATACCTAGGTGGATATAGATTTAATCATAACCAATGCCATATGGTGAATAACAGTTTGTACGTTTGCATATCACATCAACAACTCATTTTCTTTTGGGCGGAAAGACTGTGAAAACGTGCATGTGGTTGCTGTCCTATATAATTTATCTTCGCGTTATTTTTCTTTATATTCCAACATGTAATCACAAGACGTGGTGACGGCACATTCAGTTTTTTTAAACTTATATTAATGCCGCCACCAACACGGGACAATACAATACTCATTTTCACCTGAGCGAAGTGAGGAAAGTCGTGTAAAGTGCCTTTCCCAAGGGCACAAGATCGGTTGCATGTCAGGGACCTCTTGGTTCCGAGTCAAGCACCCTGCTGCTACGCCACACGACCCCACATTCGCGTTATTCCTTCAGATATGAAAAAAGATCCGCCACGTAAACGAAAGCGCACGTGCATGATAGTGTGATGACCTAAAAAGGAGACACTGACACCAGCCACAGGCTGTTTACTGTGTTTGGGAAGACTGTTGTGACTACGACATCTAGACTAATTACACCAAAGGCTTCATCTATGGTACAAAGGATGCCAGCCTATATGAAGTCTATGCTACTGCAATCTGTGTAACGTATAACGTTATATGTATATTTCGTCCTTGTTTACTAGAAGTAAAATGGGTATTTCTAACACCAACAAGGAACAGCAACATGAGACTTGTTCAGTGATTCATAAAACCAATCGCTCGCACTAAATCTGAGACATTTTATGAGGTACAAAAGCTGTTGTTATACTGGTTTGACATTTTGTTTTAAACAGGCAGATGAAATTGACATATGCGTAATACCAAAGTTACAGGCTAGATTGATATTTTTATGTATATTGATGCTCTCCTTCCTTTGCGTCTTTCCCTTCTAAAACATGGTTGAATCAAACCCCGGCCTCAGGTCTCTTTCTCCTTGAAATAAAAACGTGTAATACACTGTTCCCTTTGACAGGAGTTGACAGATGGAAATGTCTGTACACATGAAAAGGATACTACAATTTCAATTGGGAATGTACAGTGCTATTACATTAATCTGAAATACCGTTCTATGTATGAGGCCTTCATATAAATATTATAACTTTGAATTTGCGCACTGTAACTTTCTTGTTCAGACATGCCATGTTGCAGTAAGTGACAAACATAGAAAAGAAGTCCTTTTTAAAAATGATTTCACAGTACATAAGCTACTATTCTAGCGGCATAGCTGAACAATTGTGCATTTTTGTCTAAAAGCACCAAATTTGGCACAAACGTGGTTGAATGTGTTCTAAGCAATTCTGGAAATGGAGGAATGCCCAGGAGCGATTTTCTGACGCATTTTGCTCTTTTTTTTACTAAAAATGTATATTTTTGGCTTCTGTGCCATGACAGTTGAAGCAATGACCATGAAATTTAAGGGATGGACGAAGGTATTTGGGTCACGAAACATCGTGCCTACAAAAAAGCGATCCGTCCAAGAAAGTGGTTAACGTTACTACATGTATATGTATATGTACATGGGAAGTTTCTATCTCTGCGTGTGTGCTAGCCCAATCACCGGGTACCAATCACCGCTATCACATCCATCATGTTGCTTACACACTGCAAAGGCGACATCAAAGCAATCAGTAAATTTCTCCTCCCGTCAGAGTGGGTCATTGAACCGTGTGATGTACAACAGAGAGGCCGCGGATCTGTCAACAGGACGTCGCTACCGCTGTTCAACAAAATAGAATATGACGTGAAGCCGCGCCGAGCGTTCAGCACCAAGGACAGGGCGCCGCTGCCGGTTATTGAGCTTGCGGTGAATAAAACCACACATTTCTATTGTTTTAATATCTACTCCCATGACAACTGTATTTTCTAAAAAAATATATTCCTCCTTTGTACATGTTTTTTTTTTAATCTCCAATTTCAGCGACAAATGGTGACTGTCTGGCCAATGAATACAGCCTGGCCAATTCGATACCACACCGCATTCCAACCGTTCTACTCCCATGACAACTGTATTTTTTCTAAAAAGATCTTTCTCCTTTAATTTTGTATGTGCTTTCTTTAATCTCCAATTTCATAGACAAAATGATGACTGTCTGGCCAATGAATACAGCCCGGCCAATTCGATACTGTCTTTGCAGTCACCAAATAAAGGGCTAAAAAAAAACGCTTGGAGATTTTTTTCAAGACTTCAGACAGGGGATAGGAAATTTTATAAGACATTTTTAGTTAGTCTAATTAATCTTAATACATTTACTAAAAGATTTCTTGAAACCTTGCAAATTCTAAGAAGACGTTTGGATTTCGATGTGGGCAGTTGTAAAGCGAGTTAGACATAATAATGCGTGGGTAGACATCTGGGTTTATCCAGGCATACATCCCTAATGCCTGCTATTGACGCCTCAGAGAGTTTTTCCAGACAGTAAACATTAGAGAAAGTCTAGCATATCAGGTTCATTCCGTCTTACAATGTATGTCGTTCTCTTGTCCTAGTATTGTATTTGCTGAAACTAGAATGAAATGTTACGACCACAATTACTTTGATTGGTTTACAGGTTGGCTAAATTATTATCCACGCTTGCAAAATCAAGAGATGACATTAAACGTGCGTATTCTCTGGCGGTGATGTCTTCTATGCGGCAGTTGGTCATGTATCCGTGCTTGATGTTGATGTTCTATAGTAAGGGTCATTACTTTGGAAGATTGACTGCTGTACACAACGTATTATGGAACGTGCTAGAGCCTACTGTGCCCCTTCCGGCTTTCCGATAAGCTTGTAGGATTATGGAGCCGGCGGAGTATGAATTCACCGTCTGAAACTGAAGACTAGTGCAGGGTTTCCGTACGGTTTGTTCCTGTATCTATACTTCCTCTATGTGAACCTCTGGATTGAGTCAAATTTTTTTTTTATTCGGTTGATCTGCCTTTGTTTTACGTCCAATCTTGGGTACTTTTACGTCACACTCTACAGCAGGACTATATTTTTTAAATAGTAATAACGTGTAATTTCACAGGCCGCCCATCGACCATCGGTTTGAATTCAACACAGGAATAGTCACGGAGGATAAAAATAGCACAGGGCTGCAGAACAAGATCAATCCCTACGCCAGACCGATGAAAGGGAGTCATTTTTCTCTTTCACCGCCAATGGAAATGTCGGGGTGGCAAGGTGGTTGTATTTCGGGCGACAATAGCCCACCCACGTTTGCAGCGTTCCTTGGTAACAATTCCAAGGTGTATGGCAATCACTCTTATAATATACGCTCGCATGTTACATACTAACAATCCCGTGGTACGCTAAAAAATACGCGGTATCAAAATCCCCCGTCGCCTCTATCTGTTTTCAGAAACCCTTAATGTAATATTTCTGCGATATCCTTTCAAATTAGATTATATATAGTCCCAGAAGGACGTTGGCTTACAGGGAAAGTGCAAGGAGGTCCTCTGGGTCGTCTTACATCCTCTCCAGCTAATCGTGTTTTGGTCACGTTCAATCTCTGAGGTTTTATCTGATATATGCCACAACAACGCCTGCTGGCAATTCTCAGTCAGGCGTTTTACAGATAGTTCTGTTCGAAATTGTACGTTAAAATTGTATCATCAAACAGGATAGATGCACAGTGGCGAACGAAGGAACACTCTGAGACGTTTTTTATCGATTGTGCTGGGGCCAAGACAACCACAGAGTGTTGTCTATTTTCGTTGTCGTTTTTCCACTTCTCGGCGTGTTGAAATTCTACGCCGATGTCATGCCTGTGAAGGGCTTCCTTGATATCGTGCTTGTATCTAAAGTGTTGCTGCACCTGTATGTACCTGTACCCACCTTGATTTTCTTGCCTGTGACTGGCTCGGGTGAATCACGGGGTTCGAAGGCCGCGGAGGTTGGCCGGGGTTGGACGCTGTTCTTCCGCCCGAAGCGCAGCACGTTCGGCGCCGTGCTCATTCATCCGCCGTGGCGAGGCCGCCGATCGCGCCGCAAACGTCTACGTACTCACAAACCCTGCAAACCAGCGGACATCTTGGTACCGTTACCGACGAAGGGAAGAAATGTGCCTCTGTTTCTCTCTCTCTCTTCCCCCCCGTGTTAGAACGGATCGAGCGGCCACCGCGCGTGTCACTCCCCGAGAGCCGCCGGTGTACAGGCAGCGCGCGCCCACCCATCCATCCCACAGAGGTCACCAAGCCGCGCCTCGGGCCACGGAGACTCCGTCGGGTTGCTATGCCAACCCCTCCGTTGCTATGCCAACCCCTCCGTTGCTAGGATAGGCTGCCTCCTTGGTAGAAAAGGCTCATTAGCGACGGGGTTAACTCTATAAGCGGCAATCTCGCTCCTGGCATAGCACCACTGGGGCACAATTGACTGAATCAAGCAGACATCTGCGTAGGACGGAGGCACAATGAGAGAGGAGCTGTAAATTGGCGATCGTTACGACGGAATATGAATAAAAATGTGGGGAGGATCAAACCTTGCAATGTAGCTATATACCAAGTCACGATTTGCTTATCATCGCTAATATCCATACCGCGTTTTCTCAGAACAGTTTTGGAGATGCTACCCTGTTAATGTTGCAGTGTCGCGCAACCTTTGCGTTGGCGGCACTTGCTTGGTTGTCACACCTACGCGGCATTCATATGCATCTGTAATCTACAAGCAGATGCGCGGGGCAGTATTGTCGAGAGGAAATGTACGGCTTTAAAAGACGTGTAAACGAGAGAAACGAAGTGCAAAAACATGTCGAAGCTACTGATATGCCTAGAGAAATGATTGACATTTCACAGTGGTTCTACTTTCTAACTGGACCGTTGAAGACTTGGCATGCTACTGTGAGCTCGTTAAGGTGGAACTAGGGACTAGCGGCCTTCACCTACACGAGTGACCTTCGCCTACAAGTAAATTATTCACAGAGAATACGCAGCTAAGAGCACTGTAATTCCTGATTTTTTTCACGGCACTTTTAACGTTATGTTCACTGTTTTCACTGTCATCTCTGTACTGTGAACTTATCATTACAGTTAACAAATAATTCCTGGATTTTCTTTTTCCTGCACCTGTCGCCACTGTGAATATATAGATCCGTGAACATGTCAATCTTTTCCCAGACAGTGACATTTTGCTACCGTGAACATAAAGTGAACTAGAGTTCCCCGATCTCATACCTTCGCCAAATGTAGATTATTCCCCGATTGTGCAAATAGGATCCTCATTTTCATGAATTATATCAATTTATCATATTCTCAACTAAAAGACAGTCATGTATTAACAAACAATGCCATTCTAGCATTTCATCATAAATTATGCAAATGAGGTCCTGATTTGAATAGATTATGTTTGATGATTTTCACCTTCACTGAACTTTCAAATACCACAAGTATGAAATTCCAGGCAGTTATCATTATATAATTATGAAATTCTCTCATTAATTATGCAAAGTAAGTTATCATTAATTATGCAAATTAAGTCTTCATTTACATAATCAATATCTGCCTGTGTTTCTCTCGTTCTCAATTACCAATGTCACAAGCTTCAATAATCATATCATGGAATGCATCTGATTTATTGAATTTCCCCATAAATTATGCAAATTACATCCATATTTGCATAATTGCAAATTACATCCATATTTGTATAATTGTCACATAATTATATCAAACATCACGTAAACTATCTACATACCAAAAATCACGATGATCCGTCAACCGGTTCTTACATACATACATAATGATCGGATAAAGAGGCATGTAAGGACTTACTGTGCAGACACGGCTTCCAAAATGTCTGGCTAAACGTTAACCCAAGGGTTAATGCCAACCAGTTTGGAAGCTTATTCAAGCAACGTTTACAAGATACATTTCTAGTTGGCTGGTGGCAGGAAATAAGAAAATTCAATAAACTTCATACTTATTCTAAAATTAAAAACATTTCGGCTTGGAAAAGTATCTATCATCAATTCAAAACGAATCTTTTACGACAAGCATAACTGTTCACCTTCACTGTACTTTCAAAGACCGTAAGTATGAAATTCCAGTATAAATTTTCGTATGAATTTTCGTCCGCTTCCAAAAAAAAAGTTTCCGACCATATTGTAAATCGTATATGCCAAAGAAGCAAACAAATGCCGTATATTGCCCAAAAAATATTGTCAAACGATACTAATGTCGTATAATGCCAAAATCAATATTCCAAGGGTAGACAAGAAAATGTGAAGAAATGAACACGAAGAGTCTATTATTCCCTCGTGTATTTAGTCATTTGTTCAACCTTCGTGACCACGTAGATTTTATAATGATGGCATTTTTTTATTCGCACGCTCGCATCAGTTTTGGGGTTCCCAGAGGATGTGATCCATATAATCAAATCAACATGGCCTAAAGCCATGAAAGCGCGCGTGTCCTGAATACCCATGCACCCCCTTGCCTCCAATGGTACAACCCAAACAAGCATGGCGGAACTTGTCCAAAATTCGCGGCCGAAAGTAGGAGTCGGTGTGCTGGTGACGAGCCACAGGCACCCAGGCTGTGTTGTAGTCGGCAAAAGGAAAGGAGCAGCCGGGTCGGGAACATATGCACTGCCTGGAGGGCATCTGGAGTTCGGGTGAGGACTAGGAATAGACTTATCCATGGTTCTGACATGTCATGACACGTGTGCCATATAAACGTTATAACGTAACTTCATTCATTCATTGGAATCAAGGCGCGGTCACACAAATTAGTCAATATCTTTGATTGCCTCTGTGTACGAAGATATTGTTTTCGATGTGTTTGTGTGTGTATGTTTGCTTGTGTTTCCGTTCGGGGATTTGCTGAGTAGTACAGATAGAGTGAAGAGTCAGGGGGAGATTATGTATCCACAGATTGACAGGAAGGTCTGCCCACAGTTTAATTACCCGCACGTCAGGAGTGTACCCACTTACTAGTAACTTGTTACAGTCTGGTCTCAGTGAGGTTTGGTCATCTTGAAGAGGTGATAGTCACCTGTTATGTCGACCTTCTTATCTACAATGTGTGGTAAATCTTCATAAATAAATAAATCAACTGACATTGTTGGTAACTTTCATCTGTCTGTAGTGAGGAGTGGGCAGACTGTGCATCCAGAGAGGTGCTAGAGGAGACAGGACTGAAACTGAAGAACGTCAGATTTGCTACAGTCGTCAACGGGATCAAGTTGTCCGAGAACTACCACTACATCACCATCTTCATGCAGGCAGAGGTGGACACTAGTCACCGGGAGGAACCGGTCAACCTGGAACCTGAGAAATGTGAAGGTGACGGTCATCTGCAATACCATTCAATCAATCAATCAATCAATTAATCACTCAATCAATCAATCATTTGTTTCATCACTTAACTTGTGCATCCTGTGATCAATTAGCTAGTACTAGTATTACATTCTCAACAAGGGCTCGAAATACCACCTGTGCATATGCACCTCAGTGCGGGTAAAATTGAAGCTTATAATGCAGGTATTTCTGATGTCTACCTGCAACTAACCTGTGCTGGGCCATTTATTTATTTTAAATGCATGACAACACATTACACAGACTTACAGGCAGCAGTACAAAATGTAGCTGATGTACGAAAGTCTGCAAATGTCTACAAACAAGACAGCAAATAACATTACATTACATGTGTGCTGGGCCATGTACGGTGGTTTAGATTGAATCCTCTCTCCTGTTTCAGGATGGGACTGGTACGCGTGGGACAACTATCCTGACCACGATCAGCTGTTCCGGCCGCTGCAGTGCTGCAGAGAAGAAGGTTACAACCCTTTCCCTACAAACAACAGATGACAACAGGCACCTTCTACTATAGCTAGTAGCTGCCTGGGTAGCAGATCTTGGGGTGGGGTGGGGGGCGCACTAAAGCTAACAAGGCTGAACTTTTTTTTTAATATGTATTTATTCAACCAAGGAAAAGAACATAAAAGGTGAATAGCATCAAACCATAATAACATAATGGAACATTTGTGAATAATATGTTTCAGTATGACAAATGACACACACATGAATGTCTATCAACATAAAATGAAAAACATGTGATATAACTGAGGATTTAGAAAACAGAACATAACATACATGACATTGTAGGTATCATTATCTGCACATAATGTTGAACGAAGAATAATAGAACTGGGGAGCAATATTGTTGAATGGTTCCACATGACTAAGAAATCAACAAACATGAATAATCTACCACCAAAATTCCAGAGGTTATTACCACCATGGAATGTCTACAACCTGACAGTATCCTCATGGATTCCTTAGCTATTATTGGCAGTATGTTTGGTAGCAAATAGATAACTATTGTAGGAGCTTTCCATGGTTCAATATGACAACTGATAGGAAACACTACCCAAGTAACACATAATAACAGATATTTACATTGGTTACCTGTCAAGGACATTTTTAAGTAATACTATTTGCTTAACTAAACTAGTTCACAGTTTCTTTCTTTTTTGCATTATTTACTAGTATGTAAAACCTCTTCCCTCATAAAACCATACTCTAATTAAATTTTAGACATGATTGCTAAGACTACAACACAGTTAATGTAATACGTGATACCTAATATAATCTTCTAGATCTATCCAAATAATGACTTGCCTCTGACAACATCTACAACTACTATAACAAAAGAAAGTAACTTCAGCAAGGGTAAAGCTCGTTGCTTTCAAGACACACCGCACAAATTGTTTATCAGTCACTCTACATAGTACATGTACTAAATAAAAGCTTGTTGGGTTTGGTGGGAAAAAAATTCAGTGCAAAAGAGAAGCCCCGATAAAAAAGCCTAAAAACACGCTAAAAATACCCCCAAAACCCAAACCTCTGCTTGGAGAGTAACAATTGCGTAAATGAACCGTGTTGTTGCCACATCAACTATTACGATGCTGGTGCAAAAATGCTACTTAAGAGAGAGTAAATAATTGTTACTTTGTTGGGAAAAAAAGTCAGTTTCTCAAAATGGCAAGCTGCTTCGGCACCCCAGGTTGGATAAGTGCATAATGTGTTGTTGCTGCGTCAAAATGGTCTAACTTGACTGGGTTTCTTCTTACTCTCCTGTAAACAATATCCTGCAGATTCTGTGGACAGAATGAAGTACAACAGAATTGAAGTACAACAAATGTTTTATTGAGGAATCATATAGTCACAAAATGGTGCTTAGACCAATCTCTGTCTTCAGGGCTCAAAATACTGGGTGCATATGCACTTTAGTGCAGGTAAAATTGGACCCGTGCAGGTATTTCTGATGTCTACCTGCACCTAACCTGTGCTGGTCATATATGCGTCCTAGTGCAGGTAAAATCTGATGTCTACCAGCACCTAACCTGCACTGCAGCAAATAAAACTCCACATACACTGACATGACACAAGTAGTCACCTACATATGTAAATACAAACCCAGTCCATGTACTGGGTTTGTATTTACATGTAGGTGACTATATGTGGATTTTAACAGTGTTTAGTATGATGCATACTCATTACCAAACATACCAGGATTTCTTCCCTGAGTCTAGTTACTTGCATGCGTACTAACATGCTCTACCTAAACCTTTAATAGACTTTATTGTCTTAGCTTGTCACATTCTGGGATAGAATGTACCTTTCTCTATCTTGTCCGAGGAAGTAGGTGGATCCTGGGAGTCCTGGCAAGGACCACAAGCTGGAAACACAGATTATAAGTCATAAATGAATGAATGAAAGACGTTTATTGTACATTTTTGCCCCAGTGGGTTAAGCACAGATCACATGTACATGTAAGCAATCAGATCCAATGCTGTGTATATCAGTGTATAATTATATAAACATCTACCGGTAGTATACACATACTTTCAACTTCTTCTCGCTTCTTGGTACTTGTATAAATGTAGGTGGCTGTATGATTAGTTAGATTTAGTTTATACACTCAGTATTAGGAGCTGATGCCCCAACTGTACTTGGTGGCAACAAGTTCCACTCTATGATAGTTCTTGGAACACAGTTTTTTAACACCTCAATGCTTGGTTGATAACTCCAGTACTTGAGGGCATGACTGTTTCTTGTTTTTTCCTGGACTGGTATTAGATTAGCTTATCAAGTTTATTACAATGTATATATATATATATATATATATCATAGTCTGGACATTTTTTGTCTGTCTTCAGCGACACCCAACGTAGATTTCTTTTCATTTCCTTTACACTAGCACTCCTTTCATAGTTCTGAATCATCCTTACCCATGTCCGTCTGCCTGTCACTTTCCTGGTAGGGTGTGTAGTCAGAACACTCGGTTGCCACCTTTGGGACGGTCTCATCAGCATGCAGGTTCGGTACATCTCGCATGTTTGGTACATCTCGCATGTTTGGTACATCTCGCATGTTTTGTTCTGGTATGTCTTGTACATCTGGTACATCTTGCACATCTGGTACATCTGGCATGTCGACTGTTTCTGACTTGAGCTGCTTTAAGGTGTGCAGGATGACCCTGGCCAGTTTGTGATCCTTAGCATCTGTCAGGAGGAAGTAAGCACTTAGAAGGTTGCATCCTGCCGGTACCATTGATACACGAGAGCTTTAAATTTTGTAGATTATAAGACAGTTAAGAACATTTCCATCACTATGGTGGATTGATGCCCACACCAGGCCTTTCTGCTAATCCTTGATACTGTGTCCAAACACTGATGAGGACACAGACGGATTTGGTGTCGCCAATGTGCCATGATCTGCACATTTGCCACAAAGAACCGTGTGCATTTTTTTCACCAGCAATACAAGCACAAGGATGGTTGATACCTGTTATGTCCAGTGGCACCAGCACCACTCTGTCCCTGCACTCAGGGTCGTCATCAATGATGCTCTTCAGGGTACAGTACAGCAGTTTCACCTGATAATCAGAATCAGAAGTAATACAACTTGTACATCCTGTAACATCTTCCATACAATTGACATTATGATCCAAAAATGTCTCAAATATGATTTAAGGATCTGAAGCAATGAGAAGATGGCAAAAGCAAGAACTACAAAGGTATAACATTTGCAAATGCATAATGTTTACCTTCACATGGTCTAGCATAACAAACTACTGCTCTGTTTATTCATAGTCAAACACATTCAGAGTCATTTATATGGTGACCAGCCCCTCCAATTTTGCCTTGCAACATAATGTAACCCAACACCACAGGGTGTCTGCTACAGCACCAGTTACCATGGTGACAGACATCTGGTCCAGGTCATTGACTTTATCTGCTTGAAGAAGAGAAGAACTTGAGCAAAAACAGTATGTTTTCCTACCTTGAAGGTAAACATAAAAAGTGTTGACTGACATAATAAGTGACTGACCTGTTGTTCCCTGGCCTCTCTACTGAAGCCTTCACAGGCTGTCTGCATGTCATACAGGGTCTGCACATTGGTGGCATACTCCACAACACAGTACTCTGACTGTGGACAAACACACACAGCAATGGTTATGGTGCTTTATTATCACTCACTATCCAGTTTAGAGTCTTTCGTTCCCTGTCTTCCAAGGGTTATACATGCTCGCACAATAATGCTGCGGCTTGATGGCAGCCTGCCATTTGCCTCAATCCTGTGGGTTGATGGTATGTTTTCTTTACATTACAAGAAAAAGATGTGGGCCCAAGAAAAAGGAGTTGCAGTTTGTCGACTTGAAACCTGACTGCAAACAACAATTTTGAATATTTGGTACAAAAGTTCAATCATTGTTTTCCTTACAAGTTTCTTAAGTGACAAAACTATACATATAACCTGTAGTCTAAGCTACACAATATATGCCTGTTGTGATTTCTTTCAAAGATACGTTGATTTACATTCATTTACAAGAAAAAGGAGTTTCTGTCAACTTGATAATCATTTGAGACCAGACTGCAAAAAACATCAACTGTGAATATCTGGTTAAGTTCAACCTGAATCATAATGATTATTTTCCTATCCTCTTCCCATTAACAGTCGTGAATGAACAAATTTAAATGAAAGACCTTTATTGTACATTTATGCTCTTACAAGCTAAGTACAGGTCATTAATAAACAGGAAAAAATTACATTAAACAGGAACAAATCACAGTAACATCTTATATTATAAACTATAATACTAAATGTGTACTACTATTTACATGTTCTACTTCTTGCTTCTTGAGGCAGGTGTAGATGTATGAACATATGAGACTAATGATAAATGGTTTGTCAACTTTCATAAGGAATATAAATTTTTCTTTTATAAACTAAAACAGCTTTATCTACTCATACAAACACCGGTAGTCTAAGTTACAAAATATGTTGTAAATTCTTATCTGATGTAAAAACTTACACGTCCAGTGTCTGGGTCAGTGACTTGATGCACATCGTTTTTGTACACCCTCCCCTTGATGCCACCCCTGTCCTTTAGAACAGGTTGTAGGCTTTTGTCACTTCTCAATCCTGCAGTAACATTCTACAAAGACAAGAAAGTGTTTGGTGACATTGCAAGAATTTTGCTATTCTTATCATCATAGTGATCGTCATAAACTACTAAATAGTAATGTCTTTTCTGTGAGCGTGCGAATAAAAAAAGTTGCCTTCTTTATGAAATCTTCATGGTCATGAAGGCTGAACAACTGACTAAACATACAGAATATGGTATGGCAAATAATAGATGCTTCATTTTCATTTCTTCACATCATCTTTTCCTTTAGAATTGATTTTGGCATTCTTCGCTGTAGTATCGTTTTCCTTTTTTTTCTTTTGCAATACATGGCATATATTTGCTCATTTTGCGGCTGCTTTGTACAATTTACAGTATGGTTGAAAACTTTTTTTTGGAAACAAACAAAAATTCATGCGCGTGTGGATGTCATCCATATAATGAAATCAACACGGCCTTATTGAGAAATAATGATCAGTTAGACCAGAGATGAGGCAGACTGTCTGGTACCTTGATGTAGGAGTCAGCATCCTCCAGCTTGGCTCTGACTTCACACTTCAGAGGCATCAGAACCAGCAGCCTTCGAGCTGTGGGGTGGATCTCTTTTTTCCACGCCGACTCCTTGATTCGTTCATGAAGACCTAAGAAATGTATTGGGAGAGCATTATGCCTACTATTGCTAACACATTGCTGGTAGCCACTATTCCAGTAAGTAAGTACTATTACAATGTGGCTGAAAACAGAATTCAAGGGATGATGTTTCATCAACTAATATTCACCTGAATATTCACCTGAATCCAGGCCATTAGGTACCCTTACTGGGTAATGAGGCCGTCTTCGTGGTGTAGACAGAATGACTGAATGACTGAAGGTGACTCCAATACCATTCAAGCCAAATTACATGGGAACCAAATATATAGTGGCTAGGTTACAGTTAATATAAAGCTAGGAAGCATCACAAAATATTTCTGATGAGGACAATGGATAAACTGTAAATACCTACAAGTTGTGTATTATAAAACGAGCACAAAGGATTGTAAATACTGACGCAATCTAGACTTTTGTCTGCAATGTGGTATTTGAAATAAAAGTTTCAAAGAATCAGTCCAATATGAAGAGGCAATGAAGACGAGAGATCCAGGAATTGACAGTTGATAACAGCATTCTTTGTACATGTATTACTAAGTGAAGTATTGTCCTAAAAAAATTCACAGTAATAGATATCATCTTTGATTAGCTGGGTGAATGAAAAGTGACGACCAGGAATCATGTATGCATGACACTCACTGGGTAGAACAATCTTGAGATACCCTGTGTAGAAGGACCAGGCCAGTCCGTGAGCAACGTTCTGTTTGGACCCTTC
Source organism: Branchiostoma belcheri (assembly GCF_001625305.1). Taxonomy (NCBI): domain Eukaryota; kingdom Metazoa; phylum Chordata; class Leptocardii; order Amphioxiformes; family Branchiostomatidae; genus Branchiostoma; species Branchiostoma belcheri. The sequence continues at coordinate 342,740 of NW_017802558.1, forward strand.
CACCTGCTGCATCACCTCAACTGCAGCTGGTTTCTGTTGGAGGTACATTTACAGTGGGTCAGAAGTACATTATCTGTATAGCTGTAGTATTCAATATGAGGGTTTATGGAAAAGTGGATGTGATGAGTTGCCTGACATGCTAGCCAGGCCAGGTAGCCTGGCTAGGTGGGCAGCCAGGTTTTTCCATAAACCCTTTGATATGATGTTGCCGTCCTACATGTTCATAACAGAGAACGTTCCTTAAAACTCAGCAAATATAATCTAATACATGCTTTCTTGAAGTTTTACTAGATCTAATTACGTTCATGCAAATAATGTTAAATTATATGCAAATCCATTTAGTAATGTTGGTGATGAAGGTTAGAATCCAGGTAGAACTTAATATTCTTTTCAAAATGATGAAAGATATACAGATGCTATTTGAAATATCTTGACTATTCAGAGAATTTGTCCAGTTGCTTGTTTTTTTAGTACTTAATGAAACACTAGGAGCGAGTAGAAACAGGAAATCCCCTGACTCCTGGGATGCCAAGAGTCAAAAGCTTTGTTCATGCGATTCGGGTAACTCGCATTCCTCACATCTGGTCCACGTGCCACACATTCCTTTGAAACTGTGTCCGATCACAATTCACTTGAGCTACATTTATTGTTGTTTGATGAAAACACGCAAGGTAGCGTGTTATTAATGTCAGAGGTCAATGACCTGTTTGCTGATGCCCCCCTCCCAGCGTATCTCGGCCGAATGCCGACGTGAAGCTCGCCCTAGAACGGACACATTATTTTGACCATTACTGCTCTTTAAGTTCCTGCTATGTAAAAGTTGGTATTGCATATAAATAAAGAAATATCACCCCGTAATCCATAACCAGGCGAGGTTACATTGAAATCACATTGCGTTCAGACGCAAATCGCGATGCGGGAAAACCGATTCGAAACCACCTCTAGAAGTGGTTTGGGATCGAGGCGCTTTCAATGTGATTTGGAGCGTTCAGATGGAGACACTTGAAACCGGCTTCGGGGAAACCACATGTAAAGCGCCTTCACTGACTTCACATGAACACGGCCAAAGTTAGCAGCTCTTGAACCCTACTGTTACACTATTCCCACCTTTCTTTTTAGGTTCATCCTCAAATCTCAAACTTCGATATCCCTGTGCAGCACTGTTTGCCATTACTCACAGGGCTGGTGTGGGGACCACTGAAACACTACAAGCGAGTAGAAACATGGTATCAGGGAGTGTTATCTCAATGGGAAAACCTGACGTGCGGTATAGCCCAGGGCACCTTGATGGGGCCACTCCTGTTTCTCACACTTATAAATGACGCCAGACCAGTGTCTGAGAACTCGTACTGGAAATATGTTGACGACTACAACCTGGGAGAGATCAGGCGAATCACTACACCAACATCACTCCAGTCTGACCTCAATAACCTTGATACCTGGACTGCTGAAAACAACATGTTGTTAAACCCTAAGAAATGTAAGGCCATGCATTTCTCCTTTGTGCGAACCCCCCTGCAACCACCTGTGCTGACTCTCGCAGGACAGACTCTGGACACTACGTCGAAGACAAGGTTGCTGGGGCTCCACATACGCTCCGATCTGAAATGGGACGACCAGGTGGAAGACATGGTTTCTAAAAGTAGTAAAAGACTGGTTGTTATCAGCAGGCTACGCCGTTCAGGAGTACCGGTTGCAGACCTGAACACTATCTACTGCGGCTACATAAGACCGTTACTGGAATACGCCGCTCCATGTTGGGCCTCAGCACTAACCCACAAACAGTCGGCCGCCCTGGAGCGGGTGCAGAGAAGGGCCTGCAGAATGATGATGGGTCGACAATTCACCACGTACACTGAAGCCCTCCAGCATCTCGGACTTCAGCGCTTATCAGCCCGCAGACAAAAACTGTGCACAGACTTTGCCTTGAAGGTGGAAAGATCGCCTCGCTTCTTCGCATGGCTGCCCCCTACCCGCGGACAGCAACATGGCAGGCATCTCCGCAACTCGACACGCTACCAACAACCAACAGGGACTAAACGATACATAACTAGTGCAATCCCTGCAATGACAAAGTTACTGAATGGACTGTAGACGTTTTTTAAATATTGTAACAGATTTTATGTATTTATGTATGACAATGGTGGAACGAACCGTAAATATTTATAATGTGTTATATTTTAAGCTGTGATTTTATCAATTTAACTGATTTTAAAACTACTGTAAAGTCTGGCGTAATTCAGTCTGTTGACTGCCATGTCAGATTGTGCTTCTTCTTTAATAAACCAATCATCATCATCATCAAACAGGAAATCCCGACTCCCAGGACACCGGGAATTGAACCTATGTTGAAACCTGTGCAGCCACCTTACATATTACAACACGCTAACCGTTATTAGGGTATTCACACATATTTATTGAGGAAAGAAGTACATGCTTATATGACGCCCTCTACTCAAAAACATGAAACGAGAGTAACACACAATCACAAAATACAATACATAATTACAAAGTGGGTAAAAGAAAAATGAGTATGAACAAGACAAATTGGTGATCCATCAATTACAAGAATCTACCTGTACAGTAAATAAAGTTTTGATCTACATCAAAGACACGTCAGTGAAGGTTAGACATCCAGGTAATAAGATATGCCAAAAAGCAGTTACTCAAGCAACATTTCCAAAATCATATCCAGTTGCTTGAGTAACTGCTTTTTGGCGTACATCAAAGACATTACAGTTTTGTGAATGTGAAAGTGATGTGGACCCTCGTAGCAGTCAAAGTAACTGCCTGGGTCAGTTAGTGGCACTTGAACCACACTGTAATAGTTAGCTACCATAGTTACCATGAAGTATGACACGATGAAAAGCTGCACCCCTGTCAGCAGCACCAGCAGTTCCCAGTACAGGGAGAGCAGTCGCCTGAACATCTCCATCTGGACGAACCACAGGACAAACAGGACAAACGCAGACAGCACCAGCAGGACAGGGTGGCCACCGCTCAGGGGGAAGTGGAGACAACTCCGGAAGGCTTGCAGGTACCTGTAGAGTCAGTACAACTTGTGCATAAGTTATATTTATATGTAATAATAACATTAGCACATCGGCAGAATGTACTGCACCTGCGCGAAACCCGCAATGTATTGTACATGACAATTCAGCAGAAAGTTTGTTTAAGGTCCTATTAACATATTCAATCCATAGTCTTAGAATATTATTCAACCAGCGGACATACATTTTGTATCAGTCTGAATTTTGTGGAATTTACAAAGTATAACTCCATTATGATAGTTTTAAAAATTTACATACAAGGTCAGAAATGCATTGTCAGTTATTAACGTTATAACTCACTTTATCATAAAAACATGTTCCAGTTTAGGGGACATAACATTTTATCTGTAGAAAAGAATTTGCTAGTCAACATTGCTGCGTTAATGCGTATATACATAAAAAATTAGGACGTTTGTATGATGACTGTGAGTACATTTAATGTCGTCAGGACTGCAGCTCAGTTTAATGGGTTAATCACGTGTTCCACAGGTTTACTATGTATGGGATCAGAGAGTTTTTGTATAAATTTGTTCGACAAAGTGGAATGTCCAGTTTCTGGGAACTGTAGATGAGGATGGAGGCCCTACCTGCCCCCGTGACGAGAGTCGACGTGCTTCACCTCCTCCAGGAAGAGACCGGCGCTGTGCACGAAAACGGAGACGACGGTGGTCAGGACCAGAGCAGCCGCAATGAACACGTGGTGAATAAACACGGCCGTCTCCATGTCTGCTTCGCTTGCAGATTTTCCACCTGAAAATACCAGAAAACACTGTTCGTTAGAACATAGAGGTACATGTAGTATTCTACCTCCATGGTTTTAGCCTCTGTAACATATTCATTTGTTTTTGCTCAGTTCAGCTTCTTCTTCTCCAAACAAAAAAGGTCAATGACCAGGACCAGATGTCTGTCACCATGGTAACTGGTGTTGGGTTACCTAACATTGCAAGCGCCATGCAGAACTACACGTTGTTGCAAGGTCACTGTATATATATTGTATATGAATGTGTTTGAGTAAGAATAAAGAACAAAGCAGTAGTTTGTTAAACTGGGCTATGTGAAAGTAAACATAATGCATTAACTTTGCAAATGTTACCTTTCTAGTTTATTCAGGTGAGTTACAGCATGGAGGTAGATGATACACATACATTGTATTCTACCTCGTCCATTGTTACATGTACATTAGCAATTTGACTGTACAGCAAAACAACATCGTAATGTTACAACAACAAAAATAATGTATAAATATAAATGATTGGTATCAAGTTTGGTTTGTTGTTTTTTACGATGTACCATTGATTGAGAATATGTTAGAATCATGTAACGTTATGTAGAGGGTAAAATGGATTCTACCATGAGGAGATTTTAAGCTAAACCTAGGTTTTAAGCTACAGTGGTGGGCATGGAATGAAATGTATCTGGGCTGCAAAAAGTTTTCAACCTACATGTATCAATAAACCAGTCATCATTATCATCAAAAGAAACAATGTGCCCATTACAAAGCCACTTTACTCAGGTGAAAATGAGGTCCTAGCATTGGTTAGGGACGTCCCTGGACGTAAAATGGAGGTCCCGTGTTTGGGGAGAGCCACACCCCACACACATTAAAGAACCCACCACACCTTTCAAAAAAGAGTAGGGGCATGCCCTGGTGTGCGATGGTCCAAATAGTACTATCTGATGATTCACTACAGACTCCAGGAAGAGTAGTGTGAAAATTCACACTAATGGAGATCATAAGCAAACAAACAAAAGAGCGGAAGCTTCCCTCTGTCCTACCTGCCATGTAAAAGCCTGGCACACTGTGTGTTCTGACTGCGTACACCCCCCACCCCAGCCAGACTGCCATCAGGGCAATGTGAAAGCAGCCAGCCCGGTGACCCCTCGGCACGGGGATGGCGCCGAAACCGTTGTTCTGTTCTCTTCCCTGATGCATCCTGATGTCCTATACGCAATCTCCGAAAGTCTGATACTGTAGAAACAATATTTATTGCACAACAGTTGTAACAACATATGGCAGATAATAAGATTACTAGCTGGTATGGGCCCATCAAAATTCTACATATAGGTTCAACAGGTGCTTTGTCTGTCAGAATGTTGAATAGAACTACTGACTAAAAACTAGTACACCTCTATAGTACGTACTAAGCTATGCTATACTATATTCATAAAGAGAACAAAGAGCAGTTGTATATATACTATTATCATATAGCCGGACGGCGTGGACCAATCAGAGGCCCGGATACCCGTGCTGTTATTTCCCGATAACAGCACATGTGGTGTTATGGCGGAATAAGAGCACATGTCGTGTTATGGCTGATACCATTATGTTATAGGGTATAGGGGCATGCGACTCTTTCTGTAAACCTTTGTAGCATTTTTCTGTTCAATAAACTTTTTTGTTTAGCTTCATTTAAACTACAATTTGCATTAAATGAAATTATCCATATTTGTTTTAAAGCGTATAATATATTCGAATGTATTTTTATGTATGTATATATATTAAAGCTGTTGTATTTCAAACAGGAATTGTGTTGATTGACAGTTTGGATAGGCTATATGATAATAATTTTAATGCACTGCCTTTTCCTCGTTGTATATGGTGTCATAACTGCATGGGCAGCTGCCATAACCACCTCATAAACCACCTCGTTCGCTTCGCTCACACGGAGGTTTATTCGGTGGTTATGGCAGCTGCTCATGCAGTTATGACACCATATACAACTCGGGGCAGTGCATTAACCCTTTATTACAATACAGTTTCTATGAGTACTGTGCTTCACAAAAGTGTCAAACATTTATATATGGTTTGTGCTCAAACAGCCCACAGAGGCATGAGGCACGCTCAGTTTGTGGTGCCACCAGAAACTACCAGAATGTAAACAAACATGGCTGACAGATGTGTTTTGATAAACACTCAAAAGGCATCATATTTTGACACCTAAACATAATACAACTTTAAACTCTGTAAAACATTGCTTTATAACATGCAGGTGGATGCCAGGATTTAAGTTTTCACACAAGTTTATATCCATTCAGTACTTAATCATTCTAGCTCAAGGATGAAATTCAGCAATGAAAGGATCCTGTCCATCTACAGTGAAAAAAGGTGGAATTACAAATTATCAAAGTATGTAACTTATGTATTATAATAATAAACAGGTGACCACTACACAGAAGGTACATGTGATAACGAACGGACTTTCAGTTCTCACCGAGATATCTTTAATCAATGATGCTTGTCACATTTTTTACTGACATGTACAGCTAAATGGCAGTTGTTATATACATTGTACATGTACTGTACATGGCCAGGTGACCACTAGTCAAATGTGACTGTGCCTAGTACAGGTTTGACTGTAACGTTACTTAGTAACAGTTACATACTTAGTGTACACATAGACAAAACTTAACAAACAAGGTCAACAATGGTCCATGCTGTTGAGATTAATGATATTTGCACAAATGAATCATTTTCATAATTAGTTCTCTTACCTGTCCTATACAAACAGTGAAACACGTGTGATCACCCTGATAGCCTCAGTAAGGTGTCCAGGTAGCACACTTTGCACCAGGTAATTTGTAACTCATGAACTTGTATGATTACTACCTGTTGATCAAAGCTTTTATATTACAGAATTCCCAGTTTCTCATGGATCATGGTCAGGTGTGCACGTCTGGGACTTTCCGAGATACTCTGTCAATCATCAACGATTGCCTTATATGGTAGTGCGGGGAATCCCCGCGCGCTGAAATCCCCGCCTGTAGTGATGTCATCATCATTGTTGGGAGACAGCATTTTGTGAGGGGGGGTAGTAGTGTAGATGTAGCTTGTCAAAAACACATTTTATTGCCATTGGTATGCAATAAATCATTTCCAATATGATTTTACTACTCTATTAACATGTTTACAGTAATTAGTTTATATCCGTTTTTTAATATTGTATTGCCATTATGTCATACTGAATCTGAAACACCCCTCAATTTTCACTTTTGGTGCATTATGGGTACAAACCTTTGGCCTGACAAAGCCCACATTTAACTTCCGCATTCGTCGTTGGAAAAACCCACTTGCGAGAGCTAGCGAAACAAACGGTGGAAAAACCCAAAGGAGCGCATTTTTCGTCAAGAAAACACCTGTCGGGACTTGCCCAGAGTTTCCATCGTTGACGCAGGTAAGCTATTTTCTCTGTTTTTCAAAATTTCGCCTTGTATTTGTGTCGACAGTATGTGTACATACTGACTTGGTTTCGCCAGTTGTTTCTCAAGTGATGACGTAGTTTCCATTCCTGTTTCCACGGTATACATGTACAATACAGGGTTGGAGCCAATAGGTATGCGATGATCTAACCGTTTTAACTGTGTAGTACCCATTTTATATCGTCTTCTTCCAGTTTTCGTGCCATGTTTGCGATGAGACAACATCGCTATATATAAATATAAGTTTAAGCATTGCATGTAACACCTGTATGCTTCGGCTGATATAGTGATAGTCTGCTTATTGTTTAGCGTGAGTTTTCATCATTCAACTATAACCAAAATGACTGACAATGCAACATGAAACAAGCCTGTTAATTGAATTTGCCTCAGTGACTATAGGTTGTCCACCATTACGTGAATTTAAACCGATAATATAAGCCACTATTCGCATCACACGGTCAAGTGCAACCGTTGGCTTTAGTGGGATGTTACCAGTTGGATCCAGGTTTTGCACATGAGCTGGTTTCTCTCGAAGGATTTACTTCAAGATGTTGCTCGAATGCCGTTAGGTTTTATACATGTCTCTTGGCTGGCAACATGCCCAATTTATGGCGATTGTAGCAGCTATATACTAAAGTTGGACTTCGCGCTCGACATAATAATTACTGCGCCACACGGGGAATTTTCTGATGCTGACGACTTTGGCTTTGTTGTTCGTTTGCTGAGTGAAGCCCCTGTAGCCACGTCGTTTGACGGCTTGATGTTTCGATGCTTCCAGCCATGGTGCAGTTTTGTCTTGATGGCTATGTTTGTCTTTGGTTTACCATTAAATGTACGCCCCGTTAGGAATTGAACTCCTCTGTTGCCCGCTTGTCTTATCAATAATTGAATGCAACCTCTAGGTAACATGAACATACCGTGAACTTTGACAGTGTCAGGTCATCAGGCAATATTTTCTATGACTCATTGTGGTCTTGGACGACACCTGAATGCGTTGCGTCAGCAGTTGACTTGAAGTAAGGCAGCCAAAC
>NW_017802558.1:351037-414380 GCF_001625305.1 Branchiostoma belcheri
AAAAAAAAAAAAAAACACAAGTGTAACGAGGCCCTTTACGAAGCGGATGGCACCTAGGCTAGGCCCGGAGAGACGGGGCACATTTTATTATTTAGTAGCCGTCAGTGATTACTAGTATTTAGTAAGATTCTGGACAAGTATATCTGTACGTAAGGAAAACAGTACCCATGTTTAATATCTTCTATATAAGAAATGTAGGACAAAATTAAGAGAGAAGGATCGAGAAGACGAAGGAGAAGCTAGGCGGTGTTACATATGCATGATGTCACACGGGGACTTCCGCTCATTGAATACATGACGTGACGTAGTTGCGATACGTCGTGCCCTAAATCTTACAGAATACATTTTCAACATGGCGGGGAACCCCATGCCAGTCGTTCTATAAAACACACGCATTACGCAGACTTAGCTTATTTTCCCTGCCGATCTATACCTTCGACAACCTTCCTCGCCACTATCCCGAGTACTGAGAAAAATACAGCACCGTCGATCTTTGCAAGTCGTTGAAAATCACCGACCGTGCGATGTAGTACGTATACCATAGCTAGCGCTTGGTGTGGGTGTTCCCTCGTCTTCAAAGCCTTATTTAAATGAGTCTGCACTTTTTCCTCTATTTTACGCTCCTTCTTTAAAGCCTACTGATATTTACCGCTTTTCCAATATACCACTATAGTAGCGACCTAGTCCGAGCAAATGTAAGGTTTTGGCTCAGGCTTTTTTGCAATAGTTTTATTGCATTTTATCCGTCTGTCTAGTGGTCTACAGGGAAAAGTACACCACTAGAAAAACTATTTAAAAAACGTTAAAAAAGACGAGCAAAGCAAGCTCGAGCTAACATACATTTGCGCAGAAGTAACAGGCTGTCTTCGGAGCTCTAATAGTTTTCCCCCGCCCAGCTCAACAGACAGCCCGAGTGTAGGAGTGTTACGCCTGTAGTTTTGCACGCCAGGTGTTGATTAAACCCTAATTTAACTCCCGTCGTGCAAAAAACTATCGGGAAACCTAGCTGAGTCGGGCGGGGAAGAGCTTCCGTAGCCCCGAAGAGAATCCAGCCCAACCGCGATAGACCGTGGACACACCAGGCTACTGGTGACCTCGCCTATTAATTACACCTAGCTTTGTTTGACCTTTGTCCCTACCTGCCAGTGTAGGTGTACCTCCGTCGCCATCATGGCGTTTGCCGACTCACATTTCCGACGCGAAAGGTAGCCAGCAGCGTTTGCTATATCACGAGCTACAGAGAGCTATCCTTTCTATGTATCTGCGATGTGCTATACTTGTTACTCAAAGCAAGTAGTGGGCCACTGTAAACCATTTAGAATGAACGTCCGGGTTTTTGTTAGTTTAGTAAACGTTTAGCCTACATTCAAAGAAACAGCAGGCATGATTCAAACATTGGTGCTAAATTTGTTTTCTTACCTCTGGTCAAGATTTCCTGGTTGAACAGTTGTGTATGTAAACTTGTGGAAAAGTTGTATATCTAAACCTTAAAAATGCCACGTATTCTTAACCTTGTGTCTTCTAAAATGGAGAGCATTTGACAATGTCTTTGTGACCGTGAAAATGTCTGTCTTCCTCAGCAAAATGGACGTGCGTGACCGCAACAAGCTCCGCATGAACCACCGTCTCCTGAAGAGGACGGTCTCCACACACTACATCAAAGGCTACCTGTACGAGAAGGGCGTGCTCACCATCGACGATGTGGACCGCATCGACAACAAGGCCACGGAGGAGGACAAGATGGAGACGCTGCTCTTCATGCTGCCCAGGAAGGGAGACGGCGCGTTTCAGAAGTTCTGCTCGGCCCTGAAGGAGAAACAGGACGGGACGGCGACGTACAGAGAGGTGGCCGAGAAGCTGGAGTCTACCGTGTCGTCCTCGGAAGAGGAAAGGGAGTTCCAGCAAGGTAAGGGAAAAAAGGCTGTTCATATGGACGTACAGAATCTGTGATTTGCAGCTACAGTGTGTTTTTTCACAAATGCAAGATATAAATGTATTTTTTTTTAATTCAACAATATAAAAATAATACACGGGGTGGACAACTCCAGCAGATCGCTAATTTTAGTCACACTACCGACAAATATGATAAATAACAAAACAAAATTACAAAGGCAATATGCCTGTACCATGAGTCCTTGCCGCAATGACTTTCAACTTGGACTCTGGACTCCACTTCAGTGCCCATGTGTGGCTCTGTAACATGTTTGTCAGCGTGTCTGTACATGTATTGTAACGTCAGTGTGTATTTGTATTTGCTATGTATAAAATCAGTGTAATTCAGCTTGGTTGACTTGTGAAACTGGCTGCAAGGCTGATATTATTAAAAAAACTTGAAACTTGAAATAATAAGAAAACAAAATTACAAATAACAAAACACCAAATGGGTAGGATGACAGGTTATAATGTATCAATATAAAAATTGACTGATTTTTGTAGACAGTTCAAATGTTTGGTCGGGTATAAATGGCATAAATCGCAAAGTTACAACATGCATGTTAATATCAGAACACACGTGGTGTGAACCCTTCAGTAATAAATTGACACAAGCTTCTCCAGCTATGTTGCGTAAATAAAAAACGTTGCCTACAAGGTTATACAGATTGCCGAGCAAGGTCTTTAAAGCTTTCTTTGGTGGTTGTATAGTGGGCAGTATAATAGTGTAAACGTGTTAACATCAAGACACATAACCGGATCTGTTCCACAAGAGCATATCGACTGTGTCTACGAGTAAGAAACAAAGGTCTGCGAAATATTTCCCGAGCTAGCTATGGGGCTGACTACGAGGTACCTAAGTTACCAAGGACCACACTTTTATGTGTACATGGCCCATGAGTAAAGTCGCTAACAGCCGCTACAGTTAACTATTGTTGACGTGGTAGGTAGAAGGTCACACCAGCCACTCGTTACACAGGGCTAGTTCATTATTCATCGCACTATTTTCGTAGATCAGGGGAGGGAGTAGATAGACTCACGCCGCAGAGAAATTATCATGTCGGGAAGGAGTATGAATCTGCGGCAAATGTTTGACATGAACACAGAGTAGCCCCCCTAGTACATGTACAGGCCTCCATGTGGGTGAAAGTTTTGATACTGCGTTTTGTAGAGAAGGTTACACCACCAGAGAAGGTTATACCGCCACGGAATTACCTTCTCTGCATGGCGGTATAACCTTCTGCACAAAACGCAGTATCAAAACTCCCACCCGTTCGGGGGCCTGCACAGGAGGCTAAACACAGAGCAGGCATAATCGGAAGCGTCTGATAAGTCATATGACACTAACCATTCATATTCTGCAGTGGTAATGTCTTTTTTTTTTTTCTTTGAATGAAAAGGAAGCTCCCCCGATGTCCGCGAGGATGTTGCTCGGTGGGACCTCCTCCGTAAGCACCGCCGGGACATCGCCACCTGCCTCGACACGGAGAAGACCTGCCTGCTCCTCCTCAACTCTGACGTCCTGACCGACCGGGAGCGCACCGTGATCGAGCGGGAAGAGTCTCCACCGGAGCGGGCCCAGACCCTGCTTCGCATCCTCCCCACCAAGGGCACCACGGCGTTCCACGCCTTCCGCCAGGCTCTGAAAGATCAGCGCCGAGACGACCTGGCGGCCCTCCTGGCTGGCGAGCCCGGAAGAGTTTACAACCCCGTCAAGAACTTCGCCAAGCCGGTGAGCCACTTCTACACCTCCGAGGACGCCAGGCAGGTCAACCTGGCCATGGAAGGCGGGCGGTTCGTCGTCGTGCTGTCCGGCATCACCGGCTCGGGGAAGACCCAACTCGCCCTGTGGCAGGCGCAGCTCTTCGTGGAGCGCCATCCGACAGCCGTGGTGTGGCGGCTAGACGGCCACGACAAGAAGAGTTTCCTCACCGACAAACAGAACCTCCTTCAGGCGCTAAAGGAAAAGGTCCCGACCGATGACACCCAGCTGGACGACTGCGTGGCGAAGGCCCTCGACAACCGGAAGACTCCGGTCCTGCTGATCATGGATGACCTGGACGACGGCCTGTTCCTCTCGCCCGCCTTGTTGAAACCGAGAAAGGAGTCAAAGATCCTGCTCATCACCCACCGCAAGCGTCTCCAGCAGCCGTCAAACGTCTCCATCCCGGAAGACTCCTACATCACCGTCAACGGCTTCTTGAAGGAGGAGGCGGTGGAATTTCTGCGGATGAAGCTGCAGGACCATCCCGCTGACGAGCTGCGGAGTTTGGCGACGACGTTCAGCGGTCTCCCCCTGGGGCTGGCGGCCGCCCGCAGCTACCTGTTCTACGCCAAAACGAGCGTGGAAAACTACCTGACTCTTCTGGAGAAGAGAGAGACTGCGTCCAAACTGGAGGAGAAAGCGGACAAGTAAGTATTGTTGGATCTGAATATTCCATTTTAGATATCAACAATTTATCTGATAGTGCTATATCAGTTACTCAAAGGATCACCTCTACTGCCATCTGAAACCAACACTCAAATTCTCGCTATCACACAGTTATACTTATCTAAAACTAAGCGGTGTCTTCACTAACATTATTTTGTTTAATTCTGTTACTGTACATCCGACGTTACCCATTTGATATTTTTGTCTGATCATTTTATTAATTATGCTACCACTACGTATTGGTTTCTTTGAATGTTGAAATAAAAAAGTATCATTGACATGTTATTGTAACTTACTAGTAGTACTAAGTCGTTGTTTCAAGTGCTACTGTTAAACATTGTTTCTAAATGAACTTTCGTATATTAGTAATTCGAACCGCCTGTGATAATAATAAAAATGACAGATAATGTATTTTGACTTTATCAGGTGGATGTCGCAGTTCTACGAAAGACCGGAGGACCAGAAAGCTGGCAGAAACCTTTTTGCAGCCCTGCGTCTGGCAGTCAGCAAACTGGACCAACAGGTTAGCAACTTTCCGAACGAAAACGAAAAAAAAATATTTGAATTGGCAACGGATGTAACGTTATATAAGGGACTGCCACGGAGCGAAAGAAAAAAATTGGCGTTGTGCGACAGAGCTGTAAAGGTTTCTCCTAACGCAAAATTTAGGACCGTAACACGACCTCCTCTTTTCTCTTCTTCCCCTTGCAGACACGGTCCATGTTCCAGCTGACCGGCTACATGGACAAGAGCAGGATCCCCATCGTGGTTCTGAAGGAGGACGTGCAGGACTCCCCCGCCATGAGGAACGTGGCGCTCAACCATCTCGTCATGCAGGTGGAGGACCTGTCTCTGGGGACGGTGGAGGGCATCGACAACGACCGCGTCCTCTCCGTTCACGAGGTGCGATGGTGTGGGGCTTGACGGGGGTACAAAGTACAAAGCTGTTGTCTAGAGAAATGTTGCAGTTAAGATCACGGAATTAAATCTGGCTGACCCTAGGGCCACGCAATTCAGTCTAACAAAATCGTTTATAAATTTACTGCAATGTGGTTTTGGAATTTCCCTTATGTTCATAAATAAACCACTTATTATTAACGATCATTATCATAAATGACAACCATGAATATGATATGTACAAAAATGGGAATTCCATTCGCGCTGTCTCTTATATATAGAGTTTTGTATGGATCAGTTTCAAAACAAAAGAAAGGTTGATCAGTATTGTAATAGAATATTAGTTAAGCTTTAATCATATCGCTGAAACCATTGTCTCTTATCTTGTCCACTAGGTGACCCAGCTGGTGATGCGTCTGTCGTTCACCGAGCAAGAGGAGAAAGAACGTCTGAAGAAGCTGCAGGACATACTCCTCAAGTACTTCGTCAAGGACAACCGATACACCAAGTACGTTACCGATGTCCAATCCATGTTTTGATCTTTTGGTGCATAGATTATGCTTTGCACTTTTTTTACATGTGTTTTGTCAACTGTATTTATCATAATTTCTTTCACGTTGACAATTTTGGGATATATTTAGTATGTTACAAATGTTTTAAATTATCTGATATCCATGCCACAATGTATATGAATGTAATGATATCCATAGCAAAAAAAACGTCATTTTTAATTTAAAAACTAATGTAGAAACCGCAGTAATGGAAACCAGACAGGCGATGTCTACCAAAGCTGATTGTAGCATATTCCTTGGAAGTATTATAAAAACGCACAGACTTGCTTTGTCACATTTATTCTAAAAGTGTTGTTTTATTCTTTTGTGATTTGTATGTTTATATTGTAATCTGTATTGTACTCATTTTGTTTTGAATAGTCTTGAAATGAAAATTTAAAAAAAAAATCACTTCGCAGATCCGGCAGACTTGCTGAACTCCTCCAGCCGCATGTTGGAAAGGCCCTGCGGTACGCCAAGGCCGTTAACGACGACGGGAGGTTCTCCCTGGCCCTGGCCCGTCTGAGCGAGGTGTACGGCTTCATGAACACCCAGTGTGGGATGCCTGGTAACGCCGAGGAACACCTCAGGGCCGCTAAGGTACGCAGGACATGTTAGAGAAAGCTTATTTGAACACCGTTCTAGTTGTTTTCACGTGAGCGTGCATACAGATTCAACACACACTACAATCTTGATCGTCCTGGACTAATTAGTGTGAGTTGCCCCAAGAATTCACTAAGATCTTGAAGTCACTAAGATCTTGCTTGATTGATAACATGCTTTATTTAATTTACTACTATTTGGATTATACTTAACTATTTTATTGTTTCTTTGTATATTTTCATATATTGTTGAGTATGTTGACTTTGGAATATATTCTGATGTTGTTGTCCTGTTTGTATGGTCCTCCCGGACTTCGTGGAAAATTTCAATAAACAGTAAACCAAATAATAGACAAGTAAAAAAAATGCTGAATTTCGGTTTAATTTTTTCCTGACAGGATCATATTGAGGACCTCGCCAAAATCGACTGGCGGGACGTGAACTACCAGGTGATTGAAAAGCTCCAGGCACACACCCGCGGTTACATCTCCATCGACGAGCAGGGCAGCGTGGAAGAGAAGAGCGTCAAGGAAGCCGAAGTCCTGTACTGGAAGCTATCCGAGGCGAGCAAGCGGCTCCCCGACGAGGTTTTCACCACCATGATCCAGAGCCGGGTGATCGTAGACCAGGACTTGGCTCTGTTCCGCGCGCTCGGCAAAGCCCCCGCCGGCCTGGCCGAGTCCGTCAGGAACAAGGAGCCGCTGACACAGGCGCAGTACAGGAAGATGGTGGAGGACGGCATCGCCATTGACGTGGAGCGCATGAAGGAGGCGTACCTACCCGAGCTGTACGCCTCCATCAACTACTCACTGGGACGCTGCTTCTTCTACATGAAGGTGTGGAGTCATTCTGACCATCTCCAGATTTCAGGCAGTGTGAATGTTATTCCACTTCATTTTAAGAAAGTTTATTGTGAATTCAATCCAATGCCAATGGCTCATTCCAAAGACATGATAAAATTATAGTAAACAGTAAAAATAACCATAAATATTACTAGTAATGCTACTTTTAATATAGTTATTGTTGGGTTTGATTTCTTTTCTGTGTACAAATTAGTATGACATGCCTGACGTTTTGTGAGAAATACGAATTGGGAGGTGTTAATAGAATTTTATGCTCCTCTGCATTTTCTGTACAATATTTACATATGCTATCGTCAACAGATAATTGTTTGTTGTATATCGTTAACAGATAATTAATTATATATAGTTGTCTTTGTGGTGATCTCATTATATTATCTAATGTCTTCAAACGCAGGAGAAATACGCAAACGACCCAGCGGGAAAAGACAGTCTCATCAGAAGCATGCAGCTGGCCTACTACGTGTGCGACCAAATCAAGAAGCACACTGGGATACCAGTTCTGCACAGGTACCTTTCTGAGACCAACGCACTTCTGTACCTGCGTCTGGAAGAAGAAGGAAAGGTAAGCGAAGTGCACGTGATTGACACTTGATTTTAGCTTCTGCGAGGCATCGGGAAGCTGTAGCCTCCTTCGGAGACTTGTACGGCTGCGGCGTATTTATATTCGGGGAGCGACGCGAGTTGCTAGTATGCCAGGGAGGGAGTCTTTTATTGGCGGCAAACTCCCTGTCACTCCCCACAAGTCTGCGAAGGAGGCTAGGGAAGCGGCTAGAAAGAGTAGAAATTGGCCAAATAGACGATATTCTAGGGGAGTTGGTCCGCGTACAGTTTGCCTCTCTTAGCGCGGACCAACTCCGAAGCCTGATAGAGCCTATATTGTTTCGACTATTAGAGTTGACTTCTTCAATTACTTGTCTAATATTCCGAACAACGTTACTGCACGTTTACATTCAGTTCAACTGTGCTGCTATTTCACAACCATTCATCAAGTCCGCGCGTTTTATTTCCAGAGTCCAGACGACCTGAGGAGGGATATCAAGTACGCCACGAAAAGGTACTCGGAGTTCGTGGAGGGGAGAGGAGAATACTTCGAATTCGGCGTCCTGAAGAAGTCCGGCCAAGACAGCTACAGGTATTCTAAAGTTTTCGCAGTCGAAGATGATTGTCAGTATCTTCATAAACGGGGCCTCATGTGGTTTCTGACTCCAAAACTGGGATAAATCCAATTGGCCACTTGATCATGCATTTTGCCTAATAGTATGTAGTGCAGTCTGTAGTGTTATGCTGGAATTTTCCCTTTAGTAGTATTCTAAATGGATCATTATCTCAGTGTGTAATTTATTAAGTATTATTTGTGGATTTTGTTTTCATTATGTGACTGTAATTCATTATGTAGAATCTGTAACTGTTTTATGCGTAGTTAGTATTATGTATTGACCCTCACAATAACTGGCTGCCTGATGGTCAGAATAATTGAATAAAGATGTCCTTTTTACAAAACCAAGAGGTTTATTCAGCCGATGTTTTGGTGACCGTCTGTCACCTTCCTCAGAGCAGACTGGTTCACATTGTACAGCACAAGTGTCGCTGTAATAGATTCGTCCCCAAACGCAAAATATCTACATCTCTACACCTCTTGGTTCAGTGACTTACCAACCTGATGACACTATTCACGGACGTCAGATTAATGTATTCTTACATCCTCAATAAATTAATCTATCACAAGTATAATTGATATATCTCCAGCGAATCATATCTCACTTGAATATTAATTTTTTTGATCTTTGTTTTACAGCCTGATGATGTGCCAGCGCCAACTCGTGAAGTGCTTCAACGCGCTCATCAAACTTTCCGAGACCGAGGAAGAAAAGCTGGCGTATTTTGAGCAGGCACAGACCGAGTGCAGGTAGGAATTACAACAACATGAGCGGCGCCACATCTTTTTTATCAGTTAATGCACGGGTGCTAGCCTGTAGCTATTAGCTTGTAAACAAAACTGCGCAGGGCACAGAACATATCTTGGACACACACATGCCACTCTGAAAACAATTTATGGAAGTCTATTTATTTATTTATTTATTTATTTCTGTTTTATTTATTTAAACAGGGTAGAAACCTCAGTGCTATTTAAAAACCGTCTCCCAAGACTCTATCAGAAGCTCACCCACCGTCGAGTTTTTTTATAAAGTTTGCTGGACACTGTTTTCGAGCCCCCAAAAAATAAGTAGTTTCATTTGTACTCATGTACCAAGTGGCCAAGTGCATTTTAGTAAGAGACACTGGAATTGATTATGATAACTCAGGAATGATTGATAGCGGTAATGTGGAGGGAGATCTGTGTACTAGCTTAGTCCCGGCTGTTACAGGCTGACTAGTAGATGATGGTGACTAGCATATATATTTCCTGTCTTTTCAATGTACATAACATACATGTAGGTACAGAATGACCGTCACGTATCATGCGTTCTGAATTTTTTTTCCTGTAGGAATATGATCATGCAAGCAGAAAAGCAGGTGGAGAAGGACGCCTATGGAAAGATCGTGGAGCGGCCAGAACGTTTGGCAGTTTTCTACAACACTGCAGGTGGGGACTACGTTTAATACTGCTTTCCAACATATACCTTCTGCTGTAGCATGCATAGGTTTTGGACCAATGCCGCTACCACATGTCGTCAATAGTCATTGCAAGTTAAATGGTATGTTATTGAATCCAATGAGCATTCGAATTTTCATCTGTTTGCTGTTTTTCTTTTTCGAATGAAAACTAAATTCATTCATTCTATCATATCGTCCACAAATAGGAAGGTTTTTTGCTGACGACGGCGACAGTAAGAAACTTGAGGAGGCTCTTGACTGGTTCCAAAAGGCGTACGACCTCGAGACCGAGAGGGGCAAGGAAGACTACCCCCTGTCGGACGCCCTCTTCGGGCTGGCCGAAGGTCTGGTACGGCGTAACCACGGCGACGATCTCGAGAAGGCAGAGGGCTACGTCGGCGAGCTCTTGGAGTTGTACAACAGAAAATGGCCAGGCAGGAAGGATCAGATCAAGAAAGCCCAGGAGATACAAGTTCAGATTGCTCAGCTGAAGTAGACACATAATCTTGCTCGACGAAATGAAATACTGCGCTGAGCCCATGTGCACAGAATCATCTTTGTGTTGAGCTTTTCCGTTTTAAGTTGTGAGTTCGTGTGACAAATGAATGTTTTTAAGTTACTGTGCAGAACTTGTTTGCACACAACTATATACTAATGATTTGGTTGTTACTTGATCTTTTTATTTAAAGGTGATAATGGATATTAAAAGGATTTGTATGGAGCTTTTTAAAACACAAATCAGTACAAAAAGTGGTGATTACATGGGGTACGTAATTTGACGATCGTCATTCCGCTTGAAAAGACCGGCAACCTGGTAACCAGACCCCCGTGAGCTCGGCGCTATCTCTGCGGCGTTGGTAGCGTCACGGGCCGCCAAATCAGTCCCCAATCACCGCGCGCCGGGGGAAGCTTTATGCAGGCGGTTTAGTTTTCTTCGCTTATCGGTTTCTCGCTCTGGTCGGCGCGAGAAGCCAGCGGATGAAGATAAACCAGTTGGATATAGGCCCGTGGTTATAGCTCGCCTGTGCTTAGTAAAGGCTGGAGTAGAAAAATCACCCAAAAGCCCACCCTAAGGTTTGGTACCCAGGCTAGGCAACGATTTACATGCATTCAAAGAAACACAGATCAACAAACCTAAGGGCTCATGCCAAAAAATTGCGGCGAAAGTAATTCTGTGGACACTTTGATTTGAGACACATTTAAGACCTGTCCTCCGGCCTCACCTGGCCAAGAGGTCACTAAAAAACATCGGCAGAAAAGACATGGGCGATATCTTTATCGCCGAACTCAGAACATACCGGCGTAGGGTGTTGTAAGAGCGGGTATACTGGTGAGGACCGCCGGCCGACAGGCGCGGTGTGACGCGGCAACTTATTGTAGTTGAAACTAACTACGAAAACGACAACAAACATGACTTTAACAGCCTATGATAAGGCATGCTTTTACAAGTGCTTCATATGCAACAGTTCGTATTATCGTTAAACGTGACAAGTACCGTAATGTATTATTGTCGGAAGACGACTAGATTTTGTTCGCCTAATATTATAAAGCACTAAAATGGTATCGTCATATTCAAGATATTGCAGCAAACATGAAAATGTTACGATCTACTCAAATTTAAGTCAATGCTTTGTGATCGTAGGGAAGTGTATCAGTACTGTTTTGCATATAAGTGTTTGAGAGTGTAGACATCGTCTGTAATAATAATCATTTAATGTATCGTTTTCATTCATCATAATAACGGAGTAAATACAGCTACGCTGTGTACCAAAATACTTATCCACTTGTTGTGTAATTGTGAAACAGTTTACATACATATTGTGTTAATACACGTAGATCTAGAAAGTGTGACTGACATTTTTAATGGTAATTCATTGTGATATTAGCAAGAGACGTTATTCCCCAAACGTTTGCTTGTAATAATCACATTTTAATAATAATTTGTTTTTTTATTGTATTCTATATGTTGGGTAACGATATGTGCGCTAGTGTGTTTTTGTGCTAATTAAAGTTTCTTTCTCCTCAATATTCTGCTTTTTGCTAACGTGTTTCAAACAGTGGTATGGGACGTTATCAACTGCGTGTGCATTGTGCTGTATTGTTATTATTTGCAACACACCAAGTAATCGTCAAATACATGATCTAATCCATATGTACTTCTGAATACTTGAATAAAGCACTTTTGCCGGAAGACCTTTTTCTAGTGACATTTTTCGTCCACTATATTACCAGTGAAAATCTTGAATACTGTACCATACATAGAGAGAGATAATTTATTCCTACCATGAAGGGACAAAAAACTTATAACTATGATCAGCGCGAGTGCTATTCTTATAAGGTGCTTCATGAAAAAAATGTACATTCATAAAACTTAAAGGCAAAGACGTTTTAACTGCCACTTGAGACACAGTATTCTTGATAATCTTCATTCAACTTCTGCTTAACTCCTCTCACAAATGTCTTACCTTTTTTAGGCCAAAATAATAGGAGCCCAGTGTTAGAAAATAACGTTAACCACCTATAGGCTGCATTTTACTGAGTTATTTTCAATATTGCAGAAGAAAACCAACCTGCCATTTTGCAAACTGTAAAAATTAAGGTTTGGGGTTCAATGGTGTTGGCTTGAATTTGAATTTTATTAATGTTCTGGAAATTTCGCATGTATCTTAATTACATGCAAAATGTATGCCAACAATGACAACATGCAATTTTGTTTTATATGTCATGGGTTTTATGTCTGGACTTATAAGTGTGTATTTGCAGAAAGTTTTTCCAAAGTGCAAAACAAACGTTTGACATTCTGCAATATTGCTGGTGAGACTGGTGAGAGAGAATATTGCCGGACACTGCATGAGAAAAAGCATTTCTACCACTGGAGCCTGACTGAACTTGACCAGGGTAAAGTTAATTATTCTGCAGCATGCTGACGATTGTTAAACTTATTTCAGCTCATCAGGCTGTACACAGTGTGGTGAACCACCCCACACATGGGAGGCGTATTCCAACATGGGACAAATATTCTATAAAAATATCTCGATTTGCACAAAAACGTCTGAATCTGGCAGTAAGCCACCTGGAATACTAAGAAGTTAATACGCTGCACCTTGGAAAACGTGTGCAACCTATGGGATCCAGAATGATATTCTCAATCACGCCTGGGAGTTGGTGACTATGTTAGAAATTCCTCCAAAGCTTGTAAAAGTTCATGCCTATCCTATACTAGCCACCCACTCTTGTATTAGGTAGGTTAGCCTTATAAAATTGTAGTCAATATGTACTAGTACCCTGTACAATTGTTGTGCAATTAAGTTATTATTATGTCAACTATCTCTTTATTCGACATAGGTAACGTTATGTCTTTGGCAATTTGTCGTTGCTTAAGTTTGGATTTATTATATAAAACAGTATAATAGTATAACAAGCGACAAAAACACACAAGTAAGATGGTCCCAGTCTGTATGGTAAAGTGTGTAAGGCATATAATCTGAACGGTGGAAATCCGTTGTTTATTCCAAAATAAAAACACTATCAGGTACATTATAAACGGGCTTAGCACGTTTTAGCACGGGGAAACTTTTCATAAAACTGTCGCGGACTGAAAAATGATACAGTACTCACTAAAGGAACTGCAAAGTACACAAGTCAAGCGAAGAAACGCGACTGTCCTTGTCCTTAGAATGAGTCTTCACCAAGGTTTTGCATACAGCGTACAATATACCCTTCCATGTGTGCCTAGGGGCCATACCAACTCGGGGTTTCCTATGGGGTCACTGTCTGGCAAAATGCAGACTTCGATTGCTGCAGTGATTAATTCACAAGATCTGACAGCAACAGCCCCACTCCTTAATATAGGACGTGCGTGTAATACACAGAAATATACTGTTTTGCCCTCGTGAATGATTATGTAGCAACAGAAACCACGTAGTAGCGCTTGGGCTCTTCAAAACCACGCCCACCGACACCGACACCTGGCACACGCTCAGGCGTGCGCAGAGTGCACCTGTATCGACACTACGTCACAAAAACAAACCGCCCGATGGAAACCGAGTCGGTTAACCCGGTGACCTGTGAATGCGGTGCTAGTTCTGGGGCCATTCCATTTTTCTAGAGGGTGCGGGTCATATTGTACGTTGGAAACAAACACATTAAAGGTACGAGTATGACATCAGGGTAGTTTCCGGAGAGTCAAACCGTCAAGTCGTATGTATGACGACAAGGTAGTTTCCGGAGGGTCATACAGTCATTGCAAACAGTTGCGTGTTGGGAAACACGGTCTGCTATATAAATGTGGTTGCAAAAAGTCGGAGTTACCAAATAACGTGCACGCAGTATTCAAGTTCGGACGACTTACTCTGGGTAAGTGCAATTTTTAATTAATTTTAAGTCTTTGCAATATTGCTGTGTTATTTCTTATTGTGCTTGGATCTTAAGCTCAGGTTGTACTACCGATTATACGTTTTGTAAGCTGCTATCATCTTAGCGAGATCTGTAACGTTATTTTTCTAGATTAGCATGATAAAACAATGTGCTAGTGCACAATTTTTCCTTTGCATAATGCTCGGTGGTAAAACATGCAATCTGCATTTGTATTAAACAGATCATAGTTACATTCTTGGTGCCTTTCAAACCTGTTTTTTTTTTTAATTAAACGTGTTACAACAGGCATATTATTACTTGACGTATTGTGAGCTTGCTTGACGATTTCCAACGTTCAGTAACACCAAGGTCCTTGGTACATGGTAACATATACTATTTTGTTCACTGCATATCCACAAAAAAAAGTGTAGAAAGCGTCTTAGCATACCGAATTCTGATTAATGTCTTGTCCACAGAATTAGAATTGAAATGAATTTCAGAAATAACTGCGAGAGAGAAAATTTGCATTTCTTTGGAATAGTTACAGAGCTCAGTTGGTATTATACCATGTGTAGTAACACACCATGTGTAGTAACACATCACTGGTTAGAAATGTTAAAAAGGCCTTGGACATAAAGACCGTAATCTTCTTTGGACAGCTTTAGAAACCAATAATTTTTGTCCATCATATTATGTATATAGAAATTTTTCGGTGATATATGTGTATGTAGTTCTACAGAGATCCTCTGACAAATACAATTTTCTCTTGATTTTATTTCAACTAGATGTTTTGATTTTAATTTTCCAGACGCAGTTGTTTAGGTTTGTGAAATCTTGAAAACGAGCCAGAAATGATGAAACTATTCTTGGAAACAAAAAATTCTGGCTTCATTTAAAATCAAGGATTCAAATTAAGTTGACAAAGGGTGCCGCTTTTTTGTGATTTCGGTTTTTTTTTTAATTCCAACATGCAATCACCAGACGCGGTGACGGCACACTCAAGTTTTTTCAACTTATATTAATGCCGCCACCAACACAGGGGACAAATACATGACAGGACAATACTCATTTACACCTGAGCTAAGTGAGGAAAGCCGTGTAAAGTGCCTTTCCCAAGGGCACAAGATCGGTGGCATGTCAGGACTCGAACCCGGGACTCTAAGTTCCGAGTCGCGTACACTGCCGCTATGCCACACGACCCCACTATTTCGGTTTGAGAACAAAGAATTAATTAGTTGATATTTAAGTTTTATTATTTTTAACGTAATCGCCTTTCGACCTTTGTAAGATCGAGATGTCCTTGGGCTTTCACACATCATAAAATCATATCATGAATTAAGATGAGATATAGATGCATGGATTTGTGTGGTGTTGCACGTTGTCGACATAATGCAGTATGTGAGATGACTTGTATTCACCGTTAGTCTACACCAGACTCCTTGGCCATAGAGGGTCCAGTTTGCAGGCAAACTGGATCCCCTATATATGGCCGGCAAACTTCTCTGGCCAAATATATTTAGGCCGATTGCTACTATTTATTCAGCCTGCAAAGGAGCCTGGTGGAGACTTATTCACCGTAGCCACTGGCACGACCGAATGTCGCTTGACTATTTATAACCACCAAGCAAATTGAGCAGGGCATACATGTACGTATGTCGTCGTTTCTTGCAAACAATCTTATTTTCCCAATGTTGATACATATGGACAAGTGCTTTGTTATAGCATCTAAGTATATGCATTAGTTTTCTTTGCAATGTATTTGTTGCTGTTAATTCTTTTTAATTATTACAATAGTTTCATGATTATTATTTGTTAATTCTGAAGGAGGTGGGCTCTATATAAGCCCTCTAGGCTTTCTACTTTTCCCCTTTATTCTTTGATTATTATATGTATACTATATGTGTGAAAAAATAAGAAGAAAACAAAGTGTTGTGCTAACTTTTCGTACGTGCGTTTTCAGGTAACGGTCACGTCTTTAGACCGCACTTTAATAGTCCAAAATGGCGACGAGCGCTCGGCCCGAAATCGCGCCCCGACCGACTAACATGAGCGAGCCGACTCCTCACTTCTTACACACGGCAGTCTGCGAGCAGCTGAGGGAGAAACTGGAACGGGAATCCTCGCTCACGATTCTGCTGGGAATCTGCGGGTCCGGGAAGACGCAGTTGGCGCTCTGGCTGGCGGCGGAGTTCAAGCTACGGCACGGGGACGCTATACTGTGGAGGTAAGGCTTTTGTTTATTCCAACATTTCGACACACTCAAGTTTTTTCAACTTATTTTATGCCGCCACAAACGCAAAGGACAAATACAAGACAGGACAGGACAGGACAATACTCATTTTCACTTGAGCTAAGTGAAGAAAGTCGTGTTAAGTGCCTTAAATTTCCCAAGGGTACAAGATCGGTCGGTGGCCTGTCAGGACCTCTTGGTTCCGGGTCGAGCACACGACCGCTGAAACTTATTTTACAGGTTCAGTAGTAGTCCTCATCAAAGTTACGCCATGTTGATTTGATTATATCGATGACATCCTCTGGGAATCCCAGAACTGATGCGTGCGTGCGAAAGTTTGTCTTCATTAAACAAAAATTTGTCTTCAGTATGAAATCTACGTGGTCATGAAGGTTGAACAAATGACTAAATATATTCTATATTCTACACTATTCATTTTTTTTCACATCTTCTTCTTTTTCTTTGGAATTCATATTGGCATTCTACGACATTAGTATCGTTTTCCTATTTTTTTTAATTTACGGCATATATTTGCTCTGCTGCAACTGCTTTGTACGATTTACAGTATGGTTGAAAACTTTTTTTGAAAACGGACGAAAATTCATGCGCGCGCGGATGTCAATCGTATAATAAAAATCAACGGAGCCTCATGTCTATGAATATTTAAAAAATAACTGCAGAATATGGCGTTGAGACAAGATGTGCTAACTTTTCGAAAAGGCAGTGGAATTGTTATGGCGTTGAAATGTCTGATGCCTTTCTACGTTGTGAATTGAATGTTGTGTGCACCTCGTTCTTACATGTACTAAATCTGCAATAATGATACTTCTTAGTTTTGCAAATATACAAATATCTTTGCCTTGTTGCTGATACCGATGTAAAGCATCAGCTTAATGACCGAATCAGCCCAAGAAAAGATATAGAAGTTTAGTAGCATATACGTGGAGAAAATGCTATTGCATTCATATTTGTCAATTGCTGATGTTAGTGAATATTACAATATACGCTTTCCGTGAAGGACACAACATACGCTTTTGCACGAAGACTGCCTTTTGCATCTACATGTATCATTATGTATATCAGTCAAGGACATTATACTTGAAACGTTTTCTTGTAGATGTATGTAGCTTTATAGTTATGGGGCATTGGGCAAATATCAGATCATACTTTTCCCTTGTTATATAAGAGAAAAAATGACTGAACAAGCTTATATGACCTTGTCTTTATCTACGTACCCGTGTTATAATTCTAGAAACGCCACAAGTTGGTATGTTTTATACAGTTAGAGGTCGACTGAACAAATTATAACCAGAACACGCGATTTTGTATCGCTTAGTTTTATACAGAAGCACACCCTGTAATACGTTACGTCCTTGGCCTATTTCCGATCGGCCTGAGAATAGTAAAATTTGCCGCTGACATGTATTCCGTACGTCGTCAAGTTGCCGCATACACATGCACATGCACATGCATTTTCTGTACGTAGGATTTAGTTTTGTTCGCTGTAGTGTGGCGTCGGGTGGCGTAGTGGTAGAGCGCTCGACTATGAAACGGCGAGACCCGGCTTCGATCCCGAGTTGTACCCCGCCCCAACGTTGTGCCCTTGGGAAAGGCGCCGGCACTTTACGCAACTTTCCTCACTTCACCCAGGTGTGAATGGGGACCTAACTTTGGTTGGGGAAAGTCGTATTGAGGTCACTTTGTGGCGCCAAATGGCAGCCGCACAGACCCTTGCGACAGTTCCACAAAAATGTGTGGAACAACTATGTTATATGTATCATGTGTATTATGTGATTGTAAACCCTGCATCAATTCAGCGCTACAAAAGGCTGCGATTGCACGGGTTATTTTTGACCAACAAACCATTTATATATAATAGTAGACCATACGAAAGCCCCTGTATTTTTTCTAGTCTAATCTTTTGTATCTTGACAAAAGTGATGATTTTCGCCGTAGGTTGGACGCCAGCAGTGCAGACAGCATGGCGAAGACCAAGGCGGGGCTTCTCCGATGCCTGACTGGGCAGACTGGAAAGGAAGGAGAGGAAGAGGACACCGCGATAGAAAACGTAAATGTGAAACAAACTTTTTATTTCATACCTGGAAACTCAAAAGGGCCATTTGACATTTCCTTTATGCCCAGTACATTTTCATTTTTACTCCATTGCATTCTAAACATTCACTTGCGTGGGATGTAGGCTGATTTTTGTTTGTTTAGGAAATAGGAGAGACACAGAGCTCAAGTGAACCATACACGCTGGCACTCTTACCCTCGAAGAAGACGATGGGGCCACATGTTAGAAAACTTTATTCAAGCCCATCTGGTTTTTCTTTGTAGATACATTAAGTCTAGCTATAAAGCGTGTAGTTGAAGAAAAGTTAAGTCATAGAAAAAGCGTCCAAGGTGTTACAGACTCAGTCCCTATAACTGCTGGACCGCCAACTGTTTTCGAAAGTAAAAGGACATGTTCCTCTTTTGCTTTCGAACGATGTTTGCAATTCATTAACTTGTAGTTTGAGTCTTGTTTAATATGTGTTCTCCAAACTTAAGCCTCGGTCACAACCCGCCGTGCGCGTGCTTTTTGTTCGTACGTTTTATTGAGGGGGGGAGGCCACGTCTGCAGGGAAGGACTGGCTTGAGCAGTACGTCACCGCACGTCACTCTCACGGTTGCGCAAGGTGTAAGTATGTGGTCTGCACGCCACGTCTGGCCGTGAGCGGTTGCGTGCATCGTTCGTTGCGCAAGTGGTTGGTGAGTTGTACGAACTTACAACGTACGATCTCTGAGCGATTGCCACTTTACCGTATGCAGGCCGTACTTACACGAGCTGCTTACGTACGGTGCGTACCGGTACGTACAGGGCACGCGCGTACTAGCTCGTACGGTGGGTGAATCCGCCCGCACGCAGAGAGAGTTTTACAGGCACTTAAAGTGCTACGGCGTGTCTGCGTGCTCCCAAATCTTTGACTCCGTACGGAGGTGGTACTCACTGTGGGTACCAACACAGACCTCCCAGCCTGCATTAAGCAGGAAAGAAAGGAGGATAGAAAGAACGAAAAGAATTCAAGGAATGAACGGTTGAAGTGTCCTCTCAGAACCTCAAAACTTTATTCACCTGTCTTGGTTAATGTATTTGGAAAGTTTTCATTTCTAACAACAAACATAGTTTTGTAAACGTTTGTAACATAGAATTGATTAGCAGCTGTATAAGACATGAAGTACAACATGTATGCTGAAAGCAGAGACAAACGACTCGTGTTCTAGAACTAATGTAGTATAGGTCGAAACTTTTGGTATGCGCCTTTGGGTACTGCATGGAGTTAAAAAAGAGAGGTACTGAATATGCCTGGTTAATGATTAAGTAACTTCTCAGTGGGTGACAATACTGTACCATTTCGACCTGGGAAATGATGCGTTTTTTTTTTAATATTTATCAATTTATTATTTTCTTTTTCTTTTTTTGCTTTACAAAATCGGTTTTGTAGTATACGTACAAACAAGCCCATGACAAGGATCGAGTTAACGTTACAGCTGGATACCTGGTAAAACATTACATTCTGGGCAGAACATGTCGCTCTGGAAAATATTTCTAACAACTTTAATGATAACCTTTTTTTCCTTCATTTTTGAAGTATAGTATAATAAACAAAAAAGTATACATATATATATGGCACTGAACTTTTTTTTTGCTTTAGCGTTAGGGAAATGCCTTTAACGTTGGCACGATCTGTTCGATTTGTCACGCCTAAAGATAAAGTATGTTCAGAAAAGACCACCTATAGTTCATGCATGATCAAACCATAGTAAGGTAGTAGTTCACAATGTTCCACAGCTTCTATTGCTGCTCTTCGAGTGTCTCAGAAAAGGTGAACAGGTCGGTGGTTGTGGTCTCTTGTATGTGACGCAGTTTTTTTTACGCTCCCTTCTCGTGCGTCTCCCGGCGCTCCTCCTTGCCGAGTTTACCTGCTGGCTCCATCCACACGGGGCTGGCGGGGCGGCCTGCTGGCTCCATCCACACGGGGCTGGCGGGGCGGCCTGGTGGCTCCATCCACACGGGGCTGGCGGGGCGGCCGAAACGCTTGGCCTTGTCCACGGTGGCTCGCACCTTCTCCTGTATGGAGGAGAAACAGGAGTACAGTCATGTCACATAGGCCAGCCACAGCCCTTTGGTAGTGCGATATCGATGTAAAATTGTGAACATCTCTTTACGCTTTTATTCCGTGTATTATTTGTCGGATATACTGTCTGTTCTGTGTTTGTCTTTAACACCCAAGGACGATAGGACGTAGGGGTTATGTTTTTCACAGGCAGAAAATAATTCTAGTATGTACCTGGCGTCTCTCCGCGGCATCTGCCTGACGTGCCTCCAGTGCCTCCGCTGTGGCCGTCTTCGCCACTCGGGCCCGACGCTTCTCCATGCGGGCCTCCATACGCCTCCTCTTCTTGCTCTCGCGTGTAGCTATCGCATCCGACTCGCTCATTGTCGGTTTGATGAAGAAAGCGGTTGACTTTGCATCACATGGCTTCTTTGCTGCCTTCCTAGCAGCCTGGTTGGCTAATTTCCGGGATCTCTTGGCAAGAATGTCCTAGGTGAATATTAATGATGAGTACTTGTCTCAAAGTTTCGTTTCCTATTGTTCTTGCATTGGTCTGTCAATCCTTCCATCTAGCTTTCCACTCATTTACGTACTTCTTTTTACGTTATTTTTGCAACATATATTAAAAGATAAACTTACCCGTCTCCGCTCGTCTGCCTCATTCAACTGCGTCCTCAGTTCGTTGGTAGTTCCGGCGATTCTCTTCTTCACCATCTCCCGCCTCTCCTCCATTTTGCGATCTAACTTCTCCAGCCTGACTGGGCGGCGCGGGGGCGCGCTTTTCGACTCGAACGCTGAGGCGGTCTTCGGGTCCGCCACCTCAAAGGCCACGGAGGTCGGCTGGCATTTGATTGGGATTACTCCCGCCTGTCGCAGGTCGGCTAGTACGTCGTCCGACGACTTGGTAGACCTGGCTTGGGACAGCGGAGCCTGCACTACTGGCACGAGGAATACTTCTGGAATAAACCGAAGTACGGTTAAGCGGCATGCACTGTCGGTCATGGAGCAGCGAAGTCAAGAGAAAAGTGGTATCAATAGACTTGGTTATGCCGATAGAGTTAAAAAGACATGAATGGCAAAAGCTATTGTGTTTATCTTTGGCGGTATTACACTCATGAAGTGTCCTGTTGTAATTACCATCCGGTAACGCGGTGAGCGCGGTGAGAGGCGGTGCAGAATTCAAGGGTTACTATATCAGATTCCGGAGGGTTCACCGCAAAAGTCCTCGATCCACGTTACTTACCGTCATTCCCCCTGTCCATAGACATGTCCTGAGGCTCATCTGACTCCCTCGGTCCATCATCATCTCTTTCTCCAGCTGGTGTGACTTTATTGGTTTTGATCATCGAGCAACAGCTCAGTATATGTACGATAGTTTCCCACATGGCGTCTGATTAGGACGACGTTTGTCAGGGAAATGTGGCCAGTGGAACGTTGTTGTTCCAAAGATCGCTGGGAGACAGAGAGACGTCACAAACGGTGGACATCGTGGATGATTCGAACATGTAGAACGGGGGTGCCATATTCACGACAAGGTAGCTTAAAAAAACAGCAACATACGGACAAAAAACATGTACGTCGTGTTGTGCCCCTCGCTCAAAATGTTGATGGGTTCTTTAGTAGAAGTATAAAGTATAAAGATATAGAACAGCAGCAACGGCTAATGCATAAAACCACTTTGCGAGGAGCCAAAAACAGTTCCTCAAGCAGCTGGATATGATTTTGGAAACGGTCAGACGCTTCAGGTAGCATCCACTACCTTTCGTAAACCTGCCATTCTCCTGAAGTCTCTAGTGTCATTGACGAACGGTAGTGCATGCTATCTGAAACGTCTGACTGCTTCCAAAATCATATCCAGTTGATTGAGTAACTGTTTTTGGCGTATCTTATTACCTGGATTTCTAACTTTTACCGACGCACTTTGTGATAGCATTGCAGCTGACTGGCGATTACTATGATATAATATTGTGTAAGATTCAAATTTAAAGTTCTAAAAGACATGTTTATTATCGCCGAACCAACAGGCTATAAGACAACTGAAGGTCCCCATGTTTGTTTTGATTGACGACCTCGACGAAGAAGAAAGGCTGCCGCCATTTTTACTCAAGTCCCAGCCTCGCTGTCACGTCGTCATCACCACACACAACCGGAAGTTACTGAAGGGGAGCATCATGGGACCGGAAGTCATCCTTGTGAATGGGTTCAACAGAGAAGAGGCCTTCAGTTTCTTCAACCAAGAGTCGCAGGCACAGGTATGTTTGTCGACTTAGACGTCAAATGATTGCCTTCTAATTTTTCTTCTTTTTTGTCCTAAACATTCTTAGATGTTCTTGTTCAAGTACAATATTTGGCGTTGTAGCAACTTGGTTGACTTCTAGTAGCAATGGATGTAAAAGGTGTTGTTGTTAGTTAGTACAATACAGTACATTACATTACATTATTTATTAAGTTACACTGTGTTGTATTATTCGTCCTCATCATGTTTTCGGTTTGGTTAATTTCTGCACACATCTTGCAATCTACTTTGTTACTTATCTAAAATGTTTCCATACGATTGTATTATGTTTTACTCACTTGGAAATCAGCTCATGTAGCTCTAGAAGCTACCCAGATGTCTCAAAGACGAAATGAACATATAAATAGATAAGTAGTTATTGCAAAATTTTAATGTAACATTCCTTATTTTTTGTACATGACATATGATGCGTAATCAGCACCTCGAATCATAGCAAAACGTACTTCATGATTTCATCATCATCTTCAGGGTTTTGACAGAGCAGAGGTGTTGACGTTGGTTGACAAGTTTGACGGACTGCCCCTGGGTCTGGCTGCATCCCGAGGCTACATGGCGAGGTGCCGAATCAGCCCGAGGGCCTACCTACACTTACTGGACGAGAAAGCCGCCGTCAGCAGGATTGAAGAGGAAGAAAGCAGGTTCTATCATCATGTTTAATTTTGATAACGATATTACATAATAAGTCCATGCTGATTTGATTATATGGATGGCATCCGCGCGCGAATGAATTTTCGTTTCGAAAAAAGTTTTCGACCATACTGTTAATCCTACAAAGCGGCTGCAAAATGAGCAAGAACTGTATATGCCGTAAATTGCAAGAAAATATTGGAAAGCGATTATAATATCGTAGAATACCAAAATCAATTCCAAAGAAAAGAGAAAAATTTGAAGAAATGAAAATGAAGAGTCTATTATTCGCCATACCATACATTGTGTGTTGAATCATTTGTTCAACAATCTTCATGAACACGTAGATTTCATAATGAAGGCAACTTTTTTGGGGGGGTGCGGGCAAAGTTTTTTTTTTTTTTATTTGCACGCTCGCATCAGTTTTGCGGTTCCTGGAGGATGTCATCCGCATGATCAAGTCGACATGGCCTATCTTAAAATAGAAGGATCTTCCCTGTGTTGAGTCTTATGTTATGGCAATCTATATTTCTATATGACAATACGATTCTGTTCGATGTCTTTCGAGGGCATGTTTGGAAGTTGCCTGACCAGTTGTTGAACGTTCCCACTCACCAGGTGGATCGGGCGGTACTACGAAAAGCCTGGCACGAAAGACGGAGCCATCAAACTGCTGAACCTGTTCGCTGCGATCCGGATGGCGGTGGACAAACTGAGTCCAAGCGTGAGCATTCGTTCTCTGCTACTTGCTTATTGCTACACACACAAAAAAAAACAGTTACTAGTACTCAAGCAACTGGATATGATTTTGGGAAACGGTCAGACGTGTCAGGTAGCATCCACTACCTTTCGTCAGTGACACTGGTGAGATTTCAAGATCTACAGGTCTATAACCACGAACTTTAACTATTAATTGATATGCAAAGAAAGTGAAGACAAACTTTTGCTAGTCTAAAAAGCCAGTAGTACTGAATAAAGTTACTTGAGTAATTGCTTTTTGGCGTATTTTATTACCTGGATGTCACCGACGTTGCTTATTGCTCGCTTGTTTTCTACATGTGCAGTCTCCTTTACCATCCAAAAGAACGAAAGTAACCGTTACTGATGACGCGATGAACTGTAATATGATTTTAAACTGAACATGCAACATTTAAGACACGACGTCTGTCAGCATTTTATTAAAGGACGTATGAAAGAATATGAGGCAAAATGATTCTAGTGTACAATTTTATCAGGTAGGTACAGAAGGTATAGTCCTGATCTTACTTTCTTCATAAAACCATCTTTCATTAACAGATAGAATGTTTACGATTTGGTGTTCTTACTTGTCTTCGCCCCATGTAGGTTGTTTCCATGTTGAAGCTCGCAGCCTTCATGGAGAATACCAACATACCGCTGCTGGTGCTGACGGAAGACGCGGGCACGCCGCACATGCGCCAGGAAAGAGCAGACGCCCTGGAGCGCGAGGCGGAAAGTCTGTCTCTGGCCACAGTGGAGGGCGACGGGGAAAACAGGGTTCTTTCTCTGCATCGGGTGAGCTGGTTTACTTTTGGAGTTCAGAAACATCTTCACTCACTATCACTCACTTGATTCCCTCGGCTCCAATGAGGGTTTTCCGTCTCTTCCTATCGTTCATTTCAACCATCAGTTTTTCTGTCAAGCTCGGTGTTGTCTATCAACTGGTTAATGTACAATTTAGGTACATAAAACAGTCTACAATTAAAGGAGTTTAAAGGCAAAACTTTTGCACCGACACAAAAAGGTAAGTGCTCTCACCTAGAGCTTTCGACCTGTCACTCTGGTCTTCCCCATCAGTATAGACTGACCCAGTGACACTTGTGATGCCACGTGGCATCTCTGAAGTGTGACGTCAACACTGGTTCAACGCTTTACGTGAGAACATTTTACCCATGTGTTGGAACAAAAGTTTTACCTTTGAAAATGTAAGTAACAAACACAGATGAACTTTGATGAGTCTTCAAAGCTGTTTTCTGGTAGGTATATAGTATTTCGTATACTTTTGAATCGTACATTGTGTGCATCACAGACACTAGTTATATCTCCGTACTTACCTCCGCATTGTTTTGTTTGTACAACGCAGGTGACACAGACATCGATGCAGCTGGCCATGACCGAGGAGGAAGAAAAAGAAGTCGTCCACCGGCTTCTGAACATCCTTCTCACGTACTTTGTGAAGGACAACCGGTATTCCAGGTAAGAGAACACATATCTCTGTACTTTCCTTAAATAGGGTACCTCGATAATTTAGTTTTGTGTGAGAGATTGATTTTATTCTATTCGCTCCAAGTGTAGGACTAAAATATACATTGCTTATCGAGGCCTTCTCTCCACACACATACAGATGAAAAAGTAACATCTACAAAAAACAAAAACAAGGTACAAATAACAATACAAAGACAACAAAGAAGTACAAAATACGCTGGTGTACGAATCATAACAAGTCGAATAAAATGACCAATCTGTAAAATAAAGTTGAAAACCACACCAAAGATTTAACAATCGTTCACAAATGACAAAGAAGAGTTGCCCCTGATACTTTTTGAGCATAGGATGTTGCCAGTGGTGTTGCTTATGTCAAAAAGGAGGATATTGTTTTAAGATGATAACATAAAGTAATTATGAAATAAAAACTTTAACTGCCAACACAATAGTGAATTGGGACTTATAAAGTGGAGTAAGTCCCAATTCATTGTAGTGTTGGTAGTTAAAGTTTAGTCTTTATTTGATAATGACTTACCAACACAGATGAACTTTCATGCTAACATATAAAGTCGTTCGTTGATGTACAAATTTGATAGATATGTGTATGGAGCAGATGTACGTTGATCTATACAATACGTCTTCAATATGTTTTGCTGCCTTTCCTTCCTCAGTTCAGGACAGTTAAGTTACAGTCTGATGCCTCACGTGGAGACTGTACTGTCCCACGCCAGCCGGATCAGCAGGGACGACCACCGCCTGACCCGGGCTCGTCTGTACGAGGTGCTGGGGTTCCTGTACACACAGAGAGGCATGGCCGCAAAAGCGGAAGGCCCTCTCAGGATCGCAAAGGTAAGTCTTGATTATCATTTTTGGTATTGTTATGTGATTCTATGTTTTACTTTATTATGGGTTCACCACACCACGAAGTGGTGTGGTGAAACCATATTGCTTTTTCTGATGTTTCTTCTTCTTCTTCTTCTCCTCCTTCTCCTCCTGCCATTTTTTAAATGGATTTAGCTTCTTCATTTTAGGGCCTAAGGTCCTGAAATTTGGTATGGAGGTACAGTGGGCAAATACCCCTAGGCGTTTTTTAAATTATTGTGATACAGGCTTTTAGAATGGTTTTATTTGAGTTTTTTGGCTGTGTTATAGCAAATGTATTACTGTGTTAGTGTGCCTTGTTTACCACGTTTGGGCATGAGTCATCACAATGGAATGCAGGGCATCAACCGATAGGCATGCAGCTTTCCTCTATACTTCTTGCTGATTGGCTGTTGGGATTTAACTTGATTAACACCTGCACAGATCATTTCCATACTGACAGTATGTCTGTATTCAAGTGTTTTGGTAGGTATTTCAAGCTTTCCTGCTCCAGCATTGGAATGCGGGGCATGGACGTTTTTTTTTTTTTGAAAATCAACAGTTTGCATTATGCAATTAAAAATCCTAACCAATAAAGTAGGGAATAGCTATCCAACTGTTGTTTTAGTTGTATTTTACTTCATATTATAGTTATATCAATGTAAATCATTGTTTTCCCTTGTGTTTCTCATTCTTTCCCTGCCATGTCGTAAAATGTGGTGAACCCATCGCTGTATTTGCTCCAAAGCAAATATTGGCCTTTCTAGTTTATGTTTACATCCGCAGAAGGAAAACAAATAAAGTCAATGACCTGGATCAAACGTATGCCTCCGTTGTAATTATAACTGCTGCAGACGTCCTGTGGTGTTGGGTTACATTACATAGCAAGACAGGGTTAAATATGAGTGTGTTTGAGTGAGAATAAACAGAGCAGTAGCCAGATAATGAGCGTAATTTTTCGATGAAGCAGATAAGTTTCACTTCAGCACCAAGGACAGGTAAGGACAAGCTTAAGCTTTCTAACAATCCTACGCACCGCAGAAACTCCTGGGAGACCCAGCGGCGGTGACATTACAGGAATCCAGTGAAACAGTTGAGAACCAACTGACCAGAGAGTCCGAAAAATGATGAAAATGAGCGTAATTTTTCCATGAAGTAGACCAGTTTCACTTCAGCACCAAGGACAGGCACTGACAAGCTTTCTAACAGTCTTACGCACTGCAGAAACTTTTGGAAGACCTAGTGGAGGTGACTTAAACAGTGAAACATTGCAGGATTAACTCACCAGAGAGACTGGACAAAAAACAGATTATGAGCGTAATTTTTCCATCAATTAGCTATAAAACAGTTCACTTCAGCACCGACAGGTACTGACAAACTTCATAACAATCTTATACACTACAAAAACTTCTGGAGAACCCAGCAGAGGAGGCGTTACAAGAATCCAGTGAAACATGGTAGGGTCAACTCACCAGAGAGACTAAAAACAGCTTATGAGCGTAATTTTTCCACAAAGCAGAATGGTTTCATTTCAGCACCAAGGACAGGTACTGACAAGCTTTCTAACAATCTTACGCACTGCAGAAACTCCTGGAGGACCTAGCCGAGTAGACGTTACAGGAATCCAGTAAAATAGTTCGGGATCAACTGGCCGGAGAGACTGTAAAAAGCCAGATAATGAGCGTAATTTTTCCACGCAGTAGAACAGTTTCAGCACCAAGGACAGGTACTGACAAGCTTAATAACAATCTTATACACCGCAGAAACTTCTAGAGGACCTAGCAGAGGAGGCGTTACAGGAATCCAGTGAAACAGTTCAGGATCAACTAGCCAGAGGGACTAAAAATCCAGATAATGAGCGTAATTTTTCCATATCCATGAAGCAGAACAGTTTCACTTCAGCACCAAGGACAGGTATTAGTACCAAGCTTTCTAACAACCTTACACACTGCAGAAACTTCTAGAGGACCTAGCGGAGGTGACATTACAAGAATCCAGTGAAACAGTCCAGGGTCAACTTACCAGAGAGGCCGATGGGGACGAGGTTAACCAGGACACCCAGCTGCTGTTTGAAAAACTGACCCTCGCCGGACAGAACCTCTCGGACAGCGTGTACTCTCAGATTCTACAGAGTAAAGTCTTAGTGGATCAAGACATCGAGGTAGATGCTGACATATAGATCTTTATTTATTCACATATAGACACTGACTTTCAATCCTGGAAACAGTGTAAATATAGGGAAACAGAGGGGTGTATCAATGATGTTTGGTTGGTACATTATCAATTCTCGGTATTTAGAATTTGTTCAGAATGAGCCATGAACAAGTAAAACACACCTATGAAATAACAAATGTACAGATGACATTACATAATATAATAACATACATTTAAACATAATTCATCTTGTT
The DNA here is from genome assembly GCF_001625305.1 of Branchiostoma belcheri. NCBI lineage: Eukaryota > Metazoa > Chordata > Leptocardii > Amphioxiformes > Branchiostomatidae > Branchiostoma > Branchiostoma belcheri. The sequence goes on from NW_017802558.1 coordinate 380,007, forward strand.
TAATTAATGTTAAACTTTTGATCCAACAAGGTCACTCTGGTCTTCCTCAGTAGACAAGACTCACTGGGTTAGTCTATTGAAGAAGACCAGAGTGACTTGTCGAAAGCTCTAGGTGAGAACCATTCTTTGATGTTGGATCAAAAGTCTTAACATTAAACATGTAACGGCCAACACGGATGAACTTTTATGATAGTATAATTCATCTTGCATTTCTCCTCCTGATTGCAGCTGTTCAGACGCAAGTTGCCAACGGAAGGCGATCTCGTTCAGACCCTCGGGGACAAGCAGCATCTCTCCCCCGCACAGCTGGACCTGCTGGTGCGGCACGGGCTCCTCCTACCCCCGGACAGACTAAAGGAGGTCTACCTACCTGAACTACACGTCTCCATCAACTACTCTCTGGGACGTTGTTATTTCTACTCAAAAGAAAAGTACAGAACGGACCAAGAAGGGAAACAAGACTTAGGTGCGTTCTTAGTGCACACATTCGGAAGCATTGTGTGCATGTACACAAATGCATGTACACAAAATGTACCAGTTAGGGTGATGGGTTGTTAACACTTTGTTTCTTTTGTTTGTGAACTCCTTAATACTCGAAAAGGACGGAAATGGAGGTCCCGTGTTTGGGGAGAGCCAGACCCCACGCACGTTTAAAAAGTTTGTGAGTGGTTCAAACCTTACGGCCGCACCTGGGGTCGTATTGAAGTCACCCGAGCTAGCACTGAATGGCAACCGCTCCAGACCCTTGCGATTAAGCCCTGATAATTGTAAGCTTCTCACAATTTTGGCTGCAAGGAGGCCCACCCCGTAACCGTCACGTTCTGCATTGAAGTATTCCTCTCATTATGCCATGTATTTCTCCACAGTGAAGTGTATGGAAGTGGCGTACAATCTGGCCAAGGAAATCCACAGAAGGACAGACGTTTCTGTCTTACACCAGTACCTGACTGAACGCAATGCCCTGTTGTATCTACGCTTAGAGGAGGAAGGCAAGGTACCCGCATAGAAGTAAAATTAACATTTTAAAAGTTCTCCATGGATCCAGTGTCACTGACGAAAAGTAGTGGATGCTACCTGAAACGTCTGACCGTTTCCAAAATCATATCCAGTTGCTTGATTATTTTTTTTTGGCGACGTATTTCGTTATTGTGCTTCTTTAATATGTTTTGACCAGAGTTTAAGGAAATTACCCTTTATTAGGTAGATTTCGTAGTTATTTTGTACTCTTTCAATGTTCTTTTGTCCTTGTTATTTGCAAGTAGCCCTCGGGCAGGAATTTGCAATAAACTTTATATCATCGGTAAATGTTATCCTTGATGAGCAAACAAAAATTCTTCTTCTGCTCAGGATGCAAAACACCTGAAGGAAGATATCCTGTATGCCAGGGAGAGATACAGTGCTCTTCTTCAAGACCAAGACGATTACTTCGAAGTCGGAATGCTCAAAAAGTCCGGAAGAGAGTTGTACAGGTAAGGCTTTCAAAAGACATGATTCTGTGAAAATGGATCGTCTTTGAATCTGTAATGTAAGGGCTGGTTATATTACAAGTTAATTGAAGGAAATACTGGAAAATTCAATACGTAACTAGAAACGTAACACTTGCAAAGCAAATGCATAATGTTTACCTTCGCATATGGTCTGCTTTGTTAATATTCTTGCTCAAACACATTCATATATATGGTGACAGGAGTCTAAATCCATCCTACTATAAAATTGCAACATTATGTAACCCAACACTAGTTACCGTGGCGACAGACGGTCTGGTTCAGGCCATTCATTAACCTTTTTGGTTTGGAGAAGAAGATGAAGGAACTGAGCAAAAACAATGTTTTATTTTCTTTGGTAAACATAAATACATAAAACCTCTCATATAATTCATCTGCCGATTATTACAGCATGATGATGTGCCATCGCCAGTTAGTCCGGTGTTATAACCAGCTTATTGAGCTTGCGGACACTGAGGAAGAGAAGGCTGTCTACTTTGAACAGGCACAGCAACACTGCAGGTACAGAGCTCTTTTTATCATTTGCCGTCAGATATATGGACATTTTTTAGATTCTACGCTAAAACACTAAGGCCACGTTGATTTGATTATATGGATGACATCCTCTGGGAACACCAAAACTGACGCGAGCGTGCAAATAAAAAGAGTTTGGCAAAAAAAAGTTGCCTTCATTATGAATTCTACGTGGTCATGAAGATTGAACAAATGAGTAATAAAAGACTCTTCATTTTCATTTTCTTCACTTTTTCTAATCTTCCTTTGGAATTGATATTTGGCATTCTACGACATTAGTATCGTTTTCCAGTTGCTTTGTACGATTTACAGTATGGTAGAAAACCTTTTTCTTGGGCGGAAACTCATGCACGCTCGGATGTCATCCATATAAACAAATCAACATATCCTAAGCATGTGTACTGTACTTCTACTTTTCATGTCTACTAACCACTGTATGCCTCCATTTTCCCCACAACAGAGAGATGATCCAGTATGCTGAGGGAGAGATTCGAAAAGACGAACACGGGAAGGTGACAGACCAACTGGAGCGACTGGCCAACTTCTATAACACTGCAGGTAGATGTGACATTTATCTTGACGTACATGTATGTTTCAAGTAACACTATTTTTTACCTCCATGAAAAAATGGAGGTATTGTTTTTGGTGTGTCTCTGTGTCTGTCTGTGTGTGTTTCCGCACATTTGTACTCAGTATAACTTTAGAACGCCTTTATGGATTGTGATGATATTTGGTATGTTGGTAGGTTGTAGAAAGACTAAGGTCAAGGTCAAATATGGGCCTCCTGGTGGATGACCTTCGTACTGCAGCAGAACTTCCATTTTGTTATCTTTTGTCCTGAACATGATATGGTCTTGGATTTTTGGTGGCGGCTCTTAAAAAGTCTTGGGTTGATCTTGAAAATTATTGCAATGTATTTCTCAATGATACTTGTTTGTCAAGTTATAACCTTGGCAACTTTTTCTTCCATTTGAATTGGCCAAAAAGTGACTTCAAAAACGGTACCCTCAAAAAAAGTGCCTGTTGTTACAAAATCCAGTACCAGCATTCAGATTTATTGTCCATATATGCCTTTAAGTTAACATTCTCACACATGTACATATGTTTATTTGTTATCTGTACATGTAGGTCGTTTCCTTGCTGCTGACCACAACCCAACACATCTGGACGAGGCCCTGGAATGGTACAGAAAAGCCTACCAACACGAGAAGGGGAGGGGCAAGGTGGACTATCCTCTGTCGGACGCTCTCTTCGGTCTCACTGAAGGATTGATCAGACGTGGTCGAGAAGGGGACTTTTCAGAAGCTTTGGAATTTGCTACCGAGCTTTTGGCAGTGTACAAGGCCAACTGGCCAGAGAAAACAAGAGACATCGAAAAGGCAAACGCACTTCTCAAAAAAGTAATAGAGTTAGGTTGAGCGAGGTAAAACAATTGTGAACATAAGTGTAAGGAAGGCACCATATAGAGCTGATGATGTGTTGTTGTGTCCCCCAGTTACAGATGCTGAAAGGGGATTTTTTTTTACTACAGTTTTCACCTCAAACAAAACAAAACAAGACTCATACGAACCACTCACATGTTTTGGGTATAAGAGACTGTAAAGACAGATGTTTTTTTAAGGTTATACATTTGGGAAGCAATCATGCACAAGGAAGCTTGTTTCATTGAGTGATGTACAAAATGTAGTTCTAGGAAAGAAGCTTTCAGCGTGGAACTTCCTTCTGAGAGATGGAGTATGGAGGAAGAAAGGATGATTTGCTAGTGGCAAAACGTGCCCTGGACGAGACAGTTGGAAGTGGAGACACAAGTGAATTTTTTCTTAAAAGTGATTGCAAGTGATTCACATAGAGGTATAATAATATCTCTATCTGTAAGCATACAAAATATACATTTTACCATTTTGGTGCTCACAAACATTTCTATTTAATATATGTAGTAGAGTGTGATCATGATCATAGGTGCTGTACATATAACAACTGTGCATAGGAATAGAGAGAAGAGTACTCCATTGTCACATCTATAGTCAGAAGACGTAAAAATAACCAGGAAAGTTAATAAGCTATCACTACTCTTAGTCAATTTTACCTATTATAAACATCATCATATATTGCACATATTGGATTTGTTTGCCTACCAAAGTAGTATAGTATACCCCTATGACTGGACAAGAAATTTACACAGCCACACAACATTGTAACTTACAATAATGTGACTATACGCACATTATACAATGTTATAATTATGATACATAACATTACAGATGAGAAAGCTTGCTTCATTCTGCAGCATATAATACAGACTCATCACATAAATGTCTTTAGGGAAACATCCTATTCATGTAAAGTATGGCATTATACAGCCACAATCCTTATAACTGTCAAGTATCCCTGTTTAAACTGTTAGTCTATGGAAGTTCTGTATCTGTATGGCCGGTATAACCGCCTTTCAGCGTAACACAGCAGCTTAAAGTTGTAGTTCATATGTTGACATCTCTTGGTTGATGTGATTCATTGGCAACAAAATGTGATTGGCACAGAGAAATCTGCAATACTCTGCCCTGAATACATGTATTTTCCAAACATTGACTTGTCACATTAATTAGACAGATTAATGTCATCTAATATTTCCTCTTTTAAATAGGACTTACATTGGTCTCATTTATTTGTCACATCTGATGTGGAAACAAACTTATCTTATCTTGTCCTCATATTTGGGGAGCTTCTTCACAGAATCTTCTTCCAAGCCTCCCCGTTGTCTTCATGCCCAGAGCTGGAGAACAGATATTACACACAAGTCATTTAGGGTGAGTATGTGATGTCTCAATGCAGGAAAATGCGGGTAGCAAACAGTATAGAACAATTGAACGAGTGTCGCAATTATGTGTAATAGACAAAATAATTGGCTCTTATCTTCTCCCATCATTTTGACCCACAGTACCCCACACTATACTTCAGTGGACCGCTATACTTGAGATCTACACCTGTGTCTAAAAACCAGTGGTAAAGTGTTTTGAAGGGTTTTGGAATGGTATACTTTCCCAGTCTAAACTGGGCCTTAGGGAACTAATGACAATATCAAGTGAGTAAAGACTGAATTGAAGTTGTAGTGCACAAAGGGGCAAGCAATACAGTCTCCTGGCTCCCAGGATTCAAATAATGCTTGAACCCCACTGTTACAGTAGGACTAATTACAATTATACTACTTCCATGCTTGCATCTAACTTTAACAACCATGCAGTGGTTTTGCAAATGGAGATCCTCCTATTTCAACAACTTAACAGAGATAAGGTGGAAATTCATTATGACAAGCGAGCGATCACTGTTCTCGTTTACATCGTAAGCATATAAATTATTCGACAAATTATAACATAATTATGCAAATCATTGAAGGCAAAACCCGGCTTTTGCCTACCACTCACTGGCTGTGACGTCAAGGCAGTCGCTCGTATTATCCCAACATTTTCATCACAAGATGGTTAGTATCAATTTGAAAGTGTATTATTTGAACAGGTCAGAAAACGTGCCGTGTTCAGAAATATGTGTCTAGATGTAAAATAATGCTTACCAGTGGCGAAGTGTTTCAAAGGGTTTCGGAATGGCATACCGTTCCCAGTCTAAACTGGGCCTTTAGGGACTTGGAAAAAATTAAGGAGTTTAAGTTGACCTTGAGTGTTGTGTCCCAGCTTCCCGAGCAGACGGCGGTCCCGTCAGGTGACCTCTGCAGACACGTGACCTTGTTGTCGTGTGCGTAGATCCGTCCTACCCGCACACACTTCAGCACGTCCCAGACATTCACCGTGTAGTCGTTGTACCCAGCAAACATCAGGCGACCTGGAAAAGTTAATAAGACATACTGTAAAGTGGAAAAGGTAACATTTGCTAAGCAAGTGCATAATGTTTACCTTCACCTGGCCTAGCCCAACAAACTTCCGCACTGTTTATTTTTACTGAAAGTCAAATAGATTCTGATATTCTAGTAGGAAAAGTAAATGATCCCCAACCCTGTTCCGCTGCTCAATCATAATAAGTTCAGACATGTAAGTCCCCATATCACAGGGTGTTGCTACAGGAAAAGTTTAACTATGGCATGGTGACAGATGTCTGGTCTGGTCTGATGTCTTGACTTTATTTGTTTTGAAAGAAAGAAGAAGAAGAAACTGAGCAGAATTTTTTGTGTTACTTTAATTTTATATACACAGTTTTCCTCCAACGCAAAGTTCCGCAAACATCATCACAGTCCATTTTTTGCAGACTGCAAACTTTTGCTACCGTGAACATAAAGTGAATTATCTGTAAGACATACTGTAAATCATGATTTTCTTCACGGTACTTCTAGATTGAATTTCACAGTTTTTGCGGCACTGCAAACTTATCATTACTGCGAGCAAATAGTTTGCCGACTTTCTTTTTGCTGCACCTGCTGTCACCGCAAACTTAAAGTTCCGCGAATGATTCCATTTTCCTCAGACCGCGAACATCAAGTGATGCTTTGAGTCGTGAGTAATATTGAACACAGTAACTGTTACTTTTGCAAAAATGTGATTTGAAAAAAAAAATTTTCCTTAAGGTTTCCATTGTCCTCAACCATAGACAGATCATAGTCTGTTTTATGTCTGTGGCACTGTGTAAGGCCACACCAAGTAAATTTTATGGATGACGTCCTTTGGAGACCCTATATCTAATGCGAGAGGGCGAAAAAAAAACAAGAAGGGCACTAAAAAACAAGATGCCTAGATTAGAAATATACTAAGAGACGACAAATGTTAGGACACAAATTGAATGAGGTGACACAGATTAACAAGCAAGAAGTCTTTTATTCATAATCAAAACAGCAATAAATCAGGTGGAACAGCAGTTGTTGTCCTGACCTGTTTCTTTCACATTTTTGCAGGCCTGCAGAAACAAAGCATGTGCTCTTTACCCATTTCGCGTTACGGGTTTCACGTCAATCTAACGATTTGCGGCACTGTCGTGACTCGTTGGTCATAGTTACAGGAAGCGGAATTTCTTGTTTTTTTTCTAGGAACAGGCCAAAATCAATGCGCGCGCGGATGTCATCCATAAAATTTACTTGGTGTGGCCTAATAGAAAAATACTAAGAATGAATTGAGAACTCACCACTCTTTGAAATGTCCACACATGTGGCTGCAAAGATCATACAGTCCTTGGTGTACAGGGCAACTTCTCTGTCTGCCCGCAAGTCATAAAGTCGACACTGGAAAATGAATTTAAAGTGTTTGAGCTGACAAAAATCAAACACTGTCAGTTCCTACACAACTGGTCATCATTGAGTGAAGCAATGAACACATAAAGTTATTGATCTTATTACAAAATGAATTAAATGTCTATTATACATGACATAGTACATTACAATTGATAAAAAAAAAACACACTCACTGTGCCATCATCTGAAGCAGTCACAAAAGATTCTCCAGTTGGAAAGAACCTAAAAGCACAAAGAAGAGAATTTCTGCTACAAATGTAACAACAACAAAAAAAGCATCCATCCGTGAACTTTAGCTTTTGCAGAATGTAATAGTCATGACGTGATCTTTTCCTAAGTATGGATACTGTCAGCTATACTAAGTTACAACATTTCCATGTCTACAATACCATCACATTGAGTGAATGAATGAATACCTTTCTTGTACATTTTTGGCCCACTGGGCTATTAGCACAAGCAAGGACATTATCTGTGTATAATGTCCTTGGCACAAGTGACATGTTAAGACTATTGTACGTTGTATATAGATGTACATGTATATATAGATTTATATCATACCCGGGCCGCGATAAGGTTCGATAACGGGGTCTGGACCGGGCCGTACCATCCGGAACCCGTTATCGAGCACTTCCATGGCTTCCATAAAACAATTCGAACGCATTTCGCCCTAACCGCGTGTGCCCCTTTCGAAAATTCGAATACAGAACGTTGGACGTTGGAATTGAGATTGTTGCATTTTAGGGTTTAGTGGCACCAACTTTTGACTCATCTTGCATTGAAAGGCGTGTTTTCTTGGGTGGGTATGACATAAATAAAATACAACACGGTGTATTCCGCATCACCCTCGGTCCCGGCCCTTCCGCGAGTCGGATTGCGGTCGGGCCAATACCTTGGGCAATACGGAATACCCCCTGTTGTATTCTATATGTATATACATGTATATCACGATCTGCTATATTTCTGTATTAAAGCAAAGCATCACCTGGCAATATCAGACAGACAACAGAAATACGTACTTGACACCATTGATGTCCCCATCGTGGCCATCAAAGCTGTGCACACACCGGCCTGTTCTGATGTCCCACAGACTCGCAGTCTTGTCACTGCTCTGAAACGTTCAAATATCTCTTCTTAAACACGTGTTTCAAGCTATACTTGGGTGTAGTTAAAATCATCTATCATCTTGTGCAACAGATTGGATTCATCCACTGAGTATCTGCCTCTTTGAAAAACAATGTGTTTGAGAGACCTGGGGGACATTGTATTAGAAATCTTTTTCAATGTATTTTCTATTGGGCCGACATATATGACCTGGTAGAATTAGCTTGGTAGACATTCTGTAGACTTTCTGTGTCCATGTCAGTAGTCAACAGAAGCTGGTACAAAAACCTCTAAACCTGATGAGATTATATTATGTTATAGGCGGCGATAATGCTTGATACAGGTGTTTCGGCCCATGTGATAACTAGCGGTACAGCCCGGGGTCCTATTAGGTTAGCACACGGGCTTCAAAATGTTGCATAGAATAATTCGAGGTTCAACCATTCCATCTGCGCAGAGTGTGCTGCTTTCAAAAATTTGAATACCGGATTCGGTCTTCGGATCGCCTCTGGTCTTCGGGCGATCTGACCCACAGACGGGTTGGTACCTCAGGTGATACGGAATACACAGTGTTATATTCTACATTTGTTATGTTATGTCCATTCTTCCTTCCTTACCCCTGACAGAAAGGTGCGACAGTGCACAGGTGAGATGTCCAGACAGAGGACATCACTGATGTGTCCGTGGAAACTCTGCATGAGCTGGGAGCTGTCCACATCCCACAGGGCACAGGTGCAGTCTCCACTGCAAGTCAAGATCTAGACACAATTCCAGACATTTGTTGTAGTTAAATGATAGTCAAGAAATTTGTATCTGTATAGCTGGTATAATCGCCCTTTAGCGTAACACACCAGCTTTGCGGGCACGCAGCGCGACGGCAGCTGGCTATATTACACCGAAGGACTTGTTACGCTTAACCTTTGAACATTTAACTCTAGACATTGTTTAAAGCTATCTAATGATAATGCCCCTACTGTACTTGGTGACAGTGAGTTCCACGCTGCGACAGTTCTAGGAAAGCATGAGTTTTTGAACACCTTAATCCTTGTTGAAAAGTGGCCTTGTGCCAAACAAGCATTCGAAGGAAAATAAAGGCTTTGACTTGACTTGACTTGGTTGACAACTCAGGCACTGGGATATAATGAAGGATTCACTCTAAGATGCTTTGAATGGACATACAAGATAGAACATTTTGGAAACTTCCATGAAAGGCCACACTCTTGATTCATTTCACAGTAAGAAACAAAACTCACTTGTGGTGTCTTGTAAGCAACCAGTTTCCCTGTCCTTGGTGCTGAACATCATTTTTATTGTTACCAATTGGTAAATTTTCTTCACAAAACAAAACAGTCTGCAACCACTGAGTCAGTGACTTCTGATGTCTTCTGACAATCAGTTTCCCTGTCCTTGGTGCTGAACAACACGTATATCATTACCAAGTGACTAATTTTCTTCACAAAACAGTGTGCAATGACTGAGTCAGTGGCAGTCTTTGCCTACCTGGTAGTCAGACTTGACAAACCTACAGCAGGACATGTAGCTGGTGTGCATGGCGATGGTTCTCTTCTTTCTCTCGGGGTTCTCCATGTCTTTATCTATCGGGAACACTGTGCACTTGTTGTCTAGTCCCCTGTACATGCGACAGAGTATATAGCAGCTATTAGGGAATAGTTATGGGTTTACTACATTCAAGTTGTACTTTCCTCTAACTTAAGGCACTGTTAATTTTTATTATTTACTATATTTTTAGATCTATAGTACCTATGGTATCTGCAGTAAAACTACGTATAACAGAAGGCAATATTATTATATAATAGCATAATGGTGCATGACTGCATTATACAATGTTGCTAAACATGGTTTCATCTATGAAGATGAAGTTTCATATGTCAATTTTAAGTAGGAGCAGAAAGAAAGACACAAATGAAGTCTCCATTCATAGAATATCAATGAAACTGAAATTCTGGCTATCGTGGCTGCTCCCTGCCTTTGATGATTGATACTGTAAATCACAATTTTTTGTGGTACTTTTATTTTTGCAATTTTTTACAGTCTCTTCTGTACTGGTAACATATTGGTACATTGAGCAAATAATTTGGTGAGATTCTTTTTTCTGCGAACATATAGTTCTGCAAACATTTTTTTGCGAAAATTTCTGTTTTTCTCAGACCGTGAACTTTTGCTGCCGCAAACATAAGGTAATTTACAGTACTTAGCAACAGTCAATGTTGTGAGTGATAGAAGACACACTTACCCACAGGCTATTATATCACCAGTAGGTGCAAAAGCACAGGACATGATCCATGTGGTGGGCATGGATAGAACCCGCTCCTGACAAAAGAATAGAACAAAACTTATTAACTTAGTGGTGTAAAAGCTGGACAAATGTTTGTTATTTCTGATATACTGTAATTTATGATTTTTGTGGTTCTTTTATGTTCCCAGTTTTCACAGTCACTTTCTTTATCTGCACCTTTCTTTTTTATGCACTTCGAGCATAAAGTTCTGCAAACTTTTCCTACTGAGAATATTAAAACAAATTACAGTAAGCACATATTCTGACATGCCTTACCTGCTTGTTTGCAAATGCATCCCACACTATAACTTTCCCATCCTACAGAACAGAAACTTGCATTAGTTCTGATAGTAAGAAATTGTTACATGTACAATGATAGGTAACACACATGAAGACACAAAATTTCTTTGAGTTGATTAGAACAAATTTCATTTTGATGTCACAGTTTATCACACCAAGGACTTTATACACAAAGTGTATAATGCCCTTGATCACACCATTTGAATCATAGTTTGACCCCTGACCTGCGATGAGCTGACCAGTCGTCTCTTGTCTGTTGACCAGTCCATGGCCAGCACCTTGCCCTGGTGACCTTTCAGCACTCGTCTGACCTTCATCTGCAAGGAGGGCACCTGCTCCAGCTTACTCGCAACATCTCTCACTGGACAGGAAACAAAAAACCTACATACTAGCAAGGTAACATTTGCAAAGCAAATGAGTAATGTTTACCTTCACCTTGTCTAGCCCAACAAACTACTTCACTGTTTATTCTTACTCAAACACAAATAATTTGCTGACTTTCTTTTTGCTGCACCTGCCGCCACCGCTAAGTTCTGCCGCAAACATACCTGTATCCATTCTTCTCAGACCGCAAATTTTTGCTACTGCCAACAAGTGATTTACAGTAGCATCTGTTCCAGCTAAAGGCCACATCTCATACTGGATGGGTTGTACCTGTAACTGATGTGTAACATGTTTTGCTAATGAGAGAACAACACTCGATGCTTACATGTCAGATGCCGGCAAAACTATATGATACTTGTGTATTTGATCAATGCTGCTTTACGTGTTAGCTGCTGTATGCTATTTAGGGCGGATTTACATGTATAACACCGTATATGAATTTTATTTATTCGTTTATTTATTTCATCTTAAATAACACCTGGTTTATGGCCCCAATTCAACATTAATCACTGATTTCCAAGACGGTCCAGGGAAACATTAAGAAAATTATACATGCAACATAACAGAGAAATGTAAACTAAAATCAATATAGCGGAAAATTAAACTCAAATAAATAATGCAACATATAAGTGACTGAACAGAGAATTACAAAACCAATTTTGCATCAGAGAGTGGGTCAATCTGAGCCTGAACTGGCAAATTTTATCAACAAAAAACTGAAATACCACATTTTTTAAATCCATTTTGCACGCAACAGTGTTAGAAACTACTCGCGGTAAGAACAACATATTTCCCTGTCCTTGGTGCTGAACAGTATATTCGTTGCGTTGATAAGCTACTTGGCAGCCCTTTTTCTTCTGTAATCAGTTGTATAAAAACAACATAATCCTCCCACTCAACAGGCATATACATGTAGGTATGCTGTATATTTCTCCGAAGAAAATATCTATCAATCGTCTAATTTTGCAACAAAATCGTTATGTTATGATATTGACTACAAATTTACATAGTAAATTTACCGGATGGCTACAGGCTATCTCGCTCAATAACAACGACATTTTGGCAGAAAACCCTAAAAGTACCACACACAAAAACACAGGATGCTGTTCATAAATACACGTATCCTTTCCTAGCTCAGCTTACGTTGAACGTCGTTCGATTTTCTTCGTTCCTCCTCCAGACGGGACCGGAGTGTTTCTGCCTCCCTGCGCAGAGCGTCGACGTCCAACTCGGAATCCTCAGCCGCAACAGCCGCCATCTTGAAAAGTGCAGCTAGCTGCTGATGTCATCACGGGACTGTCCATTAGACCAGGCGGAGGGTACGTATAGAGTTTATTGTATATACTAGTAGTCATGTGAGAAAATATTGTTATGAAATCCGTGTCTTTCCCTGCCATTGTTGTTAGGTTGACCCTAATGCTGTTTAGCACATCCTAACGTATAATAAATGTGTTATGGCCTAAGATGACCGAGTCGCATATGGTGGACATTTTCTGAAGGAGAGTTCAACTACGGTAGTATTTCTGGTGGCTTACTGTCATATTCAGACGTTTTTGTGCAAATCGAGAAGACATTTTAAAACGTGTTCCGTGTTGGAACACGTCTCTCGTGTGTGGGGTGGTTCACCAAGCTGTATACAGCCTGAGCTGAAGTAAGTTGAATCTATTACATGCTGTAGAATGTACCCTGATTAACTGCACCCTAGTCAACTTCATTCAAGCTCCTATCATTTTTTGCCAAAATACATTTGCGAGAGGTGTTAACCACAAGTAGAATGAAGATTACAACGAATATCATGTCTCAAAAAAGTTTTTTTATCAATGTATGTTAAAAAAAGATGGTGCAATTATGCTGGTGCAAAAAAAGGTGGCGCAATTTTTTCTCATGAAGCACCTTATAACAAGAATTCGGAGATCTCACACCTCCATGAAATATATGAGTTTTTGTAAATGTTTTTTTTGTCTCATTAACTATGGAAATGAGGTCGTAATTAGCATAATCTACTTAAATTTGTGATTTTCTAAATTGAAATGGCAATATTCTTCGAGTAAAATTCCTCTACTTTGTCATACTTCCTTTCATCATGTCCTCACTAATTATGCAAATGACCTCCAAATTAACATGATATATGCATAGTGGTGTTAACCTTTAAGTAACTTACTCATGTGACAAGGTATAAAAGTCCCATCCTTCACCAATAAGGAGTCACAGAATTTTCACATTAATTATGCAAATTAGGCCATTTGCATAATTGGTATCTGTTGATACATGTATAGATTATGTGTATAAAAGTACTATTATATAAAACAATGTAATTATAGCATTTTCTCATTAATTATACAAATTAAGTCCTTATCTGCATGATTTGCATTTAATTATGTACAACTCTCTCTTAGCTATCTACACACCAAAAATGATGAAAATACGTTGTTCCTATCTGGACTTATTGGCTTTTAAAGGTTCCACCAGAAGGTGCCCTGCAGTTCCAGAACAAGCTGCTGGGGGGACCAAACTCACACCACTTATTCCTGACAGGATAAGCTATCTATCACCAAAAAGTCAAGACCATAGCATGTTCAGGACAAAAGATACAAAAACCGGAAGTTCTGCTGCAGTACCAAGGTCATCCACCAGGAGGCCCATATTTGACCTTGACCTTTGTCTTTCTAAGACTTACCAACATACCAAATATCATCATAATCCATAAAGGTGTTATGAAGTTATGCTGACTACAAATGTGCGGAAACACAAACACACAGGCAGACAGACACACACACAGACAGGCCAAAAACAATACCTCTATTTTTCATGGAGGTAAAAATCATACTCGCACCGATCATGGTTATACCAGCTGTCTGTCCCTTCATGGTAGGAGTAAACAATCTCTTTATTTGGTACAATAATCAAGATTTTTGCTTGTACACACACACATATATAGTGGACGAGAAATTTCACTCGAAAAAGTCTTTAAAAAAATGCAAGCAAAAGTGCTTTATTGAAATGAATCTTTATTGCATATTCTTGCCCAGGTGGGCTTAATGCACATGATTGTGATCAAAAGAGGTCTAGAGGATATACTAAGCCGCTCTACATTCTAATTCTGCTATAAGTCTGTACATAACAACAAAACAATGTACTAATCATCTACTGTTAATCGCTGTTTCTTGCCTCATTCTGAAACATCTGGAGACATAAGTACATAATTTCTCTGATATACATGATTGACATCAAGTATTTAAAAGTGTCCTGTTTTGACATTTTCTTCCATATCTTGTCTAATTGTTAAGTTTCAAAAAGCGCTTGGCGTTCATCTTCATATAATGCACAGTCGAGTAAACAGAAAGTATATAGAAGTACATAAAAAAATGAATTACAAGTCAAGTCAGGTCAAAGTTGATTGCACAACAATTGTAACAGGTACAATGTTACATTTCAACATATGTTTATCCATTTTCCCACAGTTTTGTGCTATCACATATTCTAATTTATGATAGTATTTAACATAACATGTAAAGCCCTTAATCGTGACCAACTTAAACTGTCTGTTTTTATATATATAGAGCTTTAATATCAATAACAATATATTAAGGACAATAGGATGGTTAACTGAAATGCCTAATATGATAATTCTGGGTGTGAGCTTAACTTCTGTATCAACATGTTGTTTTATCCAAAACTCCACATCCCCCAGAAACCCCACAAGAGAGGTACAATGGCAAAAAATGTGTAAAGGTGTCTCCTCTTCCAAATTACAATAAGAACATAATGAGTCCTCTGCTAAGTTCCATCTATATAACTTATTTTTGAGAGCAAGAAAGTTATGTAACAATTTATACTGAAATACTCTTATATAAGAATCAAAAGTAGTTTTATAAATTAAACTGTAGTACAAATCCCATTGTATTTGTATGTTAAAAAGATCTGACATATAATAAGTTTACTAGCTGGTATGAGTCTATCAAAATTCTACATATCGGTTCAACGGGTACTATCGCCCCTCGTCTCTGTTCAGTGTTGGACGGTTGGCCCGAATGTACACCGAAAATTTGGGGGTAAGTCCCAATTTACTCAGTGTTGGCAAGAACGTTTACTAAAGAACTTTTTGTCATAATGAAGTTTACCAACACAGATGAACTTTCATGCTATGTATACACAGTTCTTCTAAACATTCTTGTGTCTTGCTCTAGGCTGAACTCATAGCCCTTGACTCAGAGCTGTAGATTAGAGGGATCATTCTAATCTACACTTCAGCTTTAGTTTGTTTCCTGATAGGAGTATGCAATGTGAAAAGATTAGGTGTACCTGTATCGGTATACCCGTATGACCGGTGTTACAGGTCGTTCGGTGTTATAAAGCTAGCCACGGTCCAGCCGCGTGCAAACATGTCTCTACCTCAACAGAGCAATCTGAACTTGTATCTCCTGGGCTTTCTTGATCTGATCCTTCTTGCCTGGCCATTTTCTGTTGTACAACTCCAGGAGCTGACCGACGTAGCCCTCTGCCTTCTCGAGATCGTCGCCGTGGTTACGCCGTACCAGACCTTCGGCCAGCCCAAGGAGGGCGTCCGACAGGGGGTAGTCTTCCTTGCCCCTCTCGGTCTCGAGGTCGTACGCCTTTTGGAACCAGTCAAGTGCCTCCTCGAGTTTCTTGAAGTCACCATCGTCAGCAAAGCACTTTCCTGTGCATGATAAAATGAATAGCAAATACGAAAACAAATAAATATCTGGTCAGAAGTTTATTAGATCTAGTCATGTACCCTTTAGCTTGTATAGAATCCTATAATCCTATACAATCCTAAAGGCATGCTATAGATGCGATAAAGCAGCATGGGCCCAAAACCTAGTATATAAATTCTACAGCAGAGGTTGGTATGCAGTCCCCACCTGCAGTGTTGTAGAAAACTGCCAAACGTTCTGGCCGCTCCACAATTTTTCCATAGGTGTCTGTTGCAATCTGCTTTTCTGCATGCATGATCATATTCCTACAGAAATCGGACGTCAATGAAAAGTCAATCTTAAATCTTAACAATGAACATGATATGTAAATTAAAGATATAAAAATTATTTTGTACCCATAACATTATCGGTTATGTGTGTCCAATAAAAAACAGGAAATATAGCCAACAGCTGCGAGCTAGCATCCCAAATGTAACTGATAATATTAGTGTTGTTACCTGCACTCAGTCTGTGCCTTCTCAAAATACGCCAGCCGTTCTTGCTCAGACTCAGACAGTTTGATGAGGGAGTTGAAGCACTTAATGAGTTGGCGCTGGCACACCATGAGACTGCATGAAGAGATGTCACAGTGATAAAATGAAGTACACGCGTGACATACAATGATTCACTGATTATAGACCAATTGCTGTGATAGATCAAATTAAGAGGCCAATTTGATTTTTCCACTGTGGTAGAAGTCAAAGCTTTAACATATATGTACCTATAGCTGTCTTGACCAAACTTCTTCAGGATGCCGAATTCGAAGTATTCTCCTCTTCCCTCCACAAACTCCGAGTACCTTTTCCTGGCGTATTTGATGTCCCTCCTCAGGTCGTCTGGACTCTGGAAATAAAATGCACGGACTTGGTAAATGGTGGTGTAGTGGAATTAAATGTAAATATATCGTAGGTTTGGAGTGGGCAAAGGCAGGGCATCCGTGTGTGGTGAGTACCGCTTCCGTACGGAATCCTACGGATTTGGGAACACACAGACATGCCGTAGAACTTTAAGTGCCATGTAAAACGTTTTCTGCGTGCGTTCTGTGGTTTCACCACCCGTGCGTGCGAGTACGAGCGACGCGCGTGCCCCGTACGTACTGCATGTAAGAAGCATGTGTGAGTACAGCCTCCTTACTGTAAAGTTGCAATCGCACAGAAATCGTACGTTGTAAGCACGTACACCTCACCACTTGCGCAACGAACGAATGCAACGTAAGGCAACCGCTCACAGCCAGACGTGGCGTGCAGACCACACTCTTACACCTTGGCCAACCGTGCGAGTGACGTGCGTAGACGCCACTCCTTCCCCACGTTTTCAGAAAAACGTAGAAGACGTGGCCTCCCAAAAAACAGCGTACGGCGGGTTGTGACCAGGGCTTAAGGCTGCGCTGAGTTTGCATGCGTGTATATTCTTGCGCTGCGCTGACGTCGCACGCCCGTGGATTTCCTCACTACAAACCGAGTAAACACGCACAGCTGCATATTATGGGCGCAAAAGTGGAGGGCAGCCATAATGCCGGACCGAGCCTGAATAACTACCCTTACGTGTATTTCCTCGAGGCGTGCTAAATTTACCTGCATTTCCTCACTACGACCTGTGTAAACACGCATTTCACTGCTGGTGTTGATCAAATAATAATAAAGGCATAACAGAAATGCTTTGAACTCATTCTTCATAGCTGACCTAGATCAATAATCAGACAAGTGGCTTACCTTTCCCTCTTCCTCCAGACGCAGATACAGAAGTGCGTTGGTCTCAGAAAGGTACTTGTGCAGAACTGATATCCCAGTGTTCTTTTTGATTTGGTCACACACGTAGTAGGCCAGCTGCATGCTTCTGATGAGACTGTCTTTTCCCGCTGGATCGTTTGCGTATTTCTCCTGCGTTTTCAGACATTATATAATTAGGTCAACACAAAGACAAACATACACAATGAAGAGGAATAACATTCACACTGCCTGAAATCTGGAGACGGCCAGAATGACTTCATACTCCATATACCTTCATGTAGAAGAAGCAGCGTCCCAGTGAGTAGTTGATGGAGGCGTACAGCTCGGGTAGGTACACCTCCTTCATGCGCTCCACGTCAATGGCGATGCCGTCCTCCACCATCTTCCTGTACTGCGCCTGTGTCAGTGGCTCCTTGTTCATGACGGACTCGGCCAGGCCGGCGGGGGCTTTGCCGAGCGCGCGGAACAGAGCCAAGTCCTGGTCTACGATCACCCGGCTCTGGATCATGGTGGTGAAAACCTCGTCGGGGAGCCGCTTGCTCGCCTCGGACAGCTTCCAGTACAGGACTTCGGCCTCCTTGACGCTCTTCTCTTCCACGCTGCCCTGCTCGTCGATGGAGATGTAACCGCGGGTGTGTGCCTGGAACTTTTCAATCACCTGGTAGTTGACGTCACGCCAGTCAATTTTGGCGAGGTCCTCAAGATGGTCCTGTCAGGAAAAAATTAAACCAAAATTCAGCCTTTTCTGCACCAGCTTGAGCAGAGAGTGAGTGGGATGCAAACAAATGAGACACACCGGGTGTCTCGTTTGTATGTAAATAAGGTATGCAAATAAGCTATCTGTAACATGTTCCTACGTACCTTGGCGGCTCTGAGATGTTCCTCGGCGTTCCCAGGCATCCCACACTGGGTGTTCATGAAGCCGTACACCTCGCTTAGGCGGGCCAGGGCCAGGGAGAACCTCCCGTCGTCGTTAACGGCCTTGGCGTACCGCAGGGCCTTTCCAACATGCGGCTGGAGGAGTTCAGCAAGCCTTCCGGATCTGCACGTGAAAGGAGCAATGATCAATACAGTCGATAAAATATAATTATGTAAAGCTCAAAACATATCAAAAGAGATTAAGACCCTTTGGACATCAGTGACGTACTTTGTGTATCGGTTATCCTTGGCGAAGTACTTGAGGAGTATGTCCAGCAGCTTCTTCAGACGTTCTTTCTCCTCTTGTTTGGTGAATGACAGGCGCATAGCCAGCTGGGCCACCTAGTGGACAAGATAAGACTTCTTACATAAAGGTTTCAGCGATATGATTGATGCTAAATATTCTATTACAATTCTGATCAATCTTTCCTTTCTGATAAAACTGTTCCATACAAATTTTAAAAGATATGATGCAAAAGGACCGTACTACGGTGGCCGACAAGTACACATTTGTGTCGTCTGAGCGAACACCTGCGTCGTCTGCGCAGAAAAAGATGTATCGTCTGCGCAGACACCTGTGTCGTCTGCGCGGACGCTTGCGTCGTCTGGGCAGAAAAAAACTTCCTCGTCTGCACCGAAAGAAAGCCTCCTTGTCTGCGCTGAAAGAAAGCTTCCTTATCTGCGCCGAAAAAGGGTATCCGGAAAAGGTTGGCTAGGACTAGGGCTAGGGCTAGGGCTACCTTGCAGGGCTACCCTTGCCCATACATTTAGTAAAGAGAACATATCTTACCCTATATACTCATAAGACATTGTTAGATTTTTCAGGCATGAGTTCAACTGTTACATGACGAATGGTTCTTTTGAACTGCCTGAAATGTTCTCTTTACTAAATGTATGACATAGTACAATATGGTTGATATGATACAAAGAAACATGCATCTGTTACTGGTAAGTCATTTTTTCAAACAAGCACAGGTGGACATTCATGAAAATACAACTCACAGAAAGCCTAAGTGGTAAAACACATGCAGTAAGGTGGGAGCTTCCTCGGCGCTCTCACGGCACTCTCTCCACCCTCCAACCAATTTCAGGTCGCAGAGAGAGCGTCCTAGTGACATGGGGGCATTACACCATTGATTTGATAATCTAGATATGATGCGGGATGTACAAGAATGACTTTGAAAGAAAGAAAACATAGAAAATTTCGTTCTCAATTTCCGTAATTTGTTGAGTGAGCTATGAATTCGTTGGTCTCTCATAAATGTTGCTGACATTTAAGTTTTTGGTCGCACAGAGAGCGCAGAGAGGTCGCCATACAGATTCCAATTGAGCACGTTTTCCATGGAGCTCGGCGCTCTCTCCGCGCTCTGGCCAATTTCAGGTCGCAGAGAGCGTGAGGGCGCCACTAAGTGGAATGGGGGCCTTAGGCTTAGACACCAAACCCCCATGCACATTCTTTGGGGCCCAGAAAGGGTAGCCCTGCAAGGCAGACCAAGCTCTAGCCCTAGCCCACCTTTTCCGGATACCCTTCTTTTGGCGCAGACAAGGAAGCTTCTTTCGGGACGTTTTTTGTGTGCAGACGACGCAGATGTTTGCACAGACGACGCAGGTGTTTGTGCAGACGACGCAGGTGTATGTGCAGACGACGCAGGCATTTGCGCAGACAACTCAGGTGTTTGCACAGACGACGAAGGTGTATGTGCAGACGACACAGGTGTTTGCGCAGACGACACAGGTGTTTGCGCAGACGATGCAGGTGTGTACTTGTGGGCCACCGTAGAAAGGATTCCCAGGCACTATGACATGGTCTATCCAAGGACATTCTACGAATTAGCTCCAATTGTTGTGAGTGTTACATTCATGATTGTTATTCACGATTCTCTAGCAATTAAATCAACAATATTAAACTTTGTAACCCCGTGAAGCAGTAACCCACACTATCGCACCTCGTGAACGGAGAGGACGCGGTCGTTGTCGATGCCCTCCACCGTCCCCAGAGACAGGTCCTCCACCTGCATGACGAGATGGTTGAGCGCCACGTTCCTCATGGCGGGGGAGTCCTGCACGTCCTCCTTCAGAACCACGATGGGGATCCGGCTCTTGTCCATGTACCCGGTCAGCTGGAACATGGACCTTGCCTGCAAGGTGGAAGGGGAAAGGGGGGGAGGTCATAAATTTTGCGTATTACAGAAAAGCTGGCATTACTCAGGGGCTCACCCCTAAATCAATGGAAATCAATAAGCATATTTTGACTATGACTCAAACCTGTGTTGTAACGCAAAATGGTTTATGATTGACTAAACGTTTTAAAATGCCTACAAAAACATTCAATTTCACAGAATCCAGTTTTTACATGTTATCTTCGTATTTTTGGAATGTCCATTTGCTGTTTTGTTATTTGTTATTGATTATGTTCTTCTTTGTCGGTGGTACGGTTAGAATTAGCAATGTGCTTGAGTTGTCGACCTCTGTGTATTGTACTTTCTATGTTGTTTAAAAAGGTGGCATTAAAACTGAAAAAGCAAAGGATTGCTGGAAAGTTGCTAACCCGTTGGTCCAGTTTGCTGACTGCCAGGCGCAGGGCGGCAAAAAGGTTTCTGCCGGCTTTCTGGTCCTCTGGTCTCTCGTAGAACTGCAACATCCACCTGATGAAGGCAAAACACATCATCTGTCATTGCTATTACCATAGTGGGTTAGAATTATGCGAAAGTAAGGAACAATTGTTGAACACTAGCGCTGGAACGACGGCTCAATACTAAGTTACAATGACTGATGACAATAACACTTACCTGTCTGCTTTCTCCTCCAATTCAGACGCAGTCTCTCTCTTCTCCAGGAGAGTCAGGTAGTTTTCCACGCTCGTTTTGGTTTGGAACAGGTAGCTGCGGGCGGCCGCCAGCCCCAGGGGGAGACCGCTGAACGTCGTCGCCAAACTCCGCAGCTCGTCAGCGGGATGGTCCTGCAGCTTCATCCGCAGGAATTCCACCGACTCGTCCTCCAAGAAGCCGTTGACGGTGATGTAGGAGTCTTCCGGGATGGAGACGTTTGCCGGCTGCTGGAGACGCTTGCGGTGGGTGATGAGCAGGATCTTCGACTCCTTTCTCGGTTTCAACAAGGCGGGCGAGAGGAACAGGCCGTCGTCCAGGTCGTCCATGATCAGCAGGACTGGAGTCTTCCGGTTGTCGAGGGCCTTCGCCACGCAGTCGTCTAGCTGGCTGTCATCGGTCGGGACTTTTTCCTTCAGCGCCTGAAGGAGATTCTGCTTGTCGGTGAGGAAACTCTTCTTGTCGTGGCCGTCTAGCCGCCACACCACGGCTGTGGGATGGCGCTCCACGAACAGCTGCGCCTGCCACAGGGCGAGCTGGGTCTTCCCCGAGCCGGTGATGCCGGACAGGACGACGACAGACTGCTCACCTTCCATTGCCAGGTTGACCTGCTTGGCGTCCTCGGAGGTGTAGAAGTGGCTCACCGCCTTGGCGAAGTTCTTGACGGGGTTGTAAACTCGGTCGGGCTCGCCGGCCAGGAGGGCCGCCAGGTCGTCTCGGCCCTGATCTTTCAGAGCCTGGCGGAAGGCGTGGAACGCGTTGGTGCCCTTGGTGGGGAGGATGCGAAGCAGGGTCTGGGCCCGCTCGGGTGGAGACTCTTCCCGCTCGATCACTTTGCGCTCCCGATCGGTCAGGACGTCGGAGTTGAGGAGAAGCAGGCAGGTCTTCTCCGTGTCCAGGCAGGTGGCGATGTCCCGGCGGCGCTTACAGAGGAGGTCCCACCGAGCAACCTCCTCTCGGACGTCGGGGGAGCTTCCTTTTTATTTAAAGAAAGACAAGGAGAAAAATACACTACCACTGCAGAACATGAATGGTTAGTGTCACAGGACGCTTCCGATCCTGTTTGTTTTGTGTTCATGCCAAACATTTGTAGTCCGCAGATTTATTCCCCCCCCCCCATTTGATAATTCCCTGCGGCGTGAGTCTATCTACTATCCTCGAAAAGAGTGCGATAAATAATGAACTAGCCCTGTGTGCGACTAGCTGTTTCATATAATAGCGACTTTGCTCATGGGCCACGTAAACATGAACATAAAGTGTGGCCGATTAGTCGCAACCTCACGGTTAGTACGGAATACCCTTGTAACAGACGGATTTGAGTTTAGTTTCGATGTCAATATACTTACATATGGGATTTGCAAATTACAAATTCTGTACATCAGTGCTTACCGTTTTCCGCAATAACAACAGCTTTTTCCCTGCATTGCTGGCCTTCCTGTTCCTCATCTGACACAGTAGACTCCAGTATATCTGCCACTTGTTTGTACAGAGACGGCTCGTAGCGTGTATCCTTCAGGGCCGAGCAGAACTTCTGAAACGCGCCGTCGCCCTTCCTGGGCAGCATGAAGAGCAGCGTCTCCATCTTGTCCTCCTCTGTAGGCTTGTTGTTTAGGGTTTCGACATCGTCGATGGTGAGCACGCCCTTCTCGTACAGGTAGCCCTTGATGTAGTGTGTGGAGACCGTCCTCTTCAGGAGACGGTGGTTCATACGGAGCTTGTTGCGGTCACGCACGTCCATTGCTGAAGGGGGACGAAAACATTTTCACGGTCAGAGACACTGTCAAATGCTCTCCATTTTAGAAGACATAATGCCGAGAAATTAATGACATTTGCAAAGGTTTAGATAGGCAACTTCTGAACAAGGAAGTCTTGACCACAGCCATAGAAAACAACTTTACATGTAGCACCCCTGTTTGAAACATGCCTGCTTGTTCGTTGAATGTACTATAGGCTAAACACGAATGTAAACTAACGGCAACCCCGAAGTTATTCCTAAACGGTTTACAATGGCGCACTCCTTTTGCTTTGAGTAACAAGTGTAACACATTACAGATACATAGAAAGCTAGGATAGCGCTCTGTAGCTCGTGATAAAGCAAACGCTGCTGGCTACCTTTCAGGTTGGAAATGTGAGTCGGCAAACGCCATGATGGCGACGGAGGTACACCTACACTGGCAGGTAGGGACAAAGGTCAGACAAAGCTATAGGTGTAATTAATAGCGAGGTCACCAGTACCCTGGTGTGTCCACCGGGTCTATCGCGGTTAGGCTGGGTTCTCTTCGGGGCTACAGGAGCTCTTCCCCGCCCGACTCAGCTAGGTTCCCCGATAGGTTTTGCACGACGGGAGTTAATTTAGGGGCTAATCAACTAGTGCAAAACGCAAAACTCCTGCAGGGGTATTACACTGCTACAAGGCGGTCTGTTGAGCTGGACCGGGGAAAACTATTAGAGACCCGAAGACAGCCTGTTACTTCCGCACAAATGCATGTTAGCTCGAGCTTGCTTTGCTCGCCTTTTTGTGACGTTTTTTTTTTTTTTTATATTTTTTAGTGGTGTACTTTTCCCAGTAGAGCAGCTAGAGAGGCGGATAAAATGCAATAAAATGATTGCAAAAAGCCTGACCTTACATTTGCTCGGACTACTAGGAGGTGGTTAAGTACGAGAAAAGTCACAGACCGCAACCGTTAATATCAGTAAGCTTAAAGAAGGAGCGTAAAATTGAGAAAAAGGTGCAGACTCATTTAGATAAAGGCTTTGAAGACGAGGGAACACCCACACCAAGCGCTAGCTATGGTATACGTACTACATCGCACGGTCGGTGATTTTCAACGACTTGCAAAGATCGACGGTGCTGGGCACTATTTTCCTCAGTACTCGGGACAGTTGCGAGGAAGGTTGTCGAAGGTAGATCAGCACAGAAAATAATCTAATAAGGCCAATCTAATAAGCGTTCACTTGTTTTATACTAAATTATAGAACGACTGGCATGGGGTTCCCCGCCATGTTGACCCGGCACAGTGACTGGAAGGCGGCCCCCGGGGGATTCTCACTGCCGGGTTGATGGTGCATGGCTAAATACATGTACCTTGCTGACTCGACTGGACAGCCGATCGATGAAGGTTGTTAATAACAAAACTAATTGTTTACTTATACTAACTTATACTGACTTAGCGCAACCTGTTAACTATCCAAGCACAATAAGAAATAGCGCAAATATTACATATATATATATATTATATATATATAATCATAAATTCGTACTTACCCAGAGTAAGTCGTCCGAACTGCCTACAGGTTACTAGTAGAACTAGTACCTCCGAAAATTATGCAATCTCATTTAGCCTTTATCTATAGTATAGCAGAACATATAATGCATGTGACATGTCTTCCCAGAGTAAGTCGTCACAACCAGTACTGCGTGTACGTTGTTTGGTACCTCCGACGTTTCCATCCTCATTTGTAGAATGAGGATGGAAAGCCCCAGAACCATATTCACAGGTCACCGGGTTATAATTAACCGGCTCGGTTTCCATCGGGCGGTTTGTTTTTGTGACGTAGTGTCGATACAGGTGCTCTCTGCGCACGCTCGAGCGTGTGCCAGGTGTCGGTGGGCGTGGTTTTGGAGAGCCCAAGCGCTACTACGTGGTTTCAAGAGGGCAAAGAGTATATTTCTGAAGAGCTTTGAATACCGCCATTAGTGCATGAGCCTCTACCAGGCTTGGGGAGGTGGCCGGAAAGAGTAGAAATCGGCCAAATAGAGAGATAAGCATGCCAAGGGAGTTTGTCCGTTGAGAGAACATTTCGCCGCACGTTCTCTCAACGGACAAACTCCCTTGGCATGCTTATCTCTCTATTTGGCCGATTTCTACTCTTTAAGCCACCTCCCCAAGCGTGGTAGAGGCTACATGATCTTGTACGCTGGATGGAAAACCTTCGTTAAAAACGCATTCTAAGGACACGCGTTTCTTCACTTGACTTGTGTACGTTTGCAGTACCTTTAGTGAGTATTGTATCATTTTTCAGACCGCGACAGTTTTAAGTCATAGTTTTATGAAAAGTTCCCTGGGTTAAAACGACCGTTTGTATATATGTACCTGAGCGTGTTCTTGACTCTATGGAATAAACAACGGATATCCACCGTTCATATTGTGTGCTTTACAGACTTAACCACTGTAACAGACTTGTGTGTTTTTGTTGTTTGGTATACTGTTTTTATACTGAATACTTTCACTAGTGTAACGATAAATTTCCAAAGGCACAGCATTTAATAGCCATGTTGAATATCGTTGACATAGTCAACAACTCCCCCGTTTGACTCATAATCGTTTCACATGATGCTAAAAAGTTCAATTAATCTGATTACTGTTACACGTAGGTTTACTCTAATGTTGTCAACGCGTCCTAGTAAATGCGTTATGGCATATAAAAGTTGACCAAGTCAAGCATGTCTGTTTGTTCGTGGACATTTTCTGAAGTTTAACCTGAAGGATGTTTGATTAAGGAGGTTTAAAATTCAACCTCAGGCCTTGGTTTAACAATTACAAAAGAACTTGAATGAACTTTATTACTCGACAGTTGTACATGGTACGTATGGCATCAATAACAGTGTGGTCAATACAATCAAGTCTATTCTAAGAGAATACTAGTATTACTACAGGGTTATGAACGCAAACGGCGTATGGCATGATGTGAATTTGGCGTTGCTCTCTGTTACCATCCTCCTTCGCAGGGCTAAAATCCTCCGGTTCCTTCCTCCGAAGGAAGGAACCGGAGGATTTTAGCCCTGCGAAGGAGGATGTCTGTTACAATACTCTCTCTCTCTCTTTTGTAATGCACTACATATATATTGGCCTAAGTACGTAGATATGGAGTCGGGACATGACATAAGTAGATTGAAAATATCTATGTTTGTCTTTGGAGGAGGTTTACCAGTTTTACATGTGATCATTTTCATAAATTTTTGTCTATCTAAAGTATCGTAGGACAGGTCATTATGATGAAATGATATTCATATTCAACACTTTCTAATTCTTGACATGAGGGACATTCTCTCTGAATAACTGGTATATTACTATACCGACCTTTTACAATGACGATTCATTTACCATGATTTGGGTTAACGTTACCACTTACTAAATATCAGTCTCCCAAGGAATTGATTAGACTTCAGACAAAACACAATAGTATGACGATGCCTGATATACGTGGTGAATAATCTCCAAGCAGATGATACGGTGGCAAGACAGTACAAGGCCATCGCTAAATAGACACTCCTCAGACCCGATGGATACTGCCTTGCCACCGTATCATCTGCTTGGAGTTAATGATGACAATGATAACGTTTACGCGTTGAACTTCGTGTTGGTGTTACCCGCTTTTTGCCTACCACTCGCTGGACGTGACGTCATGGCGACCGCTCGTATTGAATACTAAGGTATTTTTAAATAGTACGTTTTAAAAAACGTAAATCAATTTCGCAATTATTATTAAGTCGATCAGATCAAGGTAGATGTTGAAAACATTTATCTCCAAGCAGATGTTGGCAGTGGCGACTGTCATGAAAACAGACTCGTAAACAAACGTAGAAAAGCGTGGAAAAGGATGTCAAGATTTATCCTCCTAACATCTTGAATATTTTCAAGAACATGTTATACAGCGATGCTATCCAAATAGTTCAAAGGAAAGAAAAAGGAAAGAAGCGACGTTGTTTATCAGAAAGTAGGTCAAAAGTCAAAGTACAGTAGTATGTTTGCGATATGACGTCATTGCAAAACTGCGCATGCGTCCTCTGTCACCAAGCGTCACGTGACCCACGACTCGTCTCGGTTGTTCGATTTTGGCGATTTGTTGGTGTATTTATCACGAAATTCGAGCCTTTTCTACCAAATCAGGCACATAATTCACATATTTTCTGGAGCAGACGACTACAGAGAGAAGGACGATGAAGTCAAGACTGCTTATTAGCCTTTTATTGATGGCTATTGTTGCATCTTGCAGAGCCCAAAATCAAGGTAAGTGTTTGGGGAGGGCAATCGGGAAGAAAAAGTGACCGAAGGACTTGCTATGCCACCTGCGTGTGAATGTTGCATCATTGTCCGATTAAAAAGCTTTGCGAATGTTGGGTGTCTGATAATATTCCCCATATCATTTGAGAACGTGCAGTTTAATCTGTTAAACCTTGAGTTGCAACCACTTAAAAATTACGTCTGCTGCTCTCTTGTCTCGTGGAAAGGGGAGGGGCGTTACAACCTTGAACATCATCCCGTCCGAAAAAAAAATAATCGTGGTGTCACCCGAATGCCTTATAATTCATTTCTAACTACATGTATTGTATGCAATCGAATAGTTCTCAATGTTCCATTAGAAAATGGCGAAGTTCGTGGATAAATTTTGGTAAAGACGATACGTACCCCGCCCAACGTTATCTTGGCAGATGCGCTAAGCTGACAGACAAGGTTCTTGTAACGGTATGTTAGCCATGTTACTGGTACTGTTAGTGTAGCTCTGGTAACAGACCCTTTTCAGCTGGAAATTCCATATTCTTCTGTGAAAGATTCTTTCAAAAATTGTTAAAATATTATGAAAAGACACTGGAACATCAATAAAAAATTTTGATATCATATAGTAATGTGAAAGGTTCAAATTATGAGGGTACCCGACTACCCGCCAGATACACAATATTTAATTTTTGTTTTGTGCCATTTTCAATAAATGCTAGATGCTTTAATATCTGTGACAAGACTATAATATTGTGTGGAGGATCTCAGCATTGAGAATATACAACTACAAGGACGTTCTGAATCTGAAGTTCAGTTTAATGTATTTTTGATGTGTGCTCAATGAGCAAATTGCCAATGTACTTTTATATTAGAAATATTTAGTAGTATAAACAAAATGATATTTGTCTGCAGTGTCTAGAGTTTTGTTGAAAGAATTGCAGCCCAAAATAAGATAAGTACTTAGACCAGCATATCACTTTATGCCAAGTCATTCTAATTCTTGTACATGTGGGATGTATGTACCTGTATTGAGATCAGGGACAAGGTTAAGGGTCCAGATTCTAGATCTAGACCATTCAAAACAGGACACAGGTGGTATATGTCTGACTCTGTAATAGCATTGTTTCTGGACGACGCAAATCTAGATTTGGAAGGAAACTGTTCATATTGTGGTCACTCTATATCCACTCATTAGACGAAAAAAGCAACTTGAAGTTGAAATAAAATTATTTTTTCTTGTCGTAACTCTTTAATACACAAATAAATTCTTAAGTAAGGTCTGAACATCCCATGATAAGACAACTATCCATGTAATGTGCTAGTGCTTCCTATCACCATATCAGAGATAGCAGATATATTGGGCACAATGTATGTCACAGGAAATGGGAACATGGATTGGTAAATGCTACTGTAATTCATGTTACGTTCACGGTAGCAAATTTCCTAGACTAGGAAAAATGGAGGTCTTTACGGAACTATAGTATATGTTCACAAATTGGTAAGTTCACAGAAAAGAAGTGAGCATGAAAACCGTGAACATAAAAGTACCGTGAAAAAAAATCAGGAATTACCAATATTTAGCCTACTGTCAAAACAAGCAAGATACAGTGCACTAGTGATCCAGTCAGACAAGCCAAACCATGGACATGATTTACGGATTACCTTATAAGGCTCATGTATGTATCTTCACATGTGATTACATTCCATACCAATTACTTTGGTTGTCAGGTCACCTCATTAAAGCCTAGCATCTCTACTTCTCTTGGGAATAAATAACCTTTAGCCTAGGTCACTCCAACAAAATTACCTGTGTTACTGACAAAATAATCCAATGTATACAAGCTAGGTGTCTTTTAACTAGTTTATTGTCTTGAATTCAGGTTGAGGGATTTTAGTTACTTAGGCCACACCAATTTAATTTGTTGGTTCTCGAATTCGCCTCTTCGTTTTTTTCTGATTTGCCAAAAAAAAAAAAAAATTGATTCTGGTCCTGAATCAACTGAAAAATGCTCATGTTTTGCCCCCAACAGTTGAGGAAAGTCCTTTTCTTCCTAGTTGTTACAGTTTTCCCATCTATCATTGCAGTGGTTTGATTAAAAGTTCAAAATTCAATGTTTGAATTTTAACCCAGCCTTTTGTGTTGACTTCATGGCTCATTTTATAGCATTTAAGCCTATAATAGGATGCCTAGACCTGTTTTTATTTTTATTTTTTTTTGCCCTGTCGCTTCATATTTTTTCTGAAAAAATCCGAGAACCAACAAATTACATTGGTGTGGCCTTACTATGCTTAAAAGCATGTCCCAGTTAACATTGACTTTGATCAGTTTTTTTCCCTTCTTATCCTTGATAGATTTGAGAGACAATACAAAATGTACATCATGTTGGCTTTTTACTTGATTTAGTAAATTGCCTGACTGTCCGTTGTTACTGAAGTATTTCATTTGTGTAATTGGTCTATGTCTAGTTCAGTGTAGTTGTATGGTTTGCTCTTTGCACGTATGCATACGTGGCTGAGTGTCTAGTTGGTACGTGCGTATGTCTAGATCGGTCATGACTAGGTTTTTTTAATGGGAAAATAGTTTTATCAAAATGCATTTTCTCCATTTCGCAGTCATGTTTGTGAAACACACACTGTGCTTTATAGTATAATTTATAGTATGTTTTCTTATGCATTGTCAAATGGTATAGGGGTTAGATTTATTGATGATTTTGATATTTTTGAAATCATATTGACTTGTTTTTTTGACATCACAAACCAGGATGTACTCTTTTCATGGAATAATTGTTATTTAAATACTTTGAGATTTTTTTCTAGATTTATTTCCTAGATGATAATTCTATGATTCAAAATACCAAATGGTTTGAATTTCCCCTTTCTCAACTATGTCACAGTTGTTCAGTGACCCATTTCAATCTACCCATGGGACAAATGCTTCAAGGTAACCTTCCTTTAAAAACCCAATATGTCCCTTGAATCGGTCCATCTGAAAATGGAGTCGATCTCCCTGGAGAAATTTTTGTGATAGACATATTTGCATGTGCGTATTGTAGTGTTTTGAATAAACCTCCAAGTTGATGCAGAAAAGTGATAGAATGAAGATCTGATTCCATTGATTTTGTATGGTAGTTAGAATGTTTATATATATTGAGTGTAAATAGTCTTTATCCAATGTAATTTGGAAGCTAACTCTCAGGAAATGGCCTCCATTTGTAATTGAAAAAGGCAAAATGCAAGAGCTCCTGGACCACCCCCCGCCAGCCGCCTCGGGTGCTGCGCACCCTCCATTTGGGGTGCTTTGCACCCCCCTCCATTCTGTGCTAAATTTCTGGGGAGATCCCTGTATTGAGTGTAAATAGTGAATATTTTAATATGCCAACAATGTATACAGGAAGACCCAGATACAGTTGTGTAGGTGTAATATCAGATCTGGTTTTCACTGTATCAGATTTTGCTTGGAGAGTTGTTCTTACTATCTGAGGGACCAGCGAGTGCCATTGGCGCAAGACGCACACCAAAGGCGCAAGCTTCCTCTAGGGCTTCCCCCAAAAATTTTGAAAACCAAACATTCTGAACTTTTGCAATATTCTTTTCTGTGTTTTTGAGAAGATTTCAAGGAAAAATCAGAGACTCTCACATAACTCAGACAGTATTTTATTGGAAGAAAAAGAATGATAATAATTTGAGTGTATCTGTTTTAAAATGGCCTCCATAATAAATGGTATCAGAACAGAATCAGTCCGCCTTCTAAAAAAAATCATGGACATTAAGATTAAAAAACGGACCTTCGAGCATGTTCCGAACGCCATGGTTCATCTCTATCGTTTGCCATCTTGTGAAGGTTAGGCACATTCGTGGACCATTTAGATTGATTGTTAGGGGTGATTAATGCAGTTGTGTTTTTCAATGTCCTTGGGACGGTACAGTTTGCCTAGGCCTCTCTCCATCTGTCAACCCATGTCTACATGTAGATCTGGCACAATAAGGAAAGGACAAATTTGTACTGCATAGTTTGACACTTATAAGGTAACTCCACAGATAACAGTAGTTGGCTGTATTCCACAGTAGATTTGTGGAAAATCAACATATAAATCGGTACATTCGATGATATTTTATATGTTGACGATAATTCCATGTCATTGAAACGTAACACCAGTGATGAAATATCTATATTGACAGCATTTTTTCTATCTATAATTGTCATTAGCCTTATCACAAGTCTTATCCAGGACTGCGAATCAGAAAGGATTGAAGTATAATTCAGCTTATCTGTGTGTATTCAGCTTGTCTATGCATGTTTGTGTCTCAAGGATTCCCATTATAGTTATACTGCATTATCATACATCCGCGGAGCTGCTATTTTTGTTTGTGCACACTGCACAGTACTATCTAGTTAATATTCACATTCAAGTATTAGGCAAGAAGCACAGTTGCTTATGTGACGCCCTCTACATAAAAAGAAAAATGAGTATAAACAAGACAAGTTGGTGATCTGTAAATTATGAGAATCTACCTGTACAGTAAATGAAGTTTTGAACTACATCAAAGACATTACAATTTACAGTTTTGCGAATGTGAAAGTGATGTGGACCCTCATAGCAGTACGGCGGAACTGCCATTGTCTCATTGAACAGTGCACAGTACTGCTACGTAGATGGGTTGCAAAGCAGTACGGGTAAGGGGTTAAAGTCTGCTTTCTCTGATTGCCCCTTTTCCTTTTGTTTTTCAAGTTGAGTTCACCACAGAGCCACAGGGCACCACCGCGTTTGAGGATGACAGTGTGCAGTTCACCTGTGAGGCCCAGAAAACTGGTGGTGGCGATGACGTGGCCATCGTGTGGGTGAAGACATCCGGGGGCTCCGTTGTTATAGATGACTCCACTGACGCCCGCTTCACTTTTGCCACGGTCAACACTCCTGGAAGCGCGAAAAGTAATTTTAGGTAAGTCTATTTTACTAGCAGTTTACGTACGTTTTTTTGGCAATATTGGCTGCAGGTATTATGACTGCAATCTTCATAAAGCTGTGACGCTACATGTATGTCCAGTCTATTTCCAATTCAAGCCTCAAAATAGTTTTTCTGCATATCTGCACTGGTGCAGGTACATTTGTGTGTAACATTTGAAATTACCTGAACCAGACAGGTTTTACCGATACCACTTAAAGAGAAGTATGGATCTTACTAAAACCTGTTCAAAAACCATTGCCATTGTTTCTTTTATACTTCCTAGCTGGTAACTGAATGCAGCAAATAAAAATCTAGATACCGCTACATTCATATATAAACCCAGTGTGTGGGCCAGTGCAGGTTACTCTCACCTCTCGAATAAAAGTACCCCCTGGAATAGAAGTACCCCCCGGACAAATCTTCAAAATCTAATAAAAGTACCCCCTGGAATAAAAGTACCCCCCGGAAAATTTAAAAATTGACATGTAAGCAACGTCTTTGCTCCAAAAATGTGTTCTCATGGTGTATATATATATATGTGTGCGTCTGTATGACCTTGTCACTTGCAATTATTGACAGGTCCTGAATAAACATACCCCCTTGAATACGATTCCCGGCAACAAATCTTCAAAACTTTATGAATATCAGGAATCTCCCCAGAAATTCAGAACAGGGTGGAGGAGGGTGCG
Organism: Branchiostoma belcheri; assembly: GCF_001625305.1. Taxonomy (NCBI): domain Eukaryota; kingdom Metazoa; phylum Chordata; class Leptocardii; order Amphioxiformes; family Branchiostomatidae; genus Branchiostoma; species Branchiostoma belcheri. The sequence goes on from NW_017802558.1 coordinate 413,153, forward strand.
AAGCGCGTTGCGGGGGGTGGTCTGGAGCTATTGCATTTTGTCTTTTCCAAACACAAATGGAGGTCATTTCCTGCAACTTCAGTTCTACATTTTCTGTACAATTGCAGATGTATAAGGCAGGAGAAAGGTTCAAGATCTGTACTTAATTATCCTCTTCATGTTCAAAAAAAGTTCTATTTAGTATTAGCACCCTTAATTTTGAAAAATTGGGCATAGGTTCCCCGGATGACCCCTAACCGGGGGCCAACGGTGCTTCCACAAGTTCAACAAGTGAAAAATACATGATACAAAATGTACATGTATTTACTACCTCGAACTTGGAGCAAGTTATTCCAAAGATGTTACTGAAATTAATATATTAAAAACTAAACCAAATCCTATTTCTCAAACAAATCACATATTGACACAGCTGAACAAACAAAAATGTGACCATGTCTATAAACTCCACTCAAAAACAATTTTTGAGAGACACTCGGGTCGCGGTGCTAAGCGTGATAATCTCTAATATCTCATCTGATTCTCCCAATATGTAAAGGGTCTTTACAATGACAGCATCCAACCGCACATACATAGAAACAACAATATTACAGAAGAAACCAATAAATTTGGAAAATTTCTCAGTAATGTTTGAAAATTATCCTTATTAAAATATAAGTGAATTATTTTCAGTTGTAGCTGAAAAAATATTTTTCATGCGTTTAAAGTATCGTTTTAGCACTGTAATATGTACTTAGTACATGGCTTATACATTTGGATGCTATCTTGACCTTTGACCACTGTTATTGTAAAAGCAGGTCGGCCATGTTGGCCCCTGTTGTCTTTCTCGCCGTTAATTTTCGAGCCGTTTTTTCGTGCAAATTTCAACCATTTTAAACATTTTACGGCCTCAAAAACTCATACAGCGAGGAAAACAAGTTGTAGTTGTTATTTTCATGCGTAACATTTCTTCTGGGGATGGTTTATTTTTCATAGACGAGCTGCCGAAAACTAGCGTCATGCCGCAACCATGGGGTCGGCGCGGCGTCCGGTGGGAGTTTTATTTTGTATAGGAGCTTTCACGATGTAAACAAAGATAGTCGGAGTTGTTTACATGAAAATTTTGTTGTGAAACGCCAGCGGGGTGTCAGATTTTCTACCAATGACAACGTTTTCTTGTGGCGTCATGGCGAGATCGACAATTCATGTGCCGACAATGGAATGAATTTTCCCGGAACTTTTTCCGATTTTG